>NW_028270165.1:21303860-21629416 GCF_037043375.1 Chiloscyllium plagiosum
ACAGATCAGGCAGCATCCGTGGTGCAGGACAGTCAATGTTTTGGGCAAAAAACATTCATCAGGAATGATCTGTGGATGTACAAAGGTGCCTCAGCTACGTTCTACTCAGGCTTTCTATCCCAGTCAATGCCAGTTGTCAGATAGGTGCAGCAAGCAATGAGCAAGGCAAGTGGTGTATTAGCAAGAGGAATTGAGTTCAGAAGTGGGGATGTCTTCCTGCAGTTAGGGGGTCATTGAATATATTCAAAGCTGAGTTTATCTGAATTTTAAATGTTAAAAGTAGTTATGGGGGAAGGCAAGGAAATTTTTTAAAAACTATTTTATTAGAAACTTTTTCAAATCTTTTACAAAACATCTATAGACAAAAAAGAACAATACCAAAATACAGAAAGATAGAGGCAGTACAACAATGTCATATCAAGATACTATTAATAATGAACTAACGACTATTCTACCAGAACAACCGTACCTACTTAGCTTAAACTAAACTACAATCAATTTTTTTAAAAATTGAATTAAACTGAATTCAAATTAAATTACATCACATTATTTTATTCTATTTCACTCACTACACCTCCACTGAGGCTCCCATCCCTGGGAGCTCCAGTTATTGTACCCATAATCTTTTCCCCCAGCCTCCCTTCCCAGGGCCCCACTGGTGCCCAAACTGATTCCTATTGCATACCACGGCCCTAATCAATATTGCTGATAAGTCTGCATCCATATAATTTAGAAAGGGTTGCCATGTCTTGTAAAACCGCTCTGTTCTGTGGTGCACCATATTCATGTGGTAGTCTTGGGGGAGGTGCTCCATCACGAGCCGACGCCACCCCATAAGACCTGGGTTTTTTCCCCAATGTCTATTTCATTTAAATGTTCTTCCTTGCATAGTGGGTAAGAATGTTACACAGTCTCTTCCCATGTTTCCCAGGAGAGGGCAAATTTGCCAACCCCAGAAGAAGAAATGCCAGATCCACTTTAACTTCAATCCCGAGGATGTCCTTCGACTCCCTTACTATAGCACTCCAGTAAGTCTGGATCTTAAAAAATGACCAATAGCAGTGTGAGAGAGAGAACCTCGACTAATTTTACATTTGGGACACCCTGGTTATACTCCTCTCTTGTACTTAGCTAGCCTCTGTGGCACCATATGAGCCCTGTGTAAAATCTTCAATTTCATTGCCTTTGCTGTGTTACGTATTGAAATTTTCCTTACATTTTCCCATATTTCCTTCCATACTTCCAATGAAGTATCCTCTCTGAGCTCCTGATTCCACGTCCTACAGATTCCCTCCATGTCCCCTAAGGCACGTCCCTTTTGTAAATAATATAAAGTACTGACTGAAAGAACACCAGCACGCTGGAGTACTCTTTCTCCACGTCTGACCTGGAAAGCTGAGCTGGGACCATTGTCTTTTTTCTGTATATAATCCCTTATCTAAAAGTACCGGAATAGGTACAATCCATATTTCTGACTTAGCTGGCTAAATGACATCAAGACCTCCCTCTTGAATAAATCTCCCAGACAGGAGATTCCCTTATTCTCCCATGACTTAAAGCTGGAGTCCATTGCCTCAGGTTTAAATCCTTGGGCTGCCACCAATGGGGTAAACAGTGAGGTCTTAAGCCAACTGCCCTCATCTTGCCTCATTATCCTCCAGGCTTTCACTGTATTTAAAATGATTGGACTCTTACACTGCTCGGTCATGGATTTAATCTTATCCATAAATAATTAGGGGACATCGCAACGGCGAGGCTTCAACATCAAGCCAAATTGACCTCGAATCACCCCCATGCCCAGCCACCCAGATATGGTAACAAAGTGCATATTTGATGTCTCTTCAAGTCTGGAAGGTTCACCCCACTCCCTCACCCTGCGAGAGCTGCAATTTGGTAAATTTAATTAAGGGGCGCCTGCGACATCAAATAAAAGAACCTAGCCAACCATTGAGCCTCAGTAATACTCATCTGGGTAGCAACAACGGGAGCATTCTCAAGGGGTACAACAGGCGAGGAAGAACATTCATTTTATTCAGGGCTATTCAGCCTAACCATGATAACGGTAATCCCACCGCTGCAAATCCTGCTTTATCCTCTCCAGTAATTGTACATAGTTAGCCTTATACAGGTGGTGGAAGGTAGGGGTAATAATTCCCAAATACAAAAATCCTTTTGACGACCATCTAAACAGGAACTGCATTCCATCCTTCAGATCAGGCACCTCCACTAATCCCCCCACCGGCATGGCTTCCGATTTTGTAAAGTTGATCCTGTAGCCCGAAAAACAGCCAAATAAATTAATTGTTTGAATCAATCGAGAAACTGACTCCTCCAGATTGGCCAAGAACAAAAGGATGTCATCAGCATATAGGGTGATCTTATGCTCGCCCATTCCCACCTCTGGCCCCACTATTTCAGGATCCCTCCTGATAGCTTCAGCTAATGGCTCAATTGCCAAGATAAATAGCAGCGGTGAAAGAAGACATCCCTGTCGACTACCTCTCCCAGTATTAAAGTTATCTGACTTAGTGCCATTTGTGATGACTGCTGCCTGAGGATCATTATACAACACTACCACCCATCTAGCAAAGGATCCCCGCAGACCAAAATGCTTGTGGACCCCAAACAAGTACAGCCATTCTATCTGGTCAAATGCCTTTTCTGCGTCTCAGGAGACCACCGAACCCAGGATCAATCTTTGCGGCATACCTGCACCATGTTCAGTACCCTCCTGATATTGTTGGAGGAGCTACGACCCTTAAAACCCATCTGATCATCTTTCATAATATAGGGCAACACCTTTTCCAACCTCAGGGCCAGCATCTTGGGTAGAATTTTTAAATCTACGTTCAAAAGTGAAATGGGTCTGTATGAAGCACGTTCTTCAGGCTCTTTCCCCTTCTTTAAAATGAAGGAGATATTAGCCTCCCTAAGAGAGGGCGGAAGACAAACCCATGTGTCTCAATAGCTATACATCCCCAGAGGTGGCATTTATGAATTCCTTATAGAATTCACTTGGGAATCCATCTGACCCCGGTGCGATGCCACTCTGGAGATGCTTTATTGTTTCCTGCACCTCCTGTATCGTCATAGATGCATTCAACAGGGAAACCTGTTCCGCCTTTATACTGGGGAGGGGCAGGTTCTCCAAATTCAAACAATCTTTGTTTGGCGAAGGAGACCCTTTTTTGCCACCTGTGTGTGCAATGAGTCGAGAGCAGCCCGGAGAGCTGCAGCTTGACCAGTGAAGGCCTAATATAATATACTTCCTCAGCATCTATTGTTGCTCCTCCCTCTGCTTCCTTCGAGTTGTTTAATACGAAATAACTAGGCCTCATAAATATGCCTTCGTGGCCTCCCACAGTATTGCCGGATTACTGGCCTTACCTGAGTTGATATCCCAGAAGACCCTGAACTTTCTTCTGATGTACTCAACGAATTTGCCATTCCTTAACAGGAATGGGTCCGTGCACCAGTGCCATGTATCCATTCCACTACCCTTGATTTTACCATCTAAATACATTGGCACGTGGTCTGAGACAGCTATATTCCTAATTTTACAAGCCAGTGTTATATCCAAAACATCTGATGACATAAAAAAACATGTCAACTCGCGTGTGGCACTTGTGTGGGTTGGAATAGAAAGTAAAGTCTCTTCCATTCAAGTGGAGGTGCCTCCACACATCCACTAACCCCAACTCCTCACACTGGGGCAGCACGGTGGCTCAGTGGTTAGCTCTGCTGCCTCACAGCACCAGGGACCAAGGTCCAATTCTGGCATTAGACGACTGTGTGTGGAGTTTGCACATTCTCCCTGTGTCTGCGTGGGTTTCCTCTGGGTGCTCTGGTTTCCTCACACAGTCCAATAATGTACAGGTAAGGTGAACTGGCCAGGCTAAATTGCCCATGGTGTTAGGTGCATTAGCCAGAGGGAAATGGGTCTGGGTGGATTACTCTTCGGAGGGTCAGTGTGGACTTGTTGAGCCGAAGGGCCCATTTCCACACTGTAGGGAAACTAATCACGTCCACCAACTGCTTAGATTGTGCAGTCATACATGCCAGGCCCCTTGTTACCCTGTCTACCTCAGGATCTATGAGGCGATTAAAATCCCCTCCTATGATTGTGCTGTGCACCCCAAGACTCATTAATTTAGCAACTGCATCAATTAGAAATGTAAGAGGGTGCATGTGGTGGGGTGGGGGAGGATACACATTCATGACGCCATACTCTTCTCCATGTAGTTGAGCTTTAAGAATGATGAACTGTCCAAGTTCATCCTTAATTTGCTCAATTACTTGGAAAGGGAGGTTCCTTCTTATCAGTATAGCCACTCCTCGACTCTTAGAGCTAAAGGAGAAGAATACCCTATCATAACTCCCCCACCACCCCACCCCACCTTACCCATAGCTAACATCCTGGATCCTTCCAGCTGAGGCCGTGCCCTAGCCCCAGGCAATTCACAGATGAAAAAAAACGTTACTTACATTCTGAGAGTTAAAAATGGATGCCCATTCCCCCCTCTCCCGCCCTCCCCACCCCACCCCACCCCACCCCCACACACACCCCTTCTCCATACATCTTAACCAGAGGTATAGCCACCCCCAAACCAAAACCAAAAGGACAGCAGTTAAAACAAAAGTCCCCACATAATGCACAACTGAACGATATACTAAATAATTCCGGTTTTACATCAAGGCAGTACAGAGAAGCCGATAACCACAAAAAAAATGGAGAGAGGAAAAGAAAAGAAGGGGCAGAAAGAACTGTACCATTGTCCATATCGATGGCCCTATCCCAACCCGAGTCCTTGAATTCAGAGAAGTCACAAAGTCCTTCACCTTTTCTGCTGAATCAAAATGAGATACCGACCCCCCATGAGCAAAATACAACATGGCCAGGGACCTCAAGAAACATTGAATGTTCAGATCCCTTAATTTTCTCTTAACCTCATCAAAAGCCCTTTCTCTTCTTAATTCTTGCTCCTGAGAAGTCCTGAAAAGATATTATTCTTGAGCTTTTGTGCTTTAAAGCCTGTGGATCTCTTCCCAGTTTTCTTGCTGTTTCAATCACTAACTGTTTTTCTTTATAATGCAGGAGTCGCACAAGGACCGTGCAGGGGCGTGGGTCCGGTCCTGACCTGCACATTGCAATTCGGTGGGCCCGCTCCAAACTCAACAGGCCCGACTCCAACTCCAACCCCAAGAACGTCAGGAACCACTTCTCCAGGATTCCAACGAGGTCTTTGCCTTCCTCACGTTCCGGAAGACCCACGAGCTGTAAGCTTTTTCTCTTACTTTTGTTTTCCAGGTCGTCCACTTGCTCCTGAAGGACCCGAACCTGGTCTTCCAGCGTTTGGATCCTTCCTCCTGAGACCTCCACCACGGTCTCCGATGCCACGGTCCTCTCTTCCGCTGCCGATTCTCTTCGGGCCAACATTTGAATTTCCTGCTCCATGCTTTTCCAGCGTGGCAGATAGTGGTTCCACCGCTGCTTCAATCTTTTCTCAGAGTTTGGCAAACTCTGAGAATAACTGCTGCTGCCCCATTAAATCCAAAGGGTCTGCCCTGGCAGTTTGAGCAATGGCTCCAGGCGCCCCCGATGCAGTAGGGGAGTGCTCTATCTGCTGCACCCCTGTCGGCCCCTTTCCTTCATTTGCTTTCATTCTGGTCCTAAAGCTGTCAAACCACAATTCTTGCAGCTCCAGATGTTCACTAAGTTTATATTAGTATTTCTTCTCCGAAGGATGGTTAATGAGGTAAAGGTCCACATTGCCAGAGGATATGGCACAGAGCCCAACACAGCAGACCACCGCCATCTTGGATCTCCAAGAAAATGGTTTTCAGACCAGTAGAGAACAACTACAGGATCATACAGCACAGAAACAGACTCTTCAGTCCAACTAGTCCATGCTATGTTCTCAAATTAAACTGGTCCATTTGCCAGTGACTGGCCCATATCCCTCCGAACCTTTCCTATTCATGTACTTATCCAAATGTCTTCTCAACATTGTTACTGCACCTGCATCCACACTTCCTCTGGACATTGATTCCACACACAAACCACTTTCTTAAAAAAAAGGTTCTCCTCATATCTTTTTAAAATCTTTCTCCTCTCCCCTTCAAAATTTGCTCCCTCAACTTGAAACCTCCACCCTAGGGAAAGGACATCTGCTGGTCATCTCATCTATACCCTCATGATCTTATAATCCTCTCTATAAAGTCGCCTCAACCTCCTACACTCCAGTGAAAAACATCTCAACCTATCCACCCAGATGTAAGTATATTCATATCCAGTTATGATCTGTTCAGTGCTGGCGCAAGCTCGAAAAACCAAATGCTCTACCCCTGCTCATACTGTGTGAGACCATAAGACATGAGAACAGAAATTAGGCCATTCAACCCATCGAGTCTGCTCCGCCTTTCAATCATGGCTGATAAATTTCTCAACCTCATTCTCCTGCTTTCTCCCCATTACCTTCGATTCTCTTCATACTCAAGAAGCTATCTATCTCAGTCTTAAATATACTCGGTGACCTGGCCTCCCGTGGCAATGAATTTTATAGATTCAGCACTCTCTGGCTGAAGACATTTCTTCTTATCTCCATTCAGAAATGTCTTCCCCTTACTCGAAGGCTGTGCCCTCTCTTACCAATGGAGACATCTTGTCAATGTCCACTCTGTCCTGGCTGTTCAGCATTCTGTCTGTTTCATTTAGATCCCCCCCAAGTGTGGGCCTGTTAATCAGCATGAACCACACCCTTCAGGATGAGGGACAGAGGAATTAGGTTCAGCAAAGTGAGAATGGGGGAGAGTCTGAGGGATGGAGATTTTCAGCTTTCTGGGAATGAGAGAGGAAAGAAAGTTTGATATAAATTAGAATTGATTACATAGGCTGATGTGCCAAGGAGTGGCAGATTGAGTTTAATTTAGATGAGTATGAGATTTTACATTTTGGTAAGGCAAATCAGGACAGGACTTGTACACCTAATGCTAAGGTCCTGGGGAGTGTAGCAGAACAAAAAGATCTTGGAGAGCAGGTTCATAGTTCCTTGAAAGTGGAGTCGCAAGTCGATCAGATAATGAAGGAGCTGTTTGGTCTACTTTCCTCCATTGGTCAGTACATTGAGTTAGACCATGTTTTGGAATACCACACTCAGTTCTGATCTCCCTGCTGTAGGAAAGATGTTGTGATACTTGAAAGAGTTCAGAAAGGATTTAGAAGGTTGTTGCCAGAGTTGGAAGGTTTGAGCTCCAGGGAAAGGCTGAATAGACTGGGTCTATTTTTCCTGGAGTGGAGGCTGAGGGGTGACCTTATAGAAGTTCATAAGGGGCATGGATAAGATGCATAGCCAAGATCTTTTCCCCAGGATATGGGAGTCCAAAAGTATAGGGCATTTGAGATGAGAGGGGTAACCTGAGGGGAAACTTGCTCACAAAGATGGTGATGTCTCTGTGGAATGAGCCGCCAAAGGAAGCGGTGGAGGCTGGTACAATTACAACATATTAAAAGGCATCTGGATGGGTACATGAATAGGAATGGTTTTGAGGGATATGGGCCAAATGCTGGCAAATGGGACTGGATTAATTTAGGATATCTGGTCGGCACCAATGAGGTGGGCTGAAGGGTCTGTTTCCGTGCTGTATGACTCTAATCGTCCTCAGTGAAAGTAGAAGTGTGGTTGTGAAGACTAGACTTTCAGAGCAGTTTTCAAAGATGTTTTGCCCTTCCTGGGAGCAGAAGTTACAACTAATTCTTCCAGTTGTGAGACAGTAACTGAGTGAGGGAGCACATCTGGAATTCTAGTGGAAAGTGGGAATTCATTGCACTGTGGGGATGAAGTGCTTTCAGGTTTACTGGCAGGAAGTACAGTGTGCTGAGTAGAGAACCTAGTGAAGGGTTAGGTGGGTTTTTGTTTTAAACTGCTCAGTTCATTCAGCCTTCAACATTGTATTTCCAACGCTGTCCATCAGAAGGAGCAGTGAATCAGGAACTGGTATCGTTAGAAGCCTTACGGTTTTCAGTACAGCAGGTATTGCATTGTTTCATTAGCTTTGTAAAGGTTACTAGCAGCAGCAGGTGTGGGCTGTATTCACTAGAAACGATTAAGCAGTTACAGAACACACATACGAGAGGGCAGGGTGGGACTTGTCTTTCGATTTGCAGAAAGTGGGAGGTTCTGGGAGATGTCATCCGGAACGCACACAATCCTGGTAAATCATTGAAGCCCGATAGTGTGGAATCAGGCCATTCAGCCCATAAAGGCAACGCTGACCCCTCTGAAGAGCATGCCACACAGACCACCCCCACCCCACCTATCCTGTCCTGTCATTTCTGCTGGTGAATTAGACTAGGACTAGGGGACATGGTCTCAAGATTAGGGAGAGTAGATTTAGGACAGAGATGAGGAAGAACTGTTTTTCCTGGAATGTGGTGAATCTATGGAATTGTCTGCCCAAGGAAGCAGTAGCAGCAGCTTTATTAAGTATATTCAGGATACAGTTGGCTGGGTTATTGCATTGTAGGGAATTCAAGGGTAGTTGGGACAATGCAGATAGGAGGAGCTGAGATGATGATCTTAATGAATGGCAGAGCAGGCTGGATGGACCAAATGGCCTACTCCTGCTTCTATTACTGTGAAACATTAATTGTGCATTTCCCATGGCTAACCCACCTAACTTGCACATCCCTGGACACAATGGGCAATTTTGCATGACCAATCCAAATCAAGGCCGGTGAGCAGTGTGGTGATGTGGAAAATGAACGTTGGAGAACGATAAAAAGGGACAAGGAGGATAAACGTACCAGCAATCAAAGCTCGATTCAAAAGATCACAAAAAATAAAAGTAAAAGCTGCAAAAATGAGTGAATTGGCTGCACACATTGAAGAGAATAATTATGATCTGAGACTCCTTATAAAGAAGTTTAATGGGAAGCTCGGTAAAGGTAGAAGGTTGGCATTGCTAATCAAAGCACTGATCACAGGGTAGCCTGGTGTCAGCTCGGATTTCAGGTCCTGATTTCTCTGTCCTCTGTTGATCTCCCTGTTCCCACAGAGTAAGGTGTCGTATGTCCTCAGTTCTGCTGGGTTTTTGCTGAAGCTTTGACCCCCTTTTCCACCTTCCCGATCAATAAAACATTCAGCCACTCAAGGCCCAACCCACATTGCCCCAGCCTGTCAACCATCCAGACAGAGAGACTCATCGTAGCAGGGAATAAACAAGAAAAATGAAACAAAATTAGAAATAAATAGGTGAGCTTGTTTAATGTTTGTTCATTAGGAAGTAAGCCAGAAATAAGGGTCTCTCTTATGGTACCCAACTTGAGGAATTCTCTCTCCCTTCCATCTAACTATTAGTACCCAACTCTGATTTATAACAACATTTACAGAAATAAAGCATTAGTTATCAAATAGACATAGAGATAAACAGCATAGACATAGACATTTGCTTTCTCTCATGCATGCACACATGGATATAAGTGTATAGGGTGAATTTGTATTTGTAGAATTATATTTATAGATACATAGAACATTACAGCGCAGTGCAGACCCTTCGGCCCTCAATGTTGCACCGACCTGTGGAACCAATCTGAAGCTCACCTAACCGACACTATTCCATTCTCGTCCATATGCCTACCCAATGACAATTTAAATGCCCTTAAAGTTGGCGAGTCTACTCCTATTGCAGGCAATACGTTCCACACCTCTACTACTGAGGAAAGAAACTACCTCTGACCATCTGTCCTATATCTATCACCCCTCAATTTAAAGTTATATCCCCTCATGCTAGCCATTGCCATCCAAGGAAAAAGGCATTCACTATCCAACCTATCTAACTCTGATTATCTTATGTCTCAGTTAGTCATCTTTCAACCTCCTTCTCCCTAACGAAAACAGCCGCAAGCCCCTCAGCCTTTCCTCTTAATACCTTCCCTCCATACCAGGTAACATCCTAGTAAATCTCTTCTGAATCTTTCCCAAAGCTTCCACATCCTTTCTATAATGCGGTGACCAGAACTGTGCGCAATACTCCAAATCTGGCCGCACCAGAGTTTTGTACAGCTGCAACATGATCTCATGGTTCTGAAACTCAATCCCTCTACCAACAAAAGCTAACACACCGTATGCTTTCTTAACAGCCCTTTCAACCTGGGTAACTTTCAAGGATCTACGTACTTGGACACCGAGATCTCTCTGCTCATCTACACTACCAAGAATCTTACCATTAGCCCAGTACTCTGCATTCCTGTTGCTCTTTCCAAAGTGAATCACCTCACACTTTTCCGCATTAAACTCCATTTTCCACCTCTCAGCCCAGCCCTGCAGCTAATCTATGTCCCTCTGTAACTGACAACATCCTTAGTCAGTAGCCACAACTCTACCGACTTTAGTGTCATCCGCGAATTTACGAACCCACCTTCTATGCCCTCATCCAGGTCATTTATAAAATGAAGAAGAGCAGTGGACCCAAAACAGATCCTTGTGGTAACTCACTTGTAACTGAACTCCAGGATGAACATTTCCCATCAACCACCACCCTCTGTCTTCTTTCAGCTAGCCAATTTCTGATCCAAAAATTTGATTTTGTTCAAAAAATGCGCAGTCTGCTGGCAGTCAATGCAGGCAGTACATGCATGTAATATTTTGTAAATTTCACTTTGGAAACAGAACCTGTCAGATTCAAAATTGGGATACAGACTGTGACCTCATACCTTTAATGCATTGTCTGAGCTGAGATGTCACCTTTAGTTACAAACCTTAAGTTATCTCGAGAAGGTGATTTGTCAGAAGTTCTGAGATTTACATATTAATGATACCTACAACCCATTCTAAAAGATTAAAGACTGATGGTTTGCCACGTCTATGTTTAGTTTCTCACTGGTGTTGGTGTCAATGCCTTGATCCCGTGTCTGGTTGTTTCTAAAGATGCTGTATTGCAGGTTTATCCTGAATTTATACAGTTTTCCTTTGCTTCCCAAAAACAGATCTGCTCACACTGAGCAGTATCCCAATGTCGTGAAAAATGTTAACTTTCAGGTAGAGAGTTATTCAAGAGATGTTTTTACTTTTTTGGCCCTGTAAGATCCTGAATTAGCATCCTTCAGGAGAATTAGAGTGGAGTGAGAATGGATGGGGGGAGAGAGATTGGGATGGTGCTTTCAATTTTGTGGAATAACAAAACAAAAGATTGTTCTGCAGAAAAAGAATTGCTTGTTCTGAATTTCTACCCTGGACTGATGTTAAAGTGGAGATTTGAGACGGCCCAGGGAATCCCTTGTGGTCTCAGACCTGTAAAGCCTCTCTCTTGATTCGTCCCAGAAATCGTACTGTTTGGAAGTCTGGAATAAAAACCTGTTATGGACAGTTTAGTATAATTTTAGTTATCCCCTTTATTCACTAATAGCATCACTGTGACAACATAACATTGATACCTATCAGCTAAACAAACTAGGTTCTAATAATCTAGGAGAGTAGGTTACCAGCTGTTCAAATGCCCAGCAGGCTACTTCAATGTATTGATACAAAGTGGCTTCCTTTGTACAAAAGTTTGAAAAAGAAATTGCATGTTCTTAATTAGACAGATAACAGTGAAAGACAATAATTCATAAGGAAGAAAAGCTAATTGACAGATCTGTGAAGCTTGACTAATCACTCCTACAGGCCCTAAGCCATTCGTCAGGTGGGAAAAACAGCTGAGTTAGGCGCCTGCTAGTGAGATAAACTCCTCTCATAAAGAGGTACCAGTCCCAGCTAATTGGAGAGTTCACAAGATAACCTTGCACAGCTCACATGTCAGATACAGTTGTTTTATAAAATGGCTTCTTAGTAAGGAGGGCGAACGTTCAATCATAAAATGGCTTCCCGACACATTGTGCAAGAATCTCTTCAATATTCGACCTAGAATAATTTCTAAGCTAGGAGCAGACTCCTGCTTTTTAAGCACTAAATCATTCTGTACCTGAGGCTGAGATTTTACTGTCAGGTTGCATTTAAACTGATTCATTCGTCTTCGAATGAAACATGCCTTCTTTTCAAGTTTGTGATTGAAATTCAAATAAAACATAAGATCTGATTAGTTAGAATTGACAGTGGGGCAGTCTGTAAAAACAGCAAGTAAGTTAAAGCTTTATCAGTATTTCCTTTTACAGAGTTTGCATTTCATAACCAGAATTGGCTACTCAAAAGCATCAAAAAGTCACAAAATGCAATTAAATTCAATCCATAGCAGCTAAGCACTAAGAGTTAATTTTCTACTGGATTCAACAGCCTCAGCACTAAAGTGGTGTCTCTCTCTAGTGTCCTTTTGAACTCTCAAGTCAGGATTTTGTAACAGCAAAGATTTATTTCCTCTGTGACTGCCCTGCTTGCAAGGGGTATAAGAATCCATTATAATTGACAGCAACTGACCGTTAATTACAAAGTTTTTGATAGTACCAAGTTTCGTTTCAGGGTCAGAATCAAACACTCATTAATTTCAAAAGGGAACGGCTGTGAATGTTATCACTTAGTGTCCTGTTCACGCAGATTCACCAATGCTAAGGCAAACATTCTTAATTGTCTTACAGCATCCTGTTATCACTTGGTAAGCCCAGGTGTCCCTATCTTTTGCATTCTTTAAGATCCCCCCTTTTCTGAGCCTTGCTGTCTGTCTATTTTCTCGTGTAATAAATGTGTTCCATAATTCAGCATTACATTTAGTCTAAATGTTTAAAGACAAGTTTTAAGGCTACAGACCTTCTCAGTGACAATGATGACTTTTGTAATCTCTTTTTACAGAGTATTTGATCTGAAAACTGAAGTTTAAAAATCAACAGATGAAGGGCTTATGCCCAAAACGCCGACTCTCCTGCTGCTCAGATGCTGCCTGACCTGCTGTGCTTTTCCGCACTTTTCGACTCTGACTCTCCAGCGTCTGCTGTCCTCAATTTCAAGTCAATGTCTGACAGTCGTTCAGTCCATTGGGACTGTAACGAGTTTTGACTAAGATTCTGTGAGAAGAAGCAAAGTTTTTTGGTCCCTGTTTCAGTAAGTTTTCAGCATCAGTGGGACTGAATGAGAGACCCTCCTGTTATAGGGCACTGAGTGTGGAACCTAAAACAGTTATCCAGCCTGGAAAGAGGAATTCACGGGCGAGGAGGGACTGTACACGTGTTTGTGTGCTGTTGAAGCTTCAGCCATGGAGAAACCCGAGGAATCCCGCCCCGTGGAGAAACCTTGGAAGTGTGGCGACTGTGGGAAAGGCTTCCATGTGCCGTCTGTCCTGGAGGCTCATCAGCGCAGTCACACTGGCGTCAGGCCATTCTCCTGCCCTGAGTGCGGGAAGGGGTTCAGCAGTTCCTCCACCCTGCTGAGGCACAGACGGGTCCACACAGGGGAGAGGCCCTTCAGCTGCCCGGAGTGCGGGAAGGCCTTCAGCAATTCCGCTGACCTACTGAAGCACCAGCGGGTCCACACCGGGGAGAGGCCATTCTCCTGCCCAGAGTGCGGGAAGGGGTTCAGCAGTTCCTCCGCCTTGCTGACCCACCGGCGGGTCCACACAGGGGAGAAGCCCTTCAGCTGCCCTAAGTGTGGGAAGGCCTTCACCCAGGCCTTTTCCCTGCTGAGGCACCAGAGTGTCCACACAGGGAAGAGGCCATTCACTTGCCCAGATTGCGGGAAGGGGTTCAGCGATTCCTCCGCCCTGCTGACCCACCAGCGGGTCCACACAGGGGAGAGGCCTTTCAGCTGCCCTGAGTGTGGGAAAGCCTTCACCCATGCCTCCAACCTGCTGACCCACCGGTGGGTCCACACCAGGGAGAGGCCCTTCAGTTGCCCTGAGTGTGGGAAGGCCTTCAGCAATTTCTCCCACGTGCTGATCCACCGGCGGGTCCACACCGGGGAGAGGCCATTCGCTTGTCCTGAGTGCGGAAAGGCCTTCAGCAATTCCTCTGACTTACTGAAGCACCAGCGGGTTCACACCGGTGAGCGGCCCTTCAGCTGCCCTGAGTGCGGGAAGTCCTTCACCCAGGCCTGCAACTTGCAGAGGCACCAGCGAGGGCACCAGCGCTCCCAACAATCGGATTCTGCCAGTGAGGCTGCTGTGGGTCACCCCCAGGACTGAACCTCCTGCCCAGTCTGACAGTGAGAGAGTTGGTGGGCTTGTTTTGTTTTCTGCTGGACTGCACCCACTCCCACGGTGGCTCAGTGGTGAGTAGCATTGCCTCACAGTGCCAGGGGCCCGGCATTGGGGCAACTATCTGTGTGGAGTTTGCACATTCTCCTCCTGTGCCTGCGTGGGTTTTCTCTGGGTGTTCCGGTTTCCTCCCACAGTCCAAAGGTGTGCAGGTAGGGTGGATTGGCGAAGCTAAATTGTCCCAGTGTTCAGGAATGTGTAGGTGTGGTGCATTAGTCAGGGGAAATGTTGAGTAATAGGGTAGGGAAATGGGTCTGGGTGGGTTACTCTTCAGAGGGTCAGTTTGAACTTGTTGGGCTGAAGGACCTGTGTCCACACTGTAGGGATTCTGTGATTCCATGAACTTTGATCCATTGGGCGCTACTGCACGTTCCCACTGACACAATCTGCACAAACCTAAGCCTGTGAGACCATCAAAGCAGACGTTAGGCCATTCAGCCCATCGAGTCTGCTCTGCCATTCGTTAGAGACAAAATCAAACTGCAGATGCTGGAATCCAAAGTAGGCAAGCAGGAGGCTGGGAGAACGCAGCAAGCCAGGCAGCACCAGCAGTGAAGTCAGTGTTTCAGGTATTAACCCAAATCATTGACTTCTCCACCAGAAATGATTTACGAGGATGTTGCCGAGAGGTTGAATAGACTGGGCCTGTTTTCCCTGGAGTGTCAGAGGTTGAGGGGTGACCTTATATGGGTTTATAAAATCATGAGGGGTTTGGATAGGGCAAATAACAAGGTCATTTCCCTGGAGGTTGGGCAGTCCAGAACCAGAGGGTTTATGGTGAGAGGGGAAAGATTTAAATGGGACCTAAAGGGCAACCTTTTCATACAGAGGGTGATGCATGTATGGAATAAGCTGCCAGAAGAAGTGGTGGAGGCTGGTACAATTACAGCTTTTAAATGGCATCTGGATGGGGACACGAATAGGAATGGTTGAGAGGGATATAGGCCAAGCGCTGGAAACCGACCCTTTGATCCAACTCATTCATGCTGACCAGATTTCCTAAATTAATCTAGTCCCATTTGCCAGCACTTGGCTTGTATCCCTCTAAACTATTCCTGTTCATACACCCATCCAGGTGCCTTTTGATTAGATTCCCTACAGCGTGGAAACAGGCCCTTCGGCCCAACAAGTCCTCACCGACCCTCCGAAGAGTAACCCACCCTAACACTACAGGCAACTTAGCATGGACCTCAAGGGACAAGTTTTCACACAGAGGATGGTGCATGTAGAGAATGAGCTGCCAGAGGAAGTGGTGGAGGCTGGTACAATTACAACATTTAAAAAGCATCTGGATGGGTATATGAGCTAAATGCTGACAAATCGGAGTAGATTAAATTTTGGATGTCTGGTCAGCATGGACGAGTTGTAGCGAAGGGTCTGTTTCAGTGCTGGACATCTCTACGACTAGGCCTCTCGGGTTCACACACAAAGAATCTGTCAGTAACGTTGGTTTCAGAGTTCAGTTGAAGCAATGTGGTATCTTTTAGAGACTTTGAGTCAAAAGAGATGCACAGCAGGGAAACAGACCCTTCAGTCCAACTCGTCCATGCTGACTGCATATCCCAAATTAATCTCATCCCATTTGCCAGCACTTGTCCATATCCCTCTAAACTCTTCCTATTCATGTTCTTATCCAGATGCCTTTTAAATGTTGAAATTGTACCAGCTTCCACCACTTCCTCTGGCAGCTCATTCCATACATACACCACTCTCTCCGTGAAAAGGTCACCCCTCAGGTCCCTTTTAAATCTTTTCCCCCTCATCCTAAACCTCTAGTTTTGGATTCCCCACCCTGGGGAAAAGATTTTGACTATTTACCCGACCTGTGCCCCTCATAATTTGATAAATATCTACCAGGTCTCTCCTCAGCCTCCAATGTTCCAGGGAAAATACCTGCAACTTATTCAATCTCTCCCTATAACTCAAACCCTCCAACCTCAGAACCATCCATTTAAATCTTTTCTGAACCTTTTCAAGTTTCACAACATCCTTCCTGGAGACACAATTTGCAGGTGTACAGTGTTATGGACCAGGCCAGATCCCCTCAAAACATTCTAGGAAGGTAGCCCAGACCCTAACTTTTTTTAGTTGTTTTAGGCAGAGGTATCTCAGGAGTGATGTAGCTGGTCAATCCACTTGGCTTCCAGGAAAACTATTTACACACCGCCGAATGAAACACAAGTAAAAGAAAACAGATTTTAGAATAGCAGCAATTCATAAACCCGACCGTCACGACCTCCCCGCAACTTAAGAAAGCAGCTGTTCAGATTTCCTGCAACATTCTCATAAACACACCCCTATGGCAAAAAGGAACGGTTAGTTCAAACACAGGTTCTTACAGGAGAGATGTTAGTGAGAGAGTCAGCCAGAAACATTTGTTGAATCAGGGAACCTTTCTTCCCCCAGTAGCTTCAGACAGACTGCTTGCTAAAACTCAAACCAAATCAGAGTTAACAAAAAGGAGAACCGCCCTTTCATTGTACAAGTGTTTTCCAAAAAAAAACATCACAAATCCTTTTCCCCGATTGTTGCCTTAGCCAGTATCTGTTAGCCATTAGCAAAGTCCCTCACCACAGATGAATCAGAACCTCTGCCTTTTGCAACCTCTCTTCAAAAAAAAACAAGAACAACATCTTCTTCAAAGGAGCAGCATTGTCACAACAGAGAGCACCTGAACTGAAGCATTTGTATTGAAAGGCCATACAGTTCGCAGGCTAAGACAACAGTTTTTCAATTTAGCCAATCAATTTAAACCAGGTCCTTTGGCTTCCAAAAACCTGTTAAATTTCAATCTGATTGTTTGAAAACAGAGAAACAATCCTATCATAAAAAAGAAAGATATGTCTTCAAGGGTACAAAAGAAGGGGGCAGTTGGACAGAAGCCCAGAGCTAAACAAGGAACAAAGAAAGCTACAGCACCGGACCAGGTTCTTTGGCCCTCCAAGCCTGCACCAATCCAGATCCTCTATCTAAACCTGTTGCCTATTTTCTAAGGATCTGTATCCCTCTGCTCCCTGCCCTTTCATGTATCTGTCTAGATACATCTTAAATGACACTATCATGTCCGCCTCTACCACCTCCGGTGGCAATGTGCTCCAGGTACCCACCACCCTCTGCATAAGGAACTTGCCATGCATATCTCCCTTAAACTTTTCCCCTCTCACCTTGAACTTGTGACCTCACTAGTAATTGAGTCTCCCATTCTGGGAATAAAAGTTTCTTGTTCTTTCCTTAGATTAGATACACTATAGTATGAAAACAGGCTCTTCGGCCCTGCAAGTTCACACCAACCCTCTGAAGAGTAACCCACCCAGACACATTCTCCTACCCTTTATTTACCCCTGACCTGGCAATTTAGCATCACCAATTCTCTTGACCCACACATCTTTGGATTGTGGGAAGAAACTAAAGCACATGGAGGACAATCAGAGACGGGGAGAATATGCAAACTCCACACACTCGCCCAAGAGCGAATTAAACCCAGTGCCCTGGTGCTGTGAGGCAGAAGTGCTAACCACTGAGCCACCATGCCACCCCATGGTTTGTAGATCTCATTCAGGTCTCCCCTCAATCCGCATCTTTCTAATGAAAATAATCCTAATCTACTCAACCTCTCCTCATAGCAAGCGCCCTGTTTACCAGGCAACATCCTGGTGAACCTCCTCTGCACCCTCTACCAAAAGGATGTGGATGCTTTGGAATGTGGCAACCAGAACTGTATGAAGTGTTCCAAATGTGGCCAAACCGAAGTCCTATACAACTGTAACATAACCTGCCAACCATTGTACTCAATCCCGGGGAAGGAAACCCTCCAACCTCAGAACCATCCATTTAAATCTTTTCGGAACCCTTTCAAGTTGCACTACATCCTTCCTGGAGACACAATTTGCAGGTGTACAGTGTTATGGACCAGGCCAGATCCCCTCAAAACATTCTAGGAATGTAGCCCAGACCCTAACCTTTTTTAGTTGTTTTCGGCAGATGTATCTCAGGAGTCATGTAGCTGGTCAAATCAATTGGCTTCCAGGAAAACAATTTATTTACACACCGCCGAATGAAACCTTCATGACCACTCCATTGACCTGTGTTGCCACCTTCAGGGTACAATCGACTGAACGCCCAGATCTCTAACTCCCCCTCGCGAGAGCCAAGTGTCCTCCGTTCTATTGAGAGGGGGAAATTGGCCGTCAGTCATCTCTGTATTAGAAAATGCATCATTTAAAAAAAAACTGAGAAGGGCATTCCTGACAGAAGATTCAACAGAAGGCGGCACAGAGTATTCCAAGAGACACATAACCAGGCTGTAATCTGAGAGACTAAATTCCATTTTTTGTTACGAGAGGGAATCATATTTATTGGATCATCATATCACGAGAATCTTGTTTCATTCCAGAACAGTCAGTAGTTAGAAGGGATTTATTTGGTTTGTTAATAGTTTAGTTTATCTGTTCACCGTTACTGTTGGATAAATAAATGGATTTTTGTTGATTTTAAAGTGTCAGGGATTTATTTTTAAACATTAGAGCAGGTTACACCACTTTTCACATTAATGTTACAGATTATATGGTGATGCGCTTGTCTTTGGGTGTTTCGGTTTGAGCTCTCTGGTGGGGTGGGGGTTGGTGTCTAACAGTATTGACGTGATGTCATGTTGAATGCAGTGGAGTCAATATTAATCCCAGCCTCTTGCTCTGGTTGTGGGTGAATCGCCTTAATTTGGCCACTGACTCAGAAACTAACTGCTGAAATAATGATTCACACTTCATTGCACGTAGCAACTAAAACTAAAAACCCTCAAGTAAGCAAGTTCAGTCTCACCGTTGCCACCCTCCCCCCACCCGGCTATCACCTGATTGCTGGCAGAATTTAACCGAGTTTCCATCGACAGTGCCCATCTCTGGAAAGGTCAAGGGGTTTGACACAATATTGTTCGTCCAATACTGCTGCTGCATCATTCTGGAGCGAGAACGTAGAACAATACAGCACAGTTCAGACCCATCAGCCGTCGATGTTGTACCAGCCTTTTATCCAACTTGAAGATGAGACTAGCCTACATTCCCCTCAATTTACTGCCGTCCATGTGCTTGTTCAGCAGTCTCTTAAATGTATCTGACTCTCATTCCAACCCTGGAAGTGCATTCCATGCACTCACCATTCGGAGTAAAAAACCTACCTCTGCCATCTTCCCTAAACCTTCTTCCAATTACCTTAAAATTATGCCCTGTCATTTCTGACCTGGGGAAAAAGTCTCTAGCTATTCGTTCTATCTATGCCTCTCAACATACAGTACACCTCTATAAAGTCACCTCTCATCCTTCTTCGCTCCAATGAGAAAGGCCCTAGCTCCCCCAACCTAAGACATGCCCTCCATTCCAGGCAGCATCGAGGTAGATCTCCTCTATACCCTCTCTCAGCTTACACAGCTTCCTGTTGTGGTTCTGTTCACCGAGCTGGGAATTTGTGTTGCAGACGTTTCGTCCCCTGTCTAGGTGACATCCTCAGTGCTTGGGAGCCTCCTGTGAAGCGCTTCTGTGATGTTTCCTCTGGCATTCTCCCTACACATCTTCCCTAAAATTAGGTGACTAGAAGTGAACACAATATTCCAAGTGTGATCTAACCAGTACTCCATACAGCTGCAGCATAACCTTGCAGCTCTTAAGCTCAATCTCCCTGCTAACGAAAGCCAACACACCGTACACCTTTGTAACAACTTATCAACCTGGGTGGCAACTTTGAGCGATCTATGGACTTGGACTCCAAGATCCCTCTGTTCCAACACAGTCAAGAATCCTGCCTTTAACCCCATAGGTTGAACAAACAGAGGAGTTTGGTGAAATGAGAATCATTAGATAAATGCTACTGAGCGAACTGATGGTGCTATGGGCTGGCAAATCTCTGGGTACAGGTGGACTTCAGAGAATTTTAAAAGGTGGCTAATGAGTTCATTTTGTATTAATGTTAATTTTCCAAGATTTATTAGATTCAGGCAAGTTTTCCTCAGACTGGAGAGTAACATATTTAATACTTCTGTTCTCGAAGGGAAAGATACATCATGGAAAATGTGGTCCCTTGAGTCTACAATTAAACATTTGTTTTTGAATCAATTAAGGAAATTATAACCACCATGTCAAAAAGCTTGTGGTAATTGAAAAGAATCAGCATGCTAATATGAAAACGAAATGTTGTTTCACCAATTTATTCATAGAATTCCGAGAGTGTGGAAAGAGACCATTTGGCCGATCAAGTCCTGCACCAACCCTCAAGTGCATCCCAACCAGATCCAGACCGCCACCCTACTCCCGTAACCCTGCATTTCGCATGGCTAACTCACCAAGCTTGTACATCCAAGGACATTACGCAATCCAGCGTGGCTAATGCATCCAACCTACACATCTTTGGACTGTGGAGCCCCCAGTGGAAACTCATAAAGACATAGATAGAACATGCAAACTCCAAATAGATAGTCGACTCAAGGTTGAAATCAAATAGGTGTCTCTGGCCGTGAGAGGGAGCCACCGTGCCACCATGCTGTCCTAAAGGAATTCTTTGAAAGAGTATGTAAATTGAAGCCTGTGGATATACTGAACATGAATATCCTAAAGGTGTTTGACATGTTTTCACGAAAAGCATACTACACAGAGGAGCTCATGGTGTAGAGTATAGTTATAGAACATCAACTGACTGGCAGAAAACAGAATATGCAAAAATGATTCTTTTGTCAAATTGGTTGTATATGACAATGTATGGTGGGGTTCCAACAGGGATCTCTGCTGGCTCCTCAACTTTCTACAATTATATAGATGACTTACAGGAGGGGATCAAAGGTATGTGGTTACCTTTGCAGGCAACACAAAGATAGATGGAGATGTGCATTGTGGGGATGACATATCAATGATGCAGATTGATAGATTGGTTAAATAAATAAGCAAAACTCTTGCAAGTGGTGTACAATATGGTAAAATGCAATTTGTTACCTACTTGGAGAACAACTGCATAATTCTGAGATGTAGAGGGATCCGGGGGCCTTGCAAATAAGTCACAAGTTAGAATGCACAGCAAATGATTAGAAAGGCCAATGACATAAATGTAAGGCGATTATGCCTCAGTTACAGAGCAATGGTGGGACTACATCTTGAACACGGTGCTCAGTTTTGATATCCTTACCTAAGGAAGAATGAAAATGCATTAAAGGCAATTCACAGAAGGTAAACTAGATTGACACCCACAATGAACAGACTGTCTAATGGAAAATCATTAGACAGGCAGGTCTGACTTTCAGAGTTTGGAATAGCAAGAGGTCATTTGATTGAAGTTTCTAGGAGCCTGAATGGTCTTCAAAAGATGGATGTTGAAGGATGTTTACTTACTGTTGTGAACGAACAATTAGATCACCCCTTTATAGAGTCATAGAGATGTACAACATAGAAACAGACCCTTCGGTCCAACCCGTCCATGCTGACCAGATATCCCAACCCAATCTAGTCCCACCTGCCAGCACCCGGCCCATATCCCTCCAAACCCTTCCTATTCATATACCCATCCAAATGCCTCTTAAATGTTGCAATTGTAGCAGCCTCCACCACTTCCTCTGGCAGTTCATTCCATACACATACCAACCTCTGCGTGAAAAAGTTGCCCTTTCGGTCTCTTTTATATCTTTCCCCTCTCACCCTAAACCTATGTCCTCGAGGTCTGGACTGTCCGACCCCAGGGAAGATACTTTGCCTATTTATCCTATCCATGCCCTCATAATTTTGTAAACCTCTATAAGGTCACTCCTCAGCCTCCGATGCTCCAGCAGCTCAAATCCTCCAACCCTGGCAACATTCTTGTAAATAGTTTCTGAACCCTTTCAAGTTTCACAACATCTTTCCAACAGGAAGGAGACCAGAATTGCACGCAATATTCCAACAGTGGGCTAACCAATGTCCAATACAGCCGCAACATGTCCTCCCAATTCCTGTACTCAATACTCTGACCAATAAAGGAAAGCATACCAAATGCCTTCTTCACTATCCTATCTACCTGCAACTCCACTTTCAAGGAGCTATGAACCTGCACTCCAAGGTCTCTTTGTTTAGCAAGACTGCCGAGGACTTTACCAATAAGTGCATAAGTCCTGCTAAGATTGGCTTTCCCAAAATGCAGCACCTCGCATTTATCTGAATTAAACTCCATCTGCCACTTCTCAGCCTATTGGCCCATCTGGTCAAGATCCTGTTGTAATCTGAGGTAACTCTCTTCGCTGTCCACTACACCTCCAATTTTGGTGTCATCTGCAAAATTACTAAATGTACCTCTTATGCTCGCATCAAAATCATTTTGGTAGATGACAAAAAGTAAAGGGCCCAGCACCGATCCTTGTGGCACTCCACTGGTCACAGGCCTGCAGTCTGAAACACAACCCTCCACCACCACCCTCTGTCTTCTACCTTTGAGCTAGTTCTGTATCCAAGTGGCTAGTTCTCCCTGTATTCCGTGAGATCTAACCTTGCTAATCAATCTCCCATGGGGAACCTTGTCGAACGCCTTACTGAAGTCCATATAGATCACATCTACTGCTCTGCCCTCATCAATCCTCTTTGTTACTTCTTCAAAAAACGCAATCATTTGTGACAAAGAAGGAGGGAAATTTTTTGGAAGGTTGTGCAGCTTTGGAATACTTTGCAACAGAAGATAGTGGAGGCAGGACCATTGAATATTTCTAAGGCAGAAGTAGATTAATTCATTTACCTAAGAAGAATCTCAGGTTTTGGGGATGGATGCGAATGTGCAATGTATAACTCAAAGTAGTCAGCCATTATCTTCTTGGAGTGGAGCAGCTTAATGAGCCGAATGGCTTACTTCAGCTCCTAATTTGGACATTCATATATTCTGCTAGCTAGAATGACCTGAGTTTGACCAGCATATATTTCCAATAAGCCCATGTTGATTCTGCTCAGTCCTATCATTAATTTTTAACTGTCCTGTTATTGTACCTTTCATTATAGATTCCCTGTGCTCTCTTCCTTCTTTCGAAAACAGTGGGATGTCATGCGCCACTTTCCAATTACCACTTTCCAGTGAACTAGCGTTAACCACCAAGCCCAGGGAATTTAGCTACTTTAAATCCTATTCAATTCTCTGATGCATTTTTGTTTCATACATATTAATATCCGTCAGTTCTTCATTTATACTAGCCCCTACATTCACCATAATTTCTGGAAGCTATTAGTATTTTCTACTGAATGACATTTCCATCACTGAACCTCTTACCAGCAACATCCTGTGATTTAAACCTGTGACCTCCTGATTCAGAGAGAAGGCTGATCCCTACTAGCAGCTGGTTTGGGTGTATGACTGTCACCAACACGGGGGCAGTTTGGGAAATCCATTCTTGTTGGGCCAGTAAATAATCAATTCACGCTGCTCAGCATCAAAGAAGTTGACAGTGTCATGACAGTGTCAGTATCAAAGGAGTTGACAGACAATAATTTGATTTATCTGAAACAGGTGAGATGTTTCCTGCCTCTGTGCCAAAAGCAAAGATCATGTCCAAAGATTCTGTCCCTAGTGGAGGTTTACTGCTAACAATTGAAGTCCAAGACCTTTGTCCTTGGTTACTGATAGCTTATTGCTCGAGAGGTTGGATCAAGGGGACACCTATCTAGTTCTTGGTCAACTATCAACTATCCAGGGGCAGAGGGGCATCAACTTGTGCAGAAAGGAGCAGGAAGAAGCTAAACAGCATTCATGGGTTAAACGAATGAGTGGAAAAAATGTTTAATGTCACCCAATACGACAAAATCAGAACCATTTACTTTTCACCCAAGAAAGACTGATTGGAGAACTGCTAAATTATGAGAAACTAAGCACTATAAAAGGGAAAAAAAGACTTTGGAGACCAAGTACACAAATCATCAAAAGTAGCAGACAGGTACAAACACCAATTGAAAAATACAAATAGAGGTCTCTATTACAAAGGAGATGAAATACATGGGGTTGAACATTTATGTCTCAGTTCCAAGCATCATAGAATTCTAACATCACAGATAGACACCATTGGCCTGTCATGTCTGATAACTGAATTCTGGTGGAGTTTCCTCGCTTTCACATTTATGGTGTGAAATTCTAACACCACCTCTGCACACTTCTGGAGACCTCGAGTTTACAGAATCACGCCACATTCCTCTCTCCCTCCTCCAGGAATAACCATTTCTCCTGAGATACTGCCAGTTCCTCAGATTACTTGGTACCCCCGAATCCAATCCGCATGTCAGGAAATCTCTGGTGCTGCCCCGACACCAACAGTCACCTTTGGAACTGAAGAAAATGCAGAAATCTAAGGTGCAAAGAGACTTGGGTGTTCTAGTCCAGGATTCTCTCAAGGTAAACTTACAGGTTGAGTCAGTAGTTAGGAAGGCAAATGCAATGATGACATTTAATTTGACAGGACTTGAATGTAAAAGTAGAGATGTACTTGAGGCTTTGTAACACTCTGGTCAGGCCATATTTGGAGTATTGTGCGCAGTTTTGGGCCCAAATCTCAGGAAGGATGTACTGGCCTAGGCGTGTGTTCAGAGGAGGTTCACGAGAATGGTCCCAGGAATGAACATCTGAACAAATAAGGAATGTTTGAGGACTCTGGGTCTATATTTAATGGAATTTAGAACGATGACAGGGGATCTAATTGAAACCGACAGAATTCTGAACAGACTGGATGTTGGGAAGATGTTTCCTTTGGTAGGAAAGGCTAGGAGCCGAGGGCACAGCCTTAGACCAAAGGGAAGACCCTTTAGAATGGAGGTAAAGAGAAACTTCTTCAGCTAGAGTGGTGAATCTATGGAATTCACTGCCACCGAAGACTGTGGAGGCCAGATCATTGAGTACATTTAAGCTGTGAAAGATAGTTTCTTGAGTATGAAAGGGATCAAGGGTTACTGGGAGAATGGGGTTAAGAAACTTATCAGCCATGACTGAATCGCAGAGCAGTCACAATTTCAGCCCCTATGGTCTTATGATACACTGATGTGTGGAGGGGTGAGGAACGGGGGGAAAGAGATGAAGAGAGGAATACAATTAAAGGGAAGCTGGATACAGATGAGGGAGAAAGGAAGAGAAGGAAATACAAGAATTGTACATTAAATTACAGAACGCATACAGAGGGATCTGGGTATATAGATCCCTGAAAGTGGCAAAGCAGGCAGGCACGTGGTCAAGAAGGCATACAGCACGCTTGCCTTGAGTGTAAGAGTTAGCAAGTTATGTTACAGCTATTTATTCCGGCCACATTCATAACATTGCGTGCAGTTCTGGCCAGCATGCTACTGGAAGGACGTGGATGCTCTGGGAGAGGGCGCAGAGAAGGTTCACTAGGACGTTGCCTCTCATGAAAGGGTAAATAGACAAGATATTGTCCCCTGGGTTTGGGGGTGTCCAGAACTAAAGTGTAATAGCTTTAGGGTGAGGTGGATGAGCAAAGACTTAAAACAAATCTAAGGGCAACTATTTAATTCCGAGGGTAGTGAGCGTAAAGAATGAGCTGCCAGAGGAAATGGTGGAGGCTGGTACAATTACAATATGTGAATGATATCTGGATGGTTTCTGAATAGGAAGGGTTCAGAGGGGTATGGGCCACGTGCTGGCATATGGGACTAGATTAATTTAGAATATCTAGTCAACATCAATGAATTAAGACCATAAGACATAGGAGTGGAAGTAAGGCCATTCAGCCCATTGAGTCCATTCTGTCATTTAATCATGGCTGATGGGCATTTCAGCTCCACTTACCCACACTCTCCCCATAGCCCTTAATTCCTTAATCAAGAATTTATCAATCTCTGCCTTGAAGACATTTAACGTCCTGGCCTCCACTGCGCTCCCTGGCAATGAATTCCACAGGCCCACACTCTCTGGCTGAAGAAATGTCTCCTCATTTCTGTTCTAAATTGACCCCCTCTAATTATCAGGCTGTGTCCCTGGATCCTAGTCTCCTCCACCTAATGGAAACAACTTCCCAGTATTCACCCTTTCATAGCCAAGCATGATCTTGTAAGTGTCTAAAAGATCTCTCCTCAACGTTCCGAACGCTAATGAATACAATTCCAGGATCATCAGCCATTCATCGTATGTTAGGCGTACCATTCCAGGGATCGATCGTGTGAATCTCTGCTGGACACACTCTCGTGCCAGTATATTCTGCTGTTACTGCCGCTGAGTCACACCTTGAACCCTGTTTAGTGGGTGAAGTGGGAGGGGCAAGAGGATCCTTTCTGTCGGACTTGCTGCTCTCACACCCACGTTACTTCCAGTGCTGTCTGACAGCACCTTCCCTACGGAATTGATCTGCAGGAGTAGATGGAGAGCATTTTTACCCTGGATGGAGCGTAATGTTTGTCCAACCCTGCAGGTAGGTCTGAAATAGATACATTTGTCTCTGTCCCATTGAGTCTCCAGCACAGGGCTATGTCGGTCGGCTCAATTGGCCTCTATCAGTGTTTTCGCTCTGCCTGAGCCTCCACCCACCCCTCTTCATCGCCCCTTCCCATCCCTCATCAGCAAACTGATATCCCCCATTTATCGCACGTTTGCTTTATGCCACTTTGCTTTTACAAAAGACTGACATTAGTTCCTGTTTTCACTGCGTCAACTTTGAAGCATCAACACTTCGGGGGGAGGGGGGGGGGGAGCAGAAAGAAGAGATCAGGGAAGGAAGCCAAATGTGCTGCAGCCAACATGGAGCAAGAACAGAGGATGTAAAACTGTTGCAGCCAGCTTGAAGCTGCAATGTGGATCTTTGCACGTGCTGTACTTGAACCTGATGCATTTATTTGTGGGAATCAGATGCATTGAAAAAAAATAAAGTATCTCCCCCTCCCCAATAGCTAACATCCGTCTCTCCTCACCCGGGTAATTAAGACACATACCTGAGTTGGCAGAGTAGATTCCCTCCTTGGATTCACTCCAGTTGGTACAAGTGAACAGATTTTCCCCTCCCTCTCCCAGGATGAGGAGTTGCCCAGAAGAGGGTGTTTCATATTGAAACTGATACTGCCACTTCCGCGTTGTGATGTTAAAAATGGGGCAGGGAACGGGGACAGGCCGAGAGCAGAACTCTGCAGCAGATGGAAGGAGAGCAGTTTGCAAAAATCCCTTCGCTTCAAAGAATCCTCACAGTCTGGAAGCAGGCCACTCGGCCCAACAAGTCCAAACCAACGTTCTGAATGGTAATTCACCCATATCCCTCCCTTTATTGCCCTACATTTATCCCAGAGTAATACACCAAACTTACACATCCCTGGACACTATGGAGGGAATTTAGCCTGGCCAATCCACCCTTGAAGATCTGGATCCCAGACGGGACCCCTCCGTTTCGAGATCGGTCAAAGAACGAACGGAATGCGGACTGTACAAAGCAAAGTTATCAGTTTAATAAAGCAAGGCAGTCTGACGCAATTCTGTCCAGCAACACAGAAGTTAAAGCTTCTGAGCTCCGTGGCTAAATTGCAGAATTACTTTCGAAAATTACACATCATTTACATGTTTTTAAAGAGACAGCACAGCCTTAAAAGACCAATCAAATGTAATAAGGTGACATGATTGACAGCAGGTTAGTCCAATATTTCCTAGGAATCAGATTGTTTTACTCTCAAAATCATCCCGTGCTTGCTAGTTCAAGGTTAGCTCAAATACCAAATTCATATGATTCATATTATTAAACTCCATTGTTTTCTTTTCCCCAAAGCTAACCAACTCAGCAAAGCAGCAATTCAAGTTCACAGTGTCAAATTATAACCTGAAGCCATTTTAAATTGAAAAGCCATTTTATGGTTAATAAAAACCTACATACACCTGTTGCTCCTAACAAGAGCGTAAATTCAAATTTTAAATTCGCATCTCCCCCTGGGTTCATCTCCATCATTGCAAGCTCATCAGATGAGCCCCTTGCAAGGGGGGGGGGGGTGATAAAGATCGAACTTGCCCTGCTGTGTGGACTTGCCATTGCCAGCATTGGTGCACAAGGGACAGTTTACCTGTGCGATCCTAAGCAACCAGAGACTGTGCACCAACTATGCCAGGAAGATGTCATCGTCTGCTGAGGGACTGAACATTACCAAGAATGACTATTGCAGTGGTCAAAGATTGAACAGTTCATTTACAGAACAAGTCTAAATGTTCTTTACCCTGTAAAGGTGTTGTGTGCCAGTTTGATACCAGTTGTGCTATGAGCTTCCCTGGTAAGCCTTGCCCCATCCAAATAGGTCACACGCAAAAGAGAAGATAGGGAAATGTTATCTTTCGATTACAATTTGTTTCTTCAAAGTCACAATAGAATATTTGGCAGGGATGAAGTGGTCTGTTATGTGCTGACTTCAGCAAAAGACTTTTTGACCCCTAATGGCACCAATGTCTTCCCAATTATGGGATGGGTGGAACTGTTCTGGGACAATAACCGCATCTCTTACCAAAAGGACCTATCTATTGAACAGCCTCAAGGAAGTCACAAAGACAGGCATGCCTCTTATTGGCAAGGTCCCTCCCTTACCTATGCTAAACCTGGTTATTATTTTGAATAAAGTAAGTACTCCTCATGCTGTAACTATAGGAACACAGTCTCCCCTGAGTTTTGCATAGAATGGAAGAATCCAAAAGCTCTACAAAACAGTAATATCACTCTTTGGGATATGCAGCTCTCAGTGACTTTTTTCTGTAGGAGGATTTTCAGGAGTTATTAGCCATCAACTTATATCGTACTTATATCGTTTGTGATCTCAACCTTTTGGGTAATGAGACAACTGCTGCTTTATTGAGATCAGGATTTAAAATTTGAATTTAGGCTGTTGTTAGGAGCAACAGGTGTATGTAGGTTTTTATTAACCACAAAATGGCATTTAAATTTTAAATAATATTTTAAAATAAATATAACAAAATGGCTTCAGGTTATGATTTGACACTGAACTTGAATTGCTTCTTTGCTGGATTTAGAAATAAAAGAGAACAATAGTGTTTTCATAATATGAATCATAAGTAATTTGGTACTCGAACTAACCTTGAACTAGCAAGCATGGGATGATTTTGTGCGTAAAACAATGTTTCCTATGAAATATCATTGGACTAACCTGCTGTCAATCATGTCATCTTGTTACATTTTATTGGTCTTTTCTTGTAATTCAGGCTGCGCTGTCGGACTGAGAGACCTAATTGAGGGGGTCCAGACCTTCACCCCAACCTGCAGAACCCCGAACACTATGGATACACTTACCTTGGCCAATCCACTCTAACCTGCACATCTCTGGACACTGGGGTTAAATTAGCATGGTCAACATACACTAACAAGACCATCCTTGGGGATTATCAGTAATTTAACATGGCTGAACCCCTCTCCTAACTTGCACATCGCTGGACAGTATGGGGAATGAAGCTCGGCCAAGGCCGAGGTAACCACGAGGTTGGAATTCTCTCCCAGAAATGACAGTGGATGGTGCCCTCACCAAGATGGCCGCCCGCGCTCCCCGTCCCAAGACAACAAGTGCCTGACCCTCACAAAGATGGCGGCTGGTTGCCCAAGCAACCTGAGAGCGCCTTCGCTGGTGAAGTAAACACTGGGCCTGTGGTGATTTTATTGGAGGCCTCAGGCCTCCAATAAATGCTAATGTAATATCTGTATTCAGAAAGGGAGGCAGGCAATATGTGGGAAATTGCAGACCGCTTAGTTTAACAACTATTGTTGGGAAGGTGTTAGAGTCAATTATCAAGGAAGCAATATGAGGACGTTTGAAAAGTCAAAACTCTATCCATCAGAGTCAGCATGGTTTTACGATGGGCAAATCAGATTTGACTAAGTTCTTCATCGATGTAACAAGTGGATAATAGGGATCCTGTAGATGTAATGTATCTGGCTTTTCAGAAGGCATTTACTAAAGTGCCACTCAAAGCGTTAATTCGCAAGGTTAGATCATATGCGATATGGGCTGATTTATCAGCTTGGATAGGTGATTAGCTGATGGGCAGAAGACAGACAGTCCGAATTGATGGCTTTTTTTTCTGGAAGGCAAGATGTAACTAGTCAGGTGCCACAGGGTTGGGTCCTTGGACCCCAGCTATTTACAATCTACATTAGTGACTTGGATACACGTATAAAAGGCTCATTTGCCAAATTTGTGGATGACACATAAATAGGCGTGATGGTAGATTGCAATGAGGATATATGAACCTTACAAATGGATCTGGATAGGTTAGGAGAGTGGGCCAAAATGTGGCAGATGGAGTTTAAGGTGGATAAGTATGAGGTCATGCATTTTGGTCAAAAACAAAAACAGCAAAGCAACCTATTATCTAATAGAGGGGTTGGGGTGATCTGGTGCAGAGGGATCTGGGTATCCTCATTAATGAGTCACAGAAAACTAGCATGCAGGTACAGTAGATAATAAAGAAAATGAATGCAGCATTCGCTTTTAATCGCTAAAGGAATAGAACATAAAGGGAAGGAAGTGTTGCTGCAACCAAACATAGCATTGCTGACACTGCACCTAGAGGATTGTGCCCAGTTTTAAACTCATTTCCCCTTATATGGTTATGGTAGGTGATTTAACTTTCCAACCTTAGACCAGGACTGCCATAGATTTAAGGGTTTCGATGGAGAGGAATTTGTTAAGCGTGTTCAAGAAAGATTTCTGATTTAGTACGTGGATATATCAATGGAGAAGGTGCAAAACTTGACCTACTCTTGGGAAATAAGGCAGGACAGCTGACTGAGGTGTCAGTGGCGGTGCACTTTGGGGCCAGCAACCATAATTCTATTAATTTTAAAATAGTGATGGAAAAGGATTGGAGAATGTCTCATTTTCACAGTAATAGGCAAGAACTTTCAAAAGCTGTTTGGGGGCAGATGTTTGCAGGTAAAGAGATGGCTGGAAAATGGGAAGCCTTCAGAAATGAGATAACGAGAGTCCAGAGACAGTATATTCCTGTTAGGGTGAAAGGAATGTCTGGTAGGTGTAGGGAATGTTGGATGACTGGAGAAATTGAGTGTTTGGTAAAGAAAAAGAAGGAAACACATGTCAGGTATAGACAGGATAGATCGAGTGAATCCTTAGAAGAGTATAAAGGTCGTAGGAGTATACTTAAAAGGGAATTCAGTAGGGCAAAAACTGGACATGAGATAACTTTGGCAAATAGGGTTAAGGAGAATCCAAAGGGTTTTCACAAATACATTAAGGACAAAAGGGTCACTGGGGAGAGAATAGGGCACATCAAAGATGAGCAAGGCAGCCAATGTGTGGAACTACAGGAGATGGCGGGAGATACTAAACAAGTATTTTGCATCAATGTTTACTCTGGAGAAGGACATGGAAAATATAGAATGTAGGGAAATAGATTATAACATCTTTAAAAATGTCCATATTACAGAGGTGGTGGTGCTGGATGTCTTGAAACACGAAGGTGGATAAATCTCCAGGACCTGGTCAGGTGTACCCGAGAACTCTGTGGCAGGCTACGGGAAGTGATTGTTGGGCCCCTTGCTGAGATATTTGTATCATTGATAGTCACAGGAGAGGTGCCGGAAAACTGGAGGTTGGTTAACATGGTACCACTATTGAAGAAAGGTGATAAGGAAAAGCCAGGGAACCTGACATCGGTGGTGGGCAGGTTGTTGGAGGGAATCCTGAGAGACAGGATTTACACATATTTGGAAAGGCAAGGACTGATTAGGGATAGTCGGCATGGCTTTGTGCATGGGAAATCATTGAGGAGAAAGTGAGGTCTGCAGATGCTGGAGATCAGAGCTCAAAATGTGTTGCTGGAAAAGCGCAGGTCAGGCAGCATCCAGGGAACAGGAGAAGAAGGGCTGAAGAAGGGCTTATGCCCGAAACGTCGATTCTCCTGTTCCCTGGACGCTGCCTGACCTGCTGCGCTTTTCTAGCAACACATTTTCAGCATGGGAAATCATGTCTCACAAACTTGATTGAGTGCTTTCAAGAAGTAACAAAGAAGATTGATGAGGGCATAGCAATGGACGTGATCTATATGGACTTCAGAAAGGTGTTTGACAAGGTTCCCCAAGGGAGACTGGTTAGCAAGGTTAGATCTTATGGAATACACAGAGAACTAGCCCTTTGGATACAGATCTGGCTCAAAGGTGGTGGTGGTGGTGGTGGAGAGTTGTTTTTCAGACTGGAGGTTTATGACCACTGGAGTGCCACAAGGATCGGTGCTCGGTCCACTCCTTTCTGTATTTTTTATGCAAATGACTTGGATGTGAACAGAGATGTATAGTTAGTAGGTTTGCTGATGACACCAAAATTGGAGGGGTAGTGAACAACGAGGAAGGTTACCTCAGATTACAATGGGATCTTGATCAGATGTGCCAATGGGCTGAAGAGTGGCAGATGGAGTTTAATTTAGATGAATACGAGGTGCTGCATTTTGGAAAAACAAATCAGAGCAGCACATCTACACTTAATGGGAAGGTTCTCGGGAGTGTTGCTGAACAAAGAGACCTTGGAGTGCAGGTTCACAGTTTCTTGAAAGTGGAGTTGCAGGCAGATAGGATAGTGAAGGTGGTGTTTGGTATACTTTCCTTTATTGGTCAGAGTACTGAGTATAGGATTTGAGAGGTTATGGTGTGGCTGTACAGGAGAATGTTTAGGACCCTTTTGGAATAAGTGTACAATTCCGGCATCCTTCCTCTTGGAAGGATGTTGTGAAACTTGAAAGGGTTCCGAAAAGATTTACAAGGATGTTCCCAGGGTTGGAGGATTTGAGCTATAGGGAGAAGTTGACTAGGCTGAGGCTGTTCTCCCTGGAGTGGAGGCGGCTGAGGGGTGACCTGAGAGGTTTATAAAATCATGAAAATCATGGATAGGGCGAACAGCCAAGGTCTTTTACTCCCCGAAATGGAGGAGTCCAAAACTAGAAGGTATAAGTTTAAGATGAGAGGGAGAAAGATTTAAAAAGGAACTAAGGGGCAACGTTTTCACGCAGAAGGTGGAGCGTGTATGGAATGAGCAGCCAGAGGTAGTGGTGGAGGTGGGTACAATTACAACATTTAAAAGGTGTCTAGATGAATAGTTCGGATTTAGAGGAATATGGAGCAAATGCTGGAACTTGGGACTGGGCCAGATTGGAACATCTGGTCGGCATGGATGAGTTGAATGAAGTGTCTGTTTCTGTGCTGTGTGACTCTATAAGTCTATAACTGCTATGACCGAAACGAGACCTTTTTACTGATAATCTTCCTGCTGGAATTTTTTAGTGCACCCAGTTTCAGTCGATTTCTAGTGGGGAAAATTGGCATATGTCCTGTATCCTGGAAATTCTGAAAAATAAAACTAAATAATTCTCCCTGTGAATGGTATAATCCACACCCCGTGATGTGAATGGTACAATCCTCCCCTCCCCTTTTCCTCCTCCACACCCCTCCACCTTCGAATGATGCAATCGTCCCCCTCTGAATGGTATAATCCTTTACTCCCCCACAGCCATTAAGGATACAATTCTCCAAAGTCTCAATGGTACGATCCTTTCCACACCACCCCGAATGAATGGTACAATCCTCCCCCTGAGCTGGGATTCCCCAATCCCTTTCTGTTTCACATTTCCGAAGCCTTTCCCATTTTGAAAACAGTCTCTGTTTCTGGTCTTCCCACTAAAGTGCATAACCTCAGACTTTACCACATTGTATTCCATCTGCCCCTTCTCTGACCATTCTCCTGGCCTGTCCAAGCATTCTCAGCATGGACTCCTTTGGAACTCCAAAGACCCCTTTATGCCAACTCTCTGCCTTCTGCCAGTTAGCCAATCCTCTATCCGTGCCAGTACCTTGCTCCTACACCAGGGACTCTTATCTTACTTAGCAGCCTCCTGCACGGCCCCTTGTCAAAGGCCTTCTGGAAATCCAAATCGCTCACGTCCACTGGCTCTCCCTTTGTCTAACTTACTCATTACCTGCTCAAAGAATTCTAATAGATTTGTCAGACATGACCTCCTGTTGTCAAAGCCATGCAGACTCGGTCCTGTTTTACCATGCACCTCCACATACTTCCCACTTTCACCCTTCATAAAACCTGTTAAGTTTACCCATTTTTACCATAAATACGTTGTTGTGCTCTTTAAAATCTAAACCTACCCATGCGACAGTCAAGAAGGCACAACTACGCCTTTTCTTCCTCAAGATGCTCAAGAAATTCGGCATGTCCATAATGACACTCACCAACATTTACAGATGCACCACAGAAAGCATTGAATCTGGGTGCATCACATCCTGCTACGGCAACTGCTCTGCCCAGGACCGGAAGAAACTACAGAAGGTGGTGTTCACAGCACAGTCCATCACGGAAGTCAACCTCCCACCCATGAAATCCATCTACACTTCTCGTTGTCGTGGAAAGGCTACCAACCTCAAAGACCCCTCCCACCCCGGGAATGATCTCCTGCACCATCTTCTGTCAGGCAGAAGATACAGAAGCTTGAACACATGTACCAACAGGTTCAAGAATAGCTTCTTCCCTGCCATTATTAGACTGCTGAATGGAGCTCTCCAATTTGAAATCTAATGTTGACCTTGCTTCTGTGCACCTCTTGTGCAGCTGTAACCCTGTATGCCTCACTCTATCTAAGCGCAGTATGACCTGCATGTCCTTGGTTTGCTCGGATCTGACTGTACTGCTGATAAAACAAAACTTTTAACTCTACTTAGGTACATAGCACAGTACCGGCCCTTTATCCTACTCTAAGATCAGACTGACCTACATAACATTTATTGTACTAACTTTCATGTGCTTATCCAAGAGTCGATTAAATGTCCCTAATGTATCTGACTCTACTACCACTGTTGACAGTGCATTTCACACGGCCACCACTATCTGAGTAGAGAAACTACTCTGACATCTCCCTGAAACCTTCCTCCAATTACCTTGAAATTATGCCGGGAGTGTGGTGCTGGAAAACCATAGCAGGTCAGGCAGCAGCTAAGGAGCAGGAGAATTGACGTTTTGGGCATAAGCCTTTCATCAGGAACGAGGCTTGTGGGCCGGGGGTGCTGAGAGATAAATGGTAAGAGGGTGGAGTAGGGGGACAAGGTCGCTGAGAATGCCATAGGTAGATGAAGGTAGGTGTGTGTGTGTGTATGTATGTATATATATGTGTGCGTGAGGTGGGGGTTGGGGTGGCAAGATGATAGTTCAAAGGGGGTTATGGTGCAGATAGATAGGAAAAAATGATGGACAGGTCAGAATGGGCAGCGACACGTTGGGGGCTTGAGACTGGGATAAAGTGGGGGAGGTGAGGAAACTGTTGAAATCCACATTTGTCCTGTGTGGTTGCAGGGTTGCAAGGCAGAATATGAGGTGTTCCTCCTCCAGGCATCGGGTAGTTACGGTTTGGCGATGGATAGATTGGAGAAGTGGGTGGAGCTGATAGATTGAAAAGTTGATGGACAGGTCAAGAGGGCGTGCTGTGTTGAAGGCACAGGACTGGGATAAAGTGGGGGGGCGGGGGGGGGTGGCGGTGAAAAATGATGTCTGGCATTTGCAGTCCTCATTTTCTCCTCCTTAAAACTATAGACATTTGTAAGGGGCATGGATAGGGTGAATACCCAAGGTCTTTCCCCAAGGTCTAGTACTAAAGGGGCATAGGTTGAAGGTGAGTGGGGAAAGGGACCTGAGGGGCAACATTTTCACGCAGAGGGTGGTGCGTGTATGGAATGAACTGCCAACAGAAGTGGTGGAGGCTGGTACAATTACAACATTTAAAAGGCACCTGGATGGGGATATGCATAGGAGGGGTACAGATGAACATAGGCCAAATGCTGGCAAATGGGCCACTAGATTCATTTAAGGTATGGACTGAAGGGTTTGTTTCAGGCTCTACAACTCTATGACTATGTCTACATAGTTGGAAACCAATTTCACAAAATGAGGAATAGGTCATTCCCCCCTTACAGCCTGTCCTGAGCTGTGGCCTAACTGCACATATTCCAGTGCAAGTTTCAGAAAGATTTCAGCAGCTCTTTTAAAAAACTGAAATGCGTTTAGACATCAATGATGTTTCTGAATATCATTTTCGCTATTCGCAATTTTAAAGATAAGAGTTTCGAGTGAACACAGCCCACACCTCCCAGTGCAGCCAGTAACCTTTACAATGTTGATGAAACGATGCAGTACCTGTACTCCTTAAAAATTTACAATTTCTAATGATACTAGCTACTCATTCACTGCTCCATCTGATACACGACATTAGAAACTTGGTGCAGGAGGCTGGAAGAAATGAGCAGCTTTAAAACAAAAAACCATCTGGAGCTCAAAGCTTTCAATGAGAGTCTGAGCCCAGCAGTAAGTTCAGGTAATCTTTATTGTGACCCAACTTTGTTACAGCTTCAGATCCCCCCCCCCCCCACCCCCAGCAAAAAGATGTAGAGAAAGTAGCGGCTTTTTAAACAGTTCAAGGTCAAAGCGCACACACTCCCCCTCCCCACCTCACTTTCTTTACTATCGGTCAGCACAGAGTCGTCCCTTTGTAATTGGATCCTTGGTGCAGCCTGAACCCGTGGGGCCGGGAACGGGGGCAGTGTGGAGTGAAACAGACTGCTGTGGGTCTGGAGTCATGTGTAGACCAAACTGGGTAAAGGAGGCAGCTGGGACGACTGAGTGAATCCTTTCCCACAACGGCAGTTTCCTTCCCTAAAAAGGGCGTGAATCAGATTGGGGTTTTCTCTCCCCGCCACAAAAAATGGTGTCATCGTTAGATTCTGACCATATTCCAATTCCGCCATCTGCCGCGGTGGTATTCAAACCCAACAGATCCCAGAACTGGGTGAATAGTCCAGTCGATAACGGCACTCGGCAGTCGCTTTGTCAGTCCCCCTGCGATGGCACGTGAAGTCGCTGGTGGCTCCGGAGGTGGGAGGAGCGGGTGAAAGCCTTCCCACACTCAGGGCAGCTGAAGGGCCTCTCCCCTGTACGGACTCGCCGGTGGGTCAGCAGGGAGGAGGAATAGCTGAAAGCCTTTCCACACTCGGTACATTTGAATGGCCTCTCCCCCGTGGTGCCTCAGCAGGGAGTAGGAATAGCTGAAGGCCTTCCCGCAATCAGGACAGCAGAAGGGCCTCTCCCCTGTGTGGACCTGCTGGTGGGTCAGCAAATTGGAGGAACGGCTGAAGGCCTTCCCACACTCGGGGCAGCTGAAGGGGGTCTCCCCCGTGTGGACCCGCTGGTGCCTCAGCAAGGTGGAGGAATCGCTGAAGGCCTTCCCAGACTCGTGACAGCTGAAGGGCCTCTCGCCCGTGTGAATCCGCCGGTGGGTCAGTAGGGAGGATGAATCGCTGAATGCCTTCCCACACTCAGGGCAGCTGAAGGGGGTCTCCCCCGTGTGGATCCGCTGGTGCCTCAGCAGGGCAGAGACCTGGGTAAAACCCTTCCCATACTTGGGACAGGAGAACGGCCTCTCCCCGGTGTGGATGCGCCGATGAATCTCCAGGTCAGACAGAGTATGGAAGCCTTTCCCACAGTTACCACACTTCCACGGTTTCTCCATGTCCGAAGCTTCAGCCACAAGCAAACGCATGTACGGCCCCTCACTGCTGCGAGTTCCTCTTTCCAGGCCGTATAACTGTTTCAGGCTCCACACTCAGTGCGCAGCAACAGTCGGGTCTCTCATTCAGTCCCACTGATAATGAAAATGTACTGAAATAGGAACCAAAAAGCTTTGCTCCTTCTCACAGAATTGTAATAAAAAATCGTGGCTGTCCCAATCGATTGAGACTGTCAGATATTGAGGACCGCAGACGGAGGAGAGTCAGTGTTGAAAAGTGCGGCGCTGGAAAAGCACTGCAGGTCAGGCAGCATCCGAGGAGCAGGAGAGTTAACATTTCGGGCATAAGGCCTTCATCTGTTCATTTTGAAACTTCTGTCTTCGGATCTTCAAATATTCTGGAAAGAGATTACAAAAGTTATCGCTGTCAGTGCAGGGTAGAAATTCAGAACAAGCTATTCTACTCAAAGTTTGTGAGAAGATTTGTAGCTCGGGTGCTCATTGCTGTGGTTCTGTTCGCCGAGCTGGAAGTTTTTGTTGCAAACGTTTCGTCCCCTGTCTAGGTGACATCCTCAGTGTTTGGGAGCCTCCTGTGAAGCGCTTCTGTGGTGTTTCCTCTGGCATTTATAGTGGCCTGTCCCTGCCGCTTCCGGTTGTCAGTTTCAGCTGTCCGCTGTAGTGGCCGGTATATTGGGTCCAGGTCGATGTGTTTGTTGATGGAGTTTGTGGATGAGTGCCATGCTTCTAGGAATTTCCTGGCTGTTCTTTGTTTCGCTTGCCCTGTAAAGGTAGTGTTGTCCCAGTCAAATTCATGTTGCTTGTCGTCTGCGTGTGTGGCTGCTAGGGATAGCTGGTCGTGTCGTTTCGTGGCTAGTTGATGTTCATGGATGCGGATCGTTAGCTGTCTTCCTGTTTGTCCTATATAGTGTTTTGTACAGTCCTTGCATGGGATTTTGTACACTACATTAGTTTTGCTCATGCTGGGTATCGGGTCCTTCGTTCTGGTGAATTGTTGTCTGAGTGTGGCTGTTGGTTTGTGTGCTGTTATAAGTCCTAGTGGTCGCAGTAGTCTGGCTGTCATTTCAGAGATGTTCTTGATGTATGGTAGTGTGGCTAGTCCTTTGGGTTGTGACATGTCCTCGTTCCGTTGTCTTTCCCTTAGGCATCTGTTGATGAAATTGCGAGGATTTCAGTTTTTGGCGAATACATTGTATAGGTGTTGACAAAGCCCTAGCCAGAGAAACAATAGCCAACCTGCTGAACAGACATAACAGACAACAGGACGTTGAACCCATCAACAAAGACGGCATACTTAAACTACTGGACTTGTGCCTCACAACACACTTCACATTCAACAACCAGATATACGAACAAATCAACAGAACACCCGTGGGCTCACCGATCTCGGGACTCATAGCAGAAGCAGTAATGCAAATGTTAGAACAAACAGTCTTACCACAAATTGAATCCAAACTCTGGGTCAGATACATTGATGACAACTTGGTAATCATTAAAAACACGGAAATAGAGAAAACACACTGGATCATCAACTCCACACTCACAGGAATCTGATTCACGAGAGAGGAAGAAAAGGACAACCAACTCCCATTCCTAGACGTGAGGGTACAGAGAACACCAAACGGAGAATTCACCACCAAGGTACACAGGAAATCCACACACACAGACCAAGTCCTGAACAATGAAAACAACCACCCCAATACACACAAACGAGGTTGCATCAAGACACTATTCAAAAGGGCCACAACACACTGCAGCACACCAGAACTGCAAAAAGAGGAAGAGGAACACCTGTACAAGGTATTCGCCAAAAACTGATATCCTCGCAATTTCATCAACAGATGCTTAATGGAAAGACAACGGAACGAGGACATGCCGCAACCCAAAGGACTAGCCACACTACCATACATCAAGAACATCTCTGAAATGACAGCCAGACTACTGCGACCACTAGGACTTATAACAGCACACAAACCAACAGCCACACTCAGACAACAACTCACCAGAACGAAGGACCCAATACCCAGCATGAGCAAAACTAATGTAGTATACAAAATCCCATGCAAGGACTGCACAAAACACTACATAGGACAAACAGGAAGACAGCTAACGATCCGCATCCACGAACATCAACTAGCCACGAAACGACACGACCAGCTATCCCTAGTGGCCACACACGTAGACGACAAGCAACGCGAATTTGACTGGGACAACACTACCATTATAGGGCAAGCGAAACAAAGAACAGCCAAGGAATTCCTAGAAGCATGGCACTCATCCACAAACTCCATAAACAAACACATAGACCTGGACCCAATATACCGGCCACTACAGCGGACAGCTGAAACTGACAACTGGAAGCGGCAGGGACAGGCCACTATAAATGCCGGAGGAAACACCACAGAAGCGCTTCACAGGAGGCTCCCAAACACTGAGGATGTCACCTAGACAGGGGACGAAACGTTTGCAACAAAAACTTCCAGCTCGGCGAACAGAACCACAGCAAGCTATTCTACTTTCTGTGGAGCATTCTTTTCTTTTGTTATTCCACAAAATTGAAAGCAACATCCTTCTCTCTCTCTCTCCCCCTCTGTTCTCACTCCGATCTAATTAATTCTCCTGAAGTTGCTGATTCAGGATCAGAACAGCAAAAACGTCAAGACTTACATATTGGATAACTCCACCTGAAAGTTAATATCTTTCCCAACATTGGAATACTGCTGAGACTGAACAGGTCTGATTTTGGGAAACAAATACTGTGTCAATTCAGGGTGAACCTGCAATGCAGCTTCTTGACGAACAATGAGACACGAAATGGTTAACATCCCCAGGAAGGGGGAGAAAAGGAGACATCAAGGTATTGACACCAACACCAGAGAGAAAGTTAACGTGCCGATCAGGTATCCAGAAACAATCTAGGCCCGTTTGCCAGCACTTGGCCCATTTTCCTTTAACCCCTTCCTATTCATATACCCATCCAGATACCTTTTAAATGTTGTGATTGCACCAGCCTCCACCACTTCCTCTGGCAGCTCATTCCTTACACACACCGCCCTCTGAATGAAAAAGTTGCCCCTTACATCTCTTTTAAACCTTCCCTTCCCCACCCCACCTGCCCACCCTGAACCTATTACCCTTACATTCTGGAAATCCCATCTCAAGGAAAAGACCTTGACTATTTACCCCATCCATGCTTCATGATTTTATCAACTTCAGCCTCCAGCGCGCAAGGGGAAACAGCCTCAGTCTGCTTGGCCTCTCCCTATCACTCAAACCCTCCAACCCTGGCAACAGCCTTGTAAATCTTTTCTGAACCTTTTCAAGTTTCACAACATCCTTCTGGTAGGAGGGAGACCAGAACTGCAGACAACATTCCAAAAGTGGCTATGGTTCTGCTGAACAATGGCAATTTAATTCCAAAATATTAATTTCTTCATGAGAAGGGAATAATTGGCAATGTAGCTGTAAGAGGCCTCTTGCAGAAGAGTGAAGAACTGAGTGAGAGAACTTTTCATTAAAATGGAGAAGAACAGAGGTGATTCTGAGACTGGGGACTTAAGTCTAAAGCAAGAAAATTACAATGGCAGAGGCACAAACAGGCCACAACAAATGAAGGAACATTATTGACAGAAATGACAAACATTTAAAGAGCACCTGGAGGAACTGCAACAGTTGTCCATTCCTGTCTGAAAAAATAAAACACAGAAGGTGGCACAGCCACGGCTAACAAGGGACATGATGGATAGGACTAGATTCAAAGGAGTGGCGTACAAATTGGTTAAAAATAAAGTAGCAGATCTGAAGACTGGGAGCAGTTCAGGTTTCAACAAAAGGATTTGTCAAAAGGGGAAAATGGGGTATGTGAAGAGGAAAATAAAATTAGAGAAAACAATAACAATGAGAACAGGCAAAGTTCTCATGTGGAACAAAGAGACGGCAGACCAATTAACCACATATGTTGCTTCTATCAAAACACAGGTAACATCCCATGTTGGGGAACACATGGTCCAATGAGAGCAGAACTGAAGGAAATGAGCAGTTGTGGGGAAGTGGTGTTGGGGAAACTGATGGGATTAAAAGTTTACAAATCCCTGTGCTGGTAACCCACACCCCAAACTATGGTCTGAGGTCGTGCAATTGGAAAATCGTGGGCTGATCTTAGCAGAACTGTTTAATGGTAAGGTCCTATGGAGTGTTACTGAACAAAGTGACCTTGGAGTGCAGATTCATCGCTCCTTGAAAGTAGAGTCATAGATAGATAGGATAGTGAAGAAGGTGTTTGGTATGCTTTCCTTCATCGGTCAGAGTATTGAGTACAGGAGTTGGGAGGTCATGTTGCAGCTGTACAGGACATTGGTTAGGTCACTTTTGGAATATTGTATGCAATTCTGGTCTCCTTCCTATCAGAAGGATGTATGAACCTTGAAAGGATTCAGAAAAGATTTACAAAGATGATGCCAGGGTTGAGAGATTTGAGCTATAGGGAGAAGTTAAACATGCTGGCAGTTTTCCGTGGAGAGTCAGACGCTGAGGGGTGACCTTATAAAGGTTTATAAAATGATGAAATGCACGGATAGAATAAATAGACAAAGTCTTCTTGCTGGATTGGGGTAGTTGATAACTCTAGAACATAGGTTTAGGGTGAGAGGGGAAAGATTTAAAGGAGATGTAAGCGGCAATTTTTCATGCAGAGAGTGGTAAGTGTATGGAATGAGCTGCTGGAGGAAGTGGAGGAGGCTAGTGCAATTGCAACATTTAAAAGGCATCTGGATGGGTACATGAACAGGAAGGGTTTGGAGGGATATGGGCTGGGTGCTGGCTCAAGTTATCCCTCCTCCTGCATTGAATTTCAAATCCATCTTCATCATGTCTTTCCTCCACTCTTGGCGTTCTCTTTTCTCCTGTCTACAAACTGAAAATAACAACAACACATCAATGCTCTCCTGGTCACTGCGATCTTGGAAGTACCCAGTTTCTGTTCCAGCTCCACAAATGATCAGATTCATTCACCTCAAATTCACAGTCCGCCTTCGTGTCATTCTAGATCTCTCTCTCTCTCTCTCTCTCTCTCTCTCCCACTCCCTTTTTCCTGTTTTAAGGCCACACAAACCAAGCTCATGGCCAGGTCTCTCAGAGTGAAATGAGGAAATTCTAGTTGAATGACACCAACTGTGACTTCTCTCCCGGAAATGACAGCTGATGGTGCCCTCACCAAGATGGCCGCCCGCGCTCCCCACCCCAAGTCAACATGCGCCTTATCCTTACAATGATGGCGCCCTGTTGCCCGGGCAACCCGAGAGCTCCTTCGGTGGTGAAGTGGGCCTGGGGAGGTTTTATTCCGAGGCCTCAGGCCTCCCCCTCGGGGTTTATAAACTCCCCAGTCTCCCTCCTCCCGCGGTTCCCAATCCTACCCTGTCTCACTGTCTCCTCTCCCCGGGATGTTTCTGAAACCTGGTCCTGTTCTGAAGGAGGATCACCGGACCCGAAACGCCTTCTCGATTTCTCTGGACAGGCGCTGCCGGACCTGCTCAGCTTTTCCAGCGGTTTCTGTTCTTGTTCCTTCAGCCGCCGACGCCATTTCTCTCCCGCACTCAGTAACTTTGCCTCACCGCACGCATGCGCACAGCCAGGGCCCTATAGAGAGGTTTCTCGATCGCATGGGACCGTGGGAACTGAAGGCGCCATTAATGTCGTGAAACCCAGTATCCCATATGCCTTCTTAACTGTCCTATTCACGTGTTAATGAAGTTCATGAAGATGGGCTCATACCCGAAACGTCGATTCTCCTGCTCCTTCGATGCTGCCTGACCTGCTGCGCTTTTCCAGCAACACATTTTCAGCTCTGATCTCCAGCATCTGCAGTCCTCACTTTCTCCTCCTTAATGAAGTACACGTCAGGGGTAAATCATTCATCGATTTTAGATTTATACATTGAGTGGAACACTACAGGTGTTTAACTCTAAACTCTAGTTCCAATTCAGTGTCAGTATAATCGCTTTTTATCTGCTCTAAAATAAGCATCGAATCAATGCACTCCATCTGACCCTTCTTAACGTTGATTTTCTTTAGTTTGCAGATTCCAACACTGTTTCAATAATTTATTAAAATCTACTTCTGGTACATGGGCGTCACTGGCTGGCCAGCATTTGGTTCTCCTTGAGAATGTGGTGGTGAGCTGCCTTCTTGAACCGTTGCAGTCCAAACCTTGTACGGTGACCCACAGCATCTTGAGGGAAGGAATTCCAGGATTTGGACCAGTGACACTGAAGAAACATTTCCAAGTGAAGATGGTGAGTGGCTTGGAGGGGTACTTGCAAGAGGTTGTGTTCCCAGGTATCTGTTTTCCTGGTCCTTCCAGATGGAAGTGATTGTTAGTTTGAAAGGCAATTTGTAAGGTGCTTTGGTAAAGTTTTGCAGTGCATCTTGTAGGTACTACACACTACTGCTTCTGAACAGTAGATATGGTACCAATCAAGCAGGCAACATTGACCTGGATGGTATGAAGCGTTTCAAATACAGTTGAAGCTGCAACCCCATCCAAGCTAGTGGGGAGTATTCCATTACACTGCTGACTTGTGGCATGTAGAAGTTGGAACAGGTTTTGGAGAGTCAGGAGGTGAGTTACTCACTACAGTAATTCTGGCCTCTGACCTGCTCTTGTAGCCACTGTGTATATATGGTTCATCTAGTTGAGTTTCTGTTCAATGGTAAACCCCAAGGATGTTGATCGTGGGATATTTAGTGACAGTAACATTGTTGATATCACAGGTCAGTGGTCAGATTATCTCTTTTGGGGATGAGTCATTCTGTGACATTTGCTTGGCATTCATGTTACTTGCCACTCATCAGCCCATTGGATATGGTTAAGATCTTGTAGCATTTCAAACTGAACTGCTTCAGTTTGTGGGGAGTTGTTTATAGTGCTCAACATCTGCAATTATTGCGACATCTCCACTTCTGAACTGATGATGGAGGAAGGTCATTGATGAAGATGGTTTGGCCTATGAACTCCTGCAGAGTTGTCCTGAAGTCGAGATGACTGACCTCCACAAATCATAGCCATTTTTCCATGTGCTAGGTATGACTTAACAATTAAGACATATAAAACTAATTGAAGGAATAGGTATGAGACAACCCTCTTCAGGGTGTCTCCAGTGCAGGTTTTTCTGTTCTCGAAACAATCTGATAAATGTTGACATTCATCAGTCTTTTGATCTTGGCAGTTTCCTTTCTCTCCAACATTTATTTCACGTTAGCAAGTTGAATTCTTCTGCATTTTTCAGGAAAATGTTTTACAGAAGGTAACATTCTTAATATCTGTGTAATATTCCGTGGGAAAACTGTCTATAGTCCACCAGTTGGAGAAAGTTTCTCTGAAAAGGTTTGTCAAATGCCCTGCTTCCACAAGACCCAGTGTTCCCAAAGTTGAAGTCCTTTTTAGATTAGATTAGATTAGATTACTTACAGTGTGGAAACAGGCCCTTCGGCCCAACAAGTCCACACCGACCCGCCGAAGCGCAACCCACCCATACCCCTACCCCTACATTTACCCCGAACCTAACACTACGGGCAATTTAGCATGGCCAATTCACCTGACCTGCACATCTTTTGGATTGTGGGAGGAAACCGGAGCACCCGGAGGAAACCCACGCAGACACGGGGAGAACGAGCCCCTTTATATTTTCCAGAATTCCAATGATAGGAGACATGTGCCACTTGTACCCACCACAAATCTCCTGAAACTGGGTGCGCTACAAAAGTCCAGCAGGAAGATTATCAGTAAAATGGTCTGGTTTCAATCACAGAGTTATAGACATCTATAGACACACTGCACGGAAACAGATCCTTTGGTTAAACTCATCCATGCTGACCAGATGTCCCAAGCTGACCCAGTCCCAAGTTCCAGCCTTTGGCCCATATCCCTCCCAGATGCCTTTTAAGTATTGTAATTGTACCCATCTCCACCACTTCCCTGGCAGCTTGTTCCACACACACACACACCACCCTCTGCATAAGAAAATTGTCCTTGAGGTCACTTATTCCCTTCTTGCTACCACAGCACCTCTTCTCTGTTCCCCACCACCCTCAGCATCCCCTGTCCATCCACAGCGCCTCCTGTCCATTCCCACCCTGCCACCCACAGTGCCCCATGTCCATTTCCCTCTCCCCACTCTCTGACTCCATCCATCCTCTCTCTCTCCCCTCACCCTCCACTCTCCATCTCTCTGTTCCCTGTCTATTCTCTCTCTCCACCAACTCTCTGCTGCCCATTCTTCCACCGCCCCCACCCTCTCCTGCCACTCATTCTCTTTCTCCACCCACCCTCTGTCCCCGTCCATTCTCTGACTCTCCTCACATTCTGCACCCCACACCGTTCTCTCTTCTGCCTCCCCCCCAACACTCTACCCCCACATTCTCCCTCTCAGACCCTTTCCCCTCCATTCTCTGGGTCCCCCACGCTCAGCCCCCCAGGCCTTTCTCTCCCCGCCATGTCCTTCTTCTCTCCGTCACCCTCTGCTCCCCCGTCCATTCTCTCTCTCTGTTCTCCACAGCTCCACCCAGCCCCCGTCCATTCTCTCTCTAGTCTCCCCAGCCGCTGTCCATTCTCTTTCTGTTCTCCCCAGCCCCACCCTCTAGCCCCCATCAATGAGAGGAGGGAATCTGGTTGGTGGCTGGGAGGAGGAGGAGCTAGAAAGATAGGGAGCTTATTTGAAATTGAGTTCCCCAATGTTGAGTCCTCCCAACTCTACGCAGCCCGGGCGGAAGATGGGATGTTGTTCCTCCAATTTGCAGTTTGATTCATTGTGGTAAGGGAGGAGGCCAAAGATGGTTATGTCAGAAAGGGAGTGGGAAGGGGAATTAAAATGGCTGGTGACTGGGAGGTCCGGTCAGCCTCTGCGGGTCCAGGTACGATGCTCGGTGAACTGTTCCCCAAGTCTCCCCGATGTGGAGAAGTCCACAATTGGCAAACACATGGCAAATGCAGTACCACAATGTAAAATTATAGCTTCTGCTGTGAAAAAAAAAAACAGAAAGGAGTTGTATTGTTTAAATGGTGATATATTGGGATGTGGAGCAAGTGAGGACTGCAGATGCTGGTGATCAGAGTCGAAAAGTGTGGCAATGGAAAAGCACAGCAGGTCAGGCAGCATCCAAGGAGTAGGAGAATTTAAGTTTTTGGGCATGAGCCCTTCATCAGGAATGATGTGTGAATGTACAAAGGGGGCTCAGCGTCATTCCACACCAGTCAGTACCAGTTGTCAGACAGGTGCAGCAAGCAATCAGCAAGGCAAGTGCTATGTTAACAAGACGAATTGAATTCAGAAGTGGGGATGTCTTCCTGCAGTTAGGGGATCATTGAATGTATTCAAGGCTGAGTTCCTCTGATTTTTGAACAACAAAGAAGTGGATGTTTGTGGGGAAGGCAAGGAAATGGTTTTAGAACAGTTTCAGTCCAACTAGTCCATGCTGACGATGTTCTCAAACTAAATTAGTCCCAGCTGCCTGTGTTTGGCCCATATCCCTCCAAACATTTCCTATTCATGTACTTGTCCAAATTTCTTTGAAACGTTGTTACGGTACCTGCATCCTTCCTCTGGACATTTATTCCACACACAAACCACGCTCTGTGTTTTAAAAAAAAAACTGGTGCCCCTCACGTCTTTTTAAAATCTTTCTCCACTCACCGTCAAACTTTGCTCCCTAATCTTGAAACTACCCTAGAGAAAGAAGACACGCCGTTCACCTCATCTATATCCTTCATGATTTTATAAACCTCTATAAGGTCACCTCGCAACCTGCTGTGCTCCAGTGAAAAAGTCCCAGCCTATCCACTTAGATGTAGATAGATTCATATCCAGTTATGATCTGTTCGATGCTGGTGCAGGCTCCAAAGACCAAATGGCCGACTTCTGTTCCCAGTTCTCTTACTGTGTCCAGGACAGCAAGAGACTATAAGACATAGGAGCTGAAAGTAGGCCATTCAGCCCATCAAGTCTGCTCATACCATTCAATTGTGGCTCATAGGTTTCTCAATCCCATTCTCTTGCTTTCTCTCCATAACCCTCGATCCCCTTGGTACTCAAGAACATATGTCTCAGTCTTAAATGTACTCAGTGACCTAGCCTCTGCAACCTTCTGTGGCAATGAATTCCATAGATTCACCACTATCTGGCTGAAGTGTTTTATGTTTATCTATGTTCTAAAAGGCCTTCTCTTTACTCTGAGGCTGTGCCCTCGGGTCCGAGTCTCTCCTACCAACGGAAACATCTTCCCAACGTCCACTGTGTCCAGGCCATTCAGTATTCTGTGTGTTTCAATTAGATCTCTCCTGAGTGTGGGCCTGTTAATCAGCATGAAGCAGACCCTTCAGGATGAGGTACACCAGGGATTAGGTTTGGCAAATGGAAAAAGAGTATGTGGGATGGAGATTTTCAGCTTCTAGGGAATAAGAGAGGAAAGAGAGTTCATTATAAATTAGAATTGTTCAGGTGGGCCAAGGAGTGGCAGATGGAGTTTAATTTAGAGAAATGAGAGGTGCTGCATTTTGCAGCTGTATAAGACATTGTTTAGGCCACTTTTGGAATACTGTGTTCAGTTCTGGTCTCCCTGCTATAGCAAAGAGGTTGTGAAACTTTGGAAGTGGTTGGAGAAGATTTACAAGGCTGTTGCCATGCTTGTGACCTACAGTGAGAGGCTGAAGAGGCCAGGGATATTTTCCCTGGAGAATTGGAGGTTATGGGGGTGATCTTATAGATGTTTCTGAGGAGAATGGATAGGGTAAATACCCAAGCACTTTTTCCCAGGGTAGGGGAGTCCAAAACTAGAGGGCATATGTTTGAGGTGAGAGGGGAATGATTTAAAAGGGACGTGACCGGCAAGATTTTCAAGCAGAGGATGGTGCATGTGTGTAACAAACTACCAGATAATGACAACATTTAAAAGGCATCTGGATAGGTACATGAATAGGAAGGATTTAGAGGGATATGGGCCAAATGTGACGAGGTTAATTTAGGATATTTGGTTGGCATGACAAGCTGGGCCGAAGGGTCTGTTTCCATGCTTTATAACTCTAATCATCTTTGTTGAAAGCAGAAGAGTCAGAGCACTTTCAGAGCAGCTTTCAAAGATGTTTTGCCCTTACTGGGAGCAATAGACAATAGGTGCAGGAGTAGGCCATTCTGCCCTTTGAGCCTGCACCACCATTCAATATGATCATGGCTGATCATCCTTAATCAGTATCCTGTTCCTGCCTCATCTCCATAACCCTTGTTTCCACTATCCTTGAGAGCTCTATCCAACTCTTTCTTAAATGAATCCAGAGACTGGGCCTCCACTGCCCTCTGGGGCAGAGCATTCCACACAGCCACCACTCTCTGGGTGAAGAAGTTTCTCGTCATCTCTGTCCTAAATGGCCTACCCCTTATTTTTAAGCTGTGTCCTCTGGTTCGGCACTCACCCATCAGCGGAAACATGTTTCCTGCCTCCAGAGTGTCCAATCCTTTAATAATCTTATATGTCTCAATCAGATCCCCTCTCAGTCTTCTAAACTCAAGGGTATACAAGCCCAGTCGCTCCAGTCTTTCAGCGTAAGGTAGTCCCGCCATTCCAGGAATTGACCTCGTGAACCTATGCTGCACTCCCTCAATAGCCCGAATGTCTTTCCTCAAATTTGGAGACCAGAACTGCACACAATACTCCAGGTGTGGTCTCACCAGGGCCCTGTACAGCTGCAGAAGAACCTCTTTGCTTCTATACTCAATCCCTCTTGTTATGAAGGCCAGCATGCTATTAGCCTTCTTCATTATCTGCTGTGCCTGCATGCTTACCTTCATTGACTGGTGTACAAGAACACCCAGATCTCTTTGTACTGCCCCTTTACCTAAATTGATTCCATTTAGGTAGGAATATGCCTTCCTGTTCTTGCCACCAAAGTGGATAACCATACATTTATCCACATTAAACTGAATCTGCCATGTATCTGACCACTCACCTCACCTGTTCAGGTCACCCTGTAATCTCCTAACATCCTCCTCATATTTCACTCTGCCATCCAGCTTAGTATCATCAGCAAATTTGCTAATGTTATTACTAATACCATCTTCTATATCATTAATATATATTGTAAAAAGCTGCGGTCCCAGCACTGATCCCTGCGGTACCCCACTGGTCACTGCCTGCCATTCCGAAATGGAGCCATTTATCACTACTCTTTGTTTCCTATCAGCCAACCAATTTTCAATCCAAGTTAGTACTTTGCCCCCAATACCATGCGCCCTAATTTTGCTCACTAACCTCCTATGTGGGACTTTATCAAAAGCTTTTTGAAAGTCCAGGTACACTACATCTACTGGATCTCCCTCGTCCATCTTCAGAGTTACATCCTCAAAAAATTCCAGAAGATTAGTCAAGCATGATTTCCCCTTCATAAATCCATGCTGATTCTGACCTATCCTGTTACTTCTATCCAGCTGTGTTGTAATTTCATCCTTTATAATAGACTCCAGCATCTTTCCCACCACTGAGGTCAGACTAACTGGTCTATAATTTACTACTTTCTCTCCCCACCTTTCTTAAAAAATGGTACAACATTAGCCACCCTCCAATCCGCAGGAACTGATCCCGAATCTATCGAACTCTGGAAAATAATCACCAACGCATCCACGATTTCTCGAGCCACCTCCTTAAGTACCCTGAGATGTAGACCATCAGGCCCCGGGGACTTATCAATCTTCAGACCTAACAGTCTCTCCAACACCAAATTATGGCAAATATAAATTCGCTTAAGTTCAGGTCCTTCAGCCACTGTTACCTCAGGGAGACTGCTTGTGTCTTCCCCAGTGAACACAGATCTGAAGTACCAATTCAATTCTTCTGCCATTTTTTTGTTCCCCGTAATATATTCCCCTGTTTCTGTCTTCAAGGGCCCAATTTTAGTCTTAACCATTTTTTTGCCTTTCACATATCTAAAAAAGCTTTTACGATCCTCCTTTATGTTTTTGGGCAGTTTACCTTCGTACCTCATTTTTTCTCTGTGTATTTCCTTCTTAGTTATCCTCTGTTGTTCTTTAAAAGCTTCCCAGTCCTCCATTTTCCCACTTATCTTTGCTATGTTATACTTTTTCTCTTTTAACTTTATATGTTTCTTAACTTCCCTCGTCAGCCATGGACACCCATGCCTCCTCCTGGGATCTGTCTTCCTTTTTGGAATGAACTGATCCTGCATCTTCTGCATTATACACAGAAATATCTGCCATTGATCCTCCACTGTCATCCCTGCTAAGGTATTGCACCATTGAACTTTGGCCAGCTCCTCCCTCATAGCTCCATAGTTCCCTTTATTCAACAGAAATATTGTCACTTCCGATTGTACCCTCTCCTTCTCAAATTGCAGATTGAAGATTATTGTATTATGGTCACTACTTCCCAATGGCTCCTTCACTTTGAGGTCCCTGATCAATTCTGGTTCATTGCACAGAACAAGTTACAGTGAAATCTTTAATTTGTGGGACAGCAACTGAGTGAATGAGTACATCCAGAATTTTAGTGGAAAGTGGGAATTCATTGCACTGTGGGCATGAAGTGCTTTAAGGTTTACCGGCAGTAAGTACAGTGTGCTGAGTGGGGAGCTGAGTGAAGGGTTAGGTGGGTTCTTGTTTTAAACTGCTCATTTCTTTCAGCCTCAAGCATTGTATTTCCACTGCTGTACATCAGAAGAAGTGAATTAGTCACTGTTATCATTAGAAACCTTACGGTTTTCAATACCTCATTGTTTCCTGAGCATTTTAAAGTTTACTGACAGCAGCGGGGTTTAGGCCGTATTCACTGGAAACGATTAAGCAGACAGATAACACACATCCGAGAGGGCAGGGTGGGACTTGTCTTTTGATTTGGTGGAAGGTGGGAGGTTCTGCGCGCTGTGATCCGGGGCAAACGCGATTGCAGTAAATCATTCAATCTCTACAGTGTGGAAGTAGGCCATTCAACCCCTCTGAAGAGCATGCCATCCCGACCCACGCCCACCAGCTCCCTGCCCTGTCTAGTAGTTTCTGCTGGAGGATGAGAATCGGCCATAAAATTAGGGGGAGTAGATTTAAGGTAGAGATGAGGAGGAGCTGTTTTTCCCGGAGAGTAGTTAATCTGTGGAGGGTGAGGGTGGATTGGCCATGCTATATTGCCCCACATGGTCCAGGGATGTACAGATTAGGGTGGATTCGCCATGTTAAATTACCCATAGTGCCCAGGTATGTGCAGGTGAGGTATATTCGGGGGGTAAATATCGGGCAGGAGGGGAAAGGGGAATGGATGTGGGTGGGTTACCCTTCGGAGGGTCGGTGTGGTCTCATTGGGCCGGGTGACCTGCTTCTACATTGTGCGGATTCTCTGAAGGGAAAGGATTTTTGCAAACTGTGCAGGGCAGTACGGGCCGTCAATCCGGAGCAGGCGCAGTGCGGAGCCGCCGTTCGCCCCGCCCCTTCGTCTCGTCACGCCCCGTCTCGCACGCCGTCACTCGACACTTGCTCCTCCCACTGGCCCGACCGCGCTCCGCGTCTGTACCCGCCTCTCGCCCCGCCCAGTCGCCCCGCCCCTGACCCCGATCATCGCTCCGCCCCCCTCCCCGCTCCTCCCCTTCCTGTCTCTCCCTCCGCCGCCTCGACCCATCGATGACGTCACAACGCGGAAGTGGCTCTGCTCGGTTCAGAGTAAAACCCTTTCGCTGGGCAACTCTTCAATCTGAGAGGGAGAAAATCTGTTCACTGGTAACAACTGGAGTGAATCCAGGGAGGGCACAGACTCTGCAAACTCAGGTATGTGTCTTAATTGCCCGGGTGAGGAGGGACAGAAGGATAGGGTGGGGCTGTTTTCCCCAGCCCGCGTCAGAATCTTCGGGGTAACCTTATAGACTTTTATAAAATCATAAGGAGCATGGATAGGGTAAATAGACATGGTCTTTTCCTTGGGGTGGGGGAGTCCAGAACTAGAGGGTGATTGGTTTAGGGTGAGGGCGGCGGGGGAGGGGGCGTGGAGATTTAAAAGAGACCTAAGGAGGCAACTATTTCACGAGGTTTGGGCGGGTGTGAATGTGTGTACGGAATGACCTGCCAGAGAAAGTAGTGGAGGCTGGGACAATTACAGCATTTAAAAGGCATCTGCACGGGTGTATCAATGCGAACGGTTCAGAGGGACAGGGAACACGTGCTGGCAAATGTGACTAGATTAATTTAGGCTATCTGGTCAGCACAGACGAGTTTGACTGAAGTGCCTGTGTCTGTTTCTGTGTGTATCTGACTCTGGCTTTCCACTAACGTTTGCCACGTCTGTATGTTCAGTTTCTCTCTCTGGTGTCGGTGTTAATACCTTGATGTCTCATTATGCTCCCCTTCCTGGGGATATTTACCATTTCTTGAGGTTGTTCCTCAAGAAGCTGCATTGCAGGTTCATCCTGAATTGGCACACTTTATTTTGCTTTCCAAATCAGACCTGCTCACTCTCAGCATTATGCCAATGACGTGAAAGATATTAACTTTCAGGTGGAGTTTCAGAGAGATAAGTCTTAACGTTTTTGCTTTTCTGCTCGTGTAAGATCCTGAATCAGCACCTTCAGGAGAATTAGTTGAAGGGGAGAGTGAGAATGGGATGGCGCTTTCAATTTTGTGGAATAATAAAAGAAAAGAATGTTCTCCAGAAAGCAGAATCACTTGTTCTGAATTTCTACCCTGGACTGACAGTGATGACTTTTATATTCTCTTTTTACAGTGTTTGAAGATCTGAAGACAGAGGTTTCAAAATCAACTGTAACGTCAACTCTCCTGCTCCTCAGATGCTACTTGATGTGCTGTGAATTTTCAAGTGCCGTGCTTTTTGACAGTGACTCTCCAGAGTCAGCAGTCCTCACTTTAGTGTCAATGTCTGACGGTCACTCAATCCATCAGGACCACAACGATTTTGACTGCGATTCTGTGAGAAGGAGCAAAGCTTTTTGGTTCCTGTTCGAGTACATTTCCAGTATCAGTGGGACTGGATGAGAGACCTACTGTTGCAGTGCACTGAGTGTGGAGCGTGTAACAGCTATACCGCCTGTTAAGAGGAAATCACGGTGCGAAGGGGCTCTCCATGCGTTTGTGTGCGGCTGAAGCTTCGGCCATGGAAAAACCTGAGGAATCCCGCCCTGTGGAGAAACCATGGAAGTGTGGTGACTGCGGGAAAGGCTTTTATGTCCCATCTGCCCTGGAAACTCATCGGCGCAGTCACACCAGAGAGAGGCCCTTCAGCTGCCCTGAGTGTGGGAAGGGCTTTACCCAGGCCTCTGCCCAGCGGACTCACCAGCGGGTCCATACAGGGGAGAGGCCGTTCCCGTGTCCCGAGTGCGGGAAAGCCTTCAGCAATTCCTTCAACCTCCAGACACACAGGCGACTCCACACTGGTGAGAGGCCGTTTTCTTGCTCCGAGTGCAAGAAGGCATTCAGACATTCCTCTGACCTGCTGACCCACTGGCGGGTCCACACAGGGGAGAGGCCCTACAGCTGCCCTGAGTGTGGGAAGGCCTTCAGCAATTCCTCCCACCTGCTGACTCACCAGCGGGTCCACACGGGGGAGAGGCCGTTTACCTGCCCCAAGTGCGGGAAGAGATTTAGTCAGGTGAGCAACTTGTGGAAGCACCAGCGTCTCCACACTGGGGAGAAGCCCTTCAGCTGCCCTGAGTGCAGGAAGGCCTTCAGCAGTTCCACCACTCTGCTGACCCACCGGCGGATCCATATGGGGAAGAGGCCATTCCCCTGCACAGAGTGCGGGAAGGCCTTCAGCAATTCCTCCATCCTGCTGAGACACCAGAGGGTTCACACAGGGGAGTGGCCCTTCAGCTGCCCTGAGTGCAGGAAGGGGTTCAGCGATTCCTCCAATCTCCAGACGCACCAGCGGATCCACACTGGGGAGAAGCCCTTCGGATGCACAGAGTGTGGGAAGGCCTTCATCCGCTCCTCCCACCTGCGGAGGCACCAACGAGTTCACGTGCCATTGCAGGGTGATTGAAGGAGCAACAACCGAGTGCCATTAGGGACTGGACTATCAACCCAGTTCCGGGGACTCCTGAGTTTGAATCCAGCCGCAGCAGATCACGGAATTGGAATTCGGTCAGAAATCTGGATTTCAGAATCTGATGATGAAGCCCTTTTTAGGGTGGGGTGAAATTGCTGAGTGAGGCAATACTTCCTCCAGGTTACGGCTGTACCAAGGATCCAATTACAAAGGACAACTTGGTGATGACCAACAGTAAAGAAAGTGAGGTAGGGTGGGGGGGGGGGGGAGTTGAGAAGTATGCGCGCTTTGACCTTGAGCTGTTTAAAAAGCAGCTACTTTTTCTACACCTTTTTGCTGGGGGGATCTGAAACTGTAACAAAGTTGGGTCGCAATAAAGATTACCTGAACTTACTGCGGGCTCAGACTCTCATTGAAAGCTTTGAGCTCCAAGAGGTTTTTTGTTTTAAAGCTGTTCATTTCTTTCAGCCTCCTGCACTAAGTTTTCAATGTTGTGTATCAGGTGGAGCAGTGAATGGGTAGCTAGTATCATTAGAAATTGTAAATTTTTCAGGAGTGCAGGTACTGTGTTGTTTCATTGGCATTGTAAAGTGTACTGGCAGCACTGGGAGGTATGGGCTGTGTTCACTAGAAACGATGTGGCGGTGCCAGTATTGGACTGGGGTGGATAAAATTAAAAATCAAAAAAGACCAGGTTATAGTCCAACAGATTTATTCGGAAGCACGAGCTTTCGGAGCGCCGCTCCTTCCACAGGTAGCTGTGGAGCAGGATCATAAGACACACATCTTATAGCAAAATTCATAGTGTCATGCAACTGATGCCTTTTAGAATGGGTTGCAGGTTTCGGTTCATTAATATGTAAATCCAAGAACAACATCTAAGTCATGTTCTTGAGATGACTTATGGTTTTATATTTTTTTTAAAAAGTGACATCTCAGCTCACACAATACATTAAAGTTGTGAGGTTCGAGTCTGTCAGTATCCCAATCTTGAATCAGACTAGTTCTGTTTTTTAAAGTAGGAATATGTATAATATTACATGGATCGACTGCCTGTAGATTATGTGCTTTGTGAGCAAAATTGAGAGTATCTGCAAATATAATTCTGCCAATACAAATTCACTCCATAGAGTTGTGTGTGTGTGCATGTGAGTTTGTGTGTGAGAGTGCATGTAAGAGTGTGTGCATGCTTGGTAAAGTGTGAGTGTGATGGAGTATAAGTCTGTGAGTGTGTGAGCATGTTAGGGTGTGCGGATATGAGAGAGGTATGAATAAAAGCAAGGGATTGCATTTTACTAAAACGAGGAAGGACAGGACTTGTATAGTTAAAACGGAGACCTGGGAGGGTTCAGATACATAGTTATGCAACCTGCAAAGAACTGGTAGACTGGATGGTTAAGAAGGCATTTAGCACCATTGCCACCCAGGCCCACCCCCTTACTTCATATTTCTCATAGCTAATCCACCCTACCTTGCATATCCTGAACAATAAGGGTAATTTAGCATGGCCAATCCAGCCTAACCTACACCCTAATCTAAAAACTACCTTCTCAAGAATGTAATTTAAATGCACAACATTTCTAAGAAAAATGTCCGTCTGACTCAACCCTGGGACCCAGACAGAATTCACACCTATTGTTAGAAAAGCTGTGCATTTGAATGACTTTCTTGAGAAGGTAATTAAAAACAAGTTCTGGAATTAACATGCCAAAGAGCAGAAACTCATTCTAAAAGATGAAAGATTTAATCTAAAATTGTTTAATATATCACATCTCCATGACACTGGATTCCTTTGGCTATAAATGCCATGATCATGATCTCATTCTCCACAAACAACCTGATAAAAGAGCGGTGCTCCAAATGTTAGTGTTTCCAAATAAATCTGTTGGTTTATAACCTGGTATTGAGATTTTTAACTTTGTCCAAGGAAATACGTGTTGTGGGACTGGTAACAGTTGTTATTTTGTGATCTGTTCCTCCTGAAATTTCTCCTCTGCGCAGGCACGGGTGAACAGTCTGTTTTTGTGCTTTGTGCGAGATCAGGCTAGCAGCTTTTAAATCCTTTAAAAGAAAACTGTAGGTTAGCAATCGTATTTCGAGAATGGTACTTCCAGCTCTGGTAGTCCTGTTGGGTCACCAGAGAGGGCGGGAGAGAAGATGTCACATCTAAAAAGCAAACCGAAAAGTTGTTTTGTTTGTTCCGTCAGTTGAGTTGGTTCTGCACTCCGATGAGACTGGATACTGATTTTAATGGATCAGAATTGAACCCGACAATGGAACCCCTTAAATTTCAAGAACGTTGAAAGGGCAAATCAAACTGTAACCTTGGAGAGAGATGCTTCCATTTCTAACCTTGGGTGATCCAAATGAGACATTTTTACTGATCACTCCATTTTAGAGTGCTGCTCTTTCATCAGCTGGTCGTGGACAGTAAGGTCATGATCACAGAATTTATAGCCAAAGGAGTCCACGGTCATGGAGATGTCCTTCACTAAACAATTTTAGATTAAATCTTTCATGTTTTAGAATGGGCTTCTGTTCTTTGGTACGTTAATCCCAGAACTTGTTTCAAATTACCTTCAAGAATGTCATTTAAATGCAGACCTTTTAGAACAACAATGTCAGTCTGACTCGATATTGGGACACACAGAATTCACACCTATTGTTAGAAAAGCTCTACATTTAAATGACATTCTGAAATGACTGATCTTTAACATTGAGAATAGTTACATTGATATATTCAGAAACATTGTTAAAGTCTGAAAGCATGTTCACTTTTTGAAAAGAGCTGCTGAAATCTTTCTGAAACTTGCATTGAAACATGCGTAGTTAGGCCACAGCCCAAGACAGGCTGTAAAGGATGAATGACCTAATTCTAGTTTTGTGAAATTGATTCTGACTATGTAGAAATAGAGTTGTAGAGCACAGAAGCAAACCCTTCAGTCCAGACAACCAAACATCCTAAATTAATCTAGTGACCCATTTGCCAGCATTTGGTCCATAGCCCTCTGATTCTTTTCTATTCATGTCTCCAACCAGATGCATTTTTTTCTTCTTCAGCTAATTGAAGCTGGAGAAGCCTGAAATCTTTGAAGAATTTCCTGAAAAAAACTTTTATTCAAGATTTGGCTCAGTGGAGGATTTTCTAAAGCTTTGCTATTGTAGTTTTCAATTTGTCAAAAAAACTTTTCAGTTGTTGTTGTCCAAGGCAGAGTAAATATTCATTTAAGATATAATTGAGATATATACATTCTTTACAATGTTTTTCCATCATTACCAGTGATTGTCCATCATTTGGTACATTGAGCATCATCTTTTTGTGATTCAACAGATATGATTTGAAGTGAATTCTGCAAGATACTTTTGTATTTTATCTCACTTTGCTTTGTATTCAAGATTTCCTTTGTGACATTTTAATTAAAATATCTCAATGTATAATAATGAAACAGCTAATTTATTCTGAAATTATTTCAATTAGTTGGTCGATTGCCAAATAATAGCTGCATAACTGTTGTAAATATTGACACCCAGGAAAGCTATTTTGTTTCATATATTTCCTTTGTAAAGATTTTATAAAATGATTGCAAATTTTATTTCATATGAAAATACAGTGTTTTATTGAATGGTTGCACTTAATTGCTCCATTTGGGATTAAACAGATTATTTTTATCAAAATCATATTCACAATTTATGGTGAGTGTATTAACAAACAAATGTTGCCATTTGCCATTGAATTGCCTCAAACACAATTTGAAATTCTTGAATGAGTTGAATAAGGGGTACACTGAATATTTATTGCGCATTTCTGAAATTCTCTGCACTGCCATTGCATTTGGTTAAACAAGATATGTAACCCTCCTCATAACTTTGTATTTCTTTGATATTTCATTTGCTATTGCTATTGCCCAAATAACTTCATCAAATGCCAAAACATTTTTTAGGCTGTGAATTTTCGGCCTGGCAATGTCATTCAGTTGTGAACAATCTGAAGATGAATTTAAATACATATAAGAATGTCAAAGAGATTGTGATAATAGAAAGTCAACATGTAGAATTGCCAATGAAACGTAAACCAAGGCTGCTCTTAATTTGGTACAGACTAAATCGCAGTCAAAATGATAAGAATAAGTAGAAATAATGGCATTGTGCACAAACTGTTTGTAGTGAGTTCAGAATTTTTCTGATCATTTAATTCTGACACATGCAGTGTGCAGCACTTATTTGTTCATGGAATGTGAGCAACACTGGCAGAGCCAGTATTTTTCATCATCCCCTCTTTCCCTTGAAAACTTGACTACTAAGCACCCATATGAATATTTGGTGAGGACACAGAGGTTGAGTTGCAAGGCCTACTGTGGCATAACAAATTGTACTGGCTTACACTGCACCCTGACAAGACAGATTTTTGGGAGGAGAACAAAAATTGGAATTCCTACTTAAATATTGATGCTCCCATTTATATCTCTCAAAGATATTGTTTGCTCCATAAATTTGTAATGGCTCTTTTGTTGAATTATTTTCCTGCATCCGCATATATCTGGAATCATTTTCTTTTCAAGAATTTTGTATTAACGTTTGCCACTTACTGCTGCCATCATCCCTTCAAGATCATTCCAAATCGTAATAACTTGCTTATTTTCTTAAAAATTAAATCTTACCCCCCCCCCCCCCCCCCCCCCCCCCGCCCCTTCTCCCCTGCGCCCCAGCCCAAATCCCTTTTCTTATAAAGTGGCTGCACTATTTCGAACATGGTCACGCTTTCTAAATATTACCATGTACTTTTAATTATGAGATTTCAATGTGTCTTTTTAAATATAAAAATGCCTCTTCAAATGTAGCTATGTCCTTTAAATGTGTTATGTTCCTCTAAGCGCAATCTTGCCCCTCGATAATGTATCTTTACCCCTTTAGATATGACTGTCTCTTAAAGGGTCATTTCTATTTATAAATAGGGCAATGTCTCTTCGAAATGTAGGTTCAATTAGATATGACTGCGTCATTTTGCATATTAAGATATCCCTTTGAATGTAATTTTGTCCATTTCAATCTATTTGCAGAAATAGCCCGTTAAATGTCCATGTCCCTTTTAAAATGCAGATTTACGCCTTAAAACGGCGGTGCTCGGACGCGACGTAGTGCACCAGTTGGAGGACGCTCAGGTGTGCGGTGGGATCCCGTCCGCGCTCACCCCAGCCCGGACGGAATTTCACATTGGCCACAAGGTCCCGTACTTCCCGTGGGAGCCTGTGCCCCACAACCTGAGCCGCCTCCGAAATTTTAATTTTGTTTTGTTTAGGGAGGTGAAGAGAAAGGCCCTGTATTGACTGCTGCTGCACACCGTCCACCTCTTCTCCCTCATCCACCGTCCGGACACGCCTTGGCGTGCCCATTTGCCACCGGGCGGTGGGGATCCCCAGTGGAGGGCTCTCTACGCGGGAGTCCTCCCCCTTTCTCTCGGGGATCTGGGGTGGAGGGTGCTGCACGCAACAGTCCCCTGCAACCGCAGGTTGCGGTGGTTCACGGACTCCCAGCCCAACTGCTTGTTCTGTGGTGCTGTGGAGTCCGTGGACCACGTATATATTGGGTGTGGGCGTTTGCACTCCCTTTTTGATTTCCTGAAAAACCTTCTCCTCTGTTTTTGGCTGCACTTCAGTCCCACGCTCCTGATCTTTGGGCACCCGGTACGGAGGAAGGAGGGCAGGTCTGAAGACCTCCTCGTGGGTCTGCTCCTGGGCCTGGCCAAACTGGCCATTAACAGGTCCAGGCAGCGGGCCGTGGAGGGGGTCGTTAGGGCCGACTGCCTGCCCCTTTTCTGCGGCTACGTTAGGGCCCGGGTGTCCTTGGAGAAGGAGCACGCGGTGTCGACCAACACCCTGGAGTTGTTCAGGGAGAGGTGGGCGCCGCAGGGAGTGGAGTGCATCATTTCTCCCTCCAATTCTATTTTGATTTAGTCCCTACCCTCCCCTTCACTGTTTTGATCACACAGCACTGTCCCTTGATGTGAAGGGCACTGCTTGTCACTGGCCACCCGGGTGTTTTCCTATCTTCCTGGTGGTGGAATTTGAATAAAGATTGGTGCACTTTGTGTCTTCCACTGTGTCTCACACCTGCACACACACACCATGGGTGCTGGGGGAAAAAATAAGCACTACCGCACTTAGGTGGTAGTGTGGGGGTTAAAAAAATAAATAAATAAAATGCAGATTTCCCGCTTCAGGTAGCAGCAGTTGTAGCGTGAGGTGGCTGTTGCTTGGTGACGGTGAGGCTCCCCGGCCCCGCCCATCCCCCCCTGAGCTGATGTCACGCGAAGGCGGTTGGGAGGAGAAGGCGCTCGAGCGGGGAAGCGGCGGCCGTTAGGAAAATGGCGCCGTGCGGCCCGGGGCAGACACCCGTCACTGGGCACCGCCGCCTTCCTGGCGCAGCTGCTGTGTCACGGCCACACCGGCCGGCTGTACAGCAGGCAGGAGCCGGTGAGCATTCTGGAGGCGGATGTTCCTCAGTCATTGAAGGGGTAGGACCTGTTGAGAGAATGGTTAGTGAAGTGTGTGGTGTACTGAGCCTTATTAACATGGATATAGTTTGTAATTTGTCAAAGTATACATTTTATTATTTAGAATGGTAAAGATGTACAGCACGGAAACAGACCCTTCGGTCCAACCCGTCTATGCCAACCAGATATCCTAAATTAATCCAGTCCCACTTGCCAGCACTTGGCTCAAGCCTCTAAGCCCTTCCTATACATATACCCATCCAGAGACCTTTTAAGTGCTTTAATTGTAGCAGCCTCCACCACTTCCTCGGGCAGCTCATTCCATTCACGCACCACCCTCTGCATGGAAACGTTGCCCCTTAGGTACCTTTTATATCTTTCTGCTCTCACCCTGAACCGAGGCCCTCTAGTGCAGACCTTCACCCCCTACACTAGGGAAAAGACATAAGAAAGTTGAGCAGCCAGACAAGACAGAAAAGCCACAAAATATCAAGCCAGATGGGGAAAAAAGTTGTGGTTCTATCTTTTTTACCTCCTATTGGCATTTTGACACTTCAAAATCTGTCAATAATACCAGCATCACCACTGAGCATATTGCATACATTCCTCTGTGTCAACAAGCATTGCGCATGTTCCTTGCTTTGGGTGTCACCCTTGTTCAGGACTGGGGGTGGGTGTTGGGAGAGCTGCAGAACAAGGGTGTGCTGGGAGCAGGGTGGTGAATTGGGGATAGGTGGAGACAAGTAGAGGGTACAAACTGGTTGGTCACTGGGAGGAAGGAATCTGGTTGGGGGCAGGGAGGGGTGGGGAGGATCCTGGGAAGGGATTCGAGGAGTGGGGAAGGAGGTTATTTGAAATTGGAGAACTCACTGAGTCCTCCAGGCTGTAGGCTGCCCAGGTGGAAGATGTTGTGGTGTTCCTCCAATTTGTGGTTTGGTTTGTTGTGGCAATGGAGGCGGCCTAAGATGGTCATGTCAGAAATGGAGTGGGAAGGGGAATTAAAATGGGTGGTGACTGGGAGGTCCGGTCGGCCTCTGCAGATCCAGCTGTGACAGTCGGCGATTCGTTCCCCACATTTACCCTCTGTCTCCCGAAGACCACAATTGGCAAACACATGGCAAATACAGTACCCCAATGTGAATTTAGAGCCTTTGCAGTGTGAAAAAAGCAGAAAAGAGGTGCATTGTTTAAATGGTAACATATTGGGATATGGAGAAAGTGAGGACAGCAAATGCTGGAGATCAGAGTCGAAAGGTGTGGTGCTGGAAATGCTCAGTCAACACTCGATGAGCAGGAGAGTTGACGCTTCAGGCACGGGCCCTTCATTAGGAATGACGTGTGGATGTACAAAGGGGCCTCAGCGTCCTTCTACAACAGTCAATGCCAGTTGTCAGGTGCAGTGAGCAATGCAAGTGGTATATTAGCAAGTGGAAATGAGTTCAGAAGTGGGGATGCCTGCCTGCAGTTAGGGGATCATTGAATATATTCAAGGCTGAGTTCATATGATTTTTGAACAACAAAGAGGAGGATGTTTATGGGGGGGAAGGTGAGAAAATGGCTTTTAAGACCAGTACAGAACAGTTACAGAGTCGTACAACATAGAAACAGACCCTTCAGTCCAACTAATCCATGCTGACTATGTTCTCAAACTGAACTAGTCATACCTCTGAACCTTTCCTATTCATGTACTTATCCAAACGTCTTTTAAATGTTGTTACTGTACCTGCATCCACCACTGTGTCGGGATGTTCATTCCACACACAAACCACTCTTTAAAAAAATAATGCTGCCCCTCAAGTCTTTTTAAAATCTTTCTCCTCTCACTTTCAAAGTTTGCTCTCTAATCTTAAAATCCCCGCCCGTGGGGATTGACACCCACCATTCACCTCATCTACCCCCCTCATGATTTTATAAATCTCTAAGGATACTCTGAACCTCCTGTGCTCCAGTGAGAAAAGTCCCAGCCTATCCACCTCGATGTAGGTAGATTAATATCCAGTTATGATTAGATTAGATTAGATTACAGTGTGGAAACAGGCCCTTCGGCCCAACAAGTCCACACCGACCCGCCGAAGCGAAACCCACCCATACCCCTACATTTACCCCTTACCTGACACTACGGGCAATTTAGCATAGCCAATTCACCTGACCCTGCACATCTTTGGACTGTGGGAGGAAACCAGAGCACCCGGAGGAAACCCACGCAGACACGGGGAGAACGTGCAAACTCCACACAGTCAGTCGCCTGAGGCGGGAATTGAACCCGGGTCTCTGGCGCTGTGAGGCAGCAGTGCTAACCACTGTGCCACCGTGCCGCCCACCGTGCCAGTTATGTCCGGGACTTTGGTGGAAAGTGGGAATTCACTGCACTGTTGGGATGAAACCCTACCCTATCCAGACATTTCCCCCTGCTGGTGGATAAGACTAGGCCACATAATTTGGAGGACTGGATTTCGGACAGAGATGAGGAGGAACTATTTTTCCTGGATAGTAGTCAATCTATGGAATTCTCTGCCCAAGGAAGCAGTAGAGATAGCCTCATTAAGTATATTGAAGACACAGTTGGTTAGGTTTTTGCATGGTAGGTTAATTAAGGATAGTTGGGATAATGCAGGGAGGAGGAGGTGGGACGATAGACAGTTTTACCATTATTTTAATGAATGGCGGAGCAGGCTGGATGGGCCAAATGGCCTATTCCTGCTTCTATTACTATGAAACAATAACCCTGCATTTCCCATGGCTAACCCACCTAACCTGCACATCCCTGGACATGATGAGCAATTTTGCCTGGTCAATCCAAATCAAGGCTGGTGAGCAATGTAGTGATGTGGGAAATTAACATCAGAGAATGATAGAAAGGGACAAGGAGAGTAAATATACCAGCAATCAAAACTGGATTCTGAAGATCACAAAAATGGAAACAAAAAGTAGTGTTTCTGCATGTGTGCTGCACTGTAACAAAAGTAAATGAATTGTCTGCACACATTGAAGAGAATAATTATGATCTGAGGCTCCTTACAGAATGACAAGGCTTCAGGATGACAAGGATTGGATCCTGAATATCAAGGGGGTAGTCAAATGGGAAGCGAGGTAAAGGTAGAGGGTTGCCACTGCTAATCAAAGCACTGACCACAGGGAAGTCTGGTGTCCGCTCTGATTTCAGGTCCTCATTTCTCTGTCCTCTGATCTCCCTGTTCCCACTGAATAAGATATCAGTCTGTTCTCAGCACTACTGGATTTCTGCTGAAGCTTTGACCCCCACCCCCTCTTTTTACACCTTCTGGAACAATAAAATATTCAGTCAGTCAATCAAAGCCCAATGCACAATCTCCCAGTCTCCCAACCAACCAGACACAAAAGTGTACTCATAGCAGAGAATCAAACAAGAAAAATGAAACAACATGAGAAACAAATAGGTGCTAGTGCTTAATGTCTGTTCATTAGGAAGCAAACCAGAAATAGGGCTCTCCCAGGATTCTGATTGTGCCCAACTTGAGGATCCTCTCTCCCTTACATCTAACTGTTAGTACCCAGCTATGATTTACAATATTTACACCAGAAATGAAGCATCTTATCAAATAGAGATAGACACGTACAGCATGGAAGTAGACTTTCTCTCTCTCGCGCGCGCGCACACACAAGTCCATGGGGGTGAATTTTTATTTGCAGATACATTCTATTTTGCTTAAAGATGCACAATCTGCAGACAGTCAATACATATAATATTTTGTAAATTTGACTTTGGAAATAGAACAAGGTTTGGACTCTGACCTCATACATTTAATGCTTTGTCTGAGCTGAGATGTCATCTTTTGTTATGTTGAGTTATGTTGAGAAGTGCCTTACAGGAAGTTGGAGATTTACATATTCATGATGCCTGCAACCCATTTGAAAAGTTGGAAGACTTAACAATCCAGGTTTATTCAATGTATAATTTCAGTGGCAGGACACTGCAATGTTTTTCCATAAATTCTGTCCCTTATGATCTTATTCTCCACAACCACCTGATGAAAGAGTTTCGTGCCAAAAGCCAGTGCTTCCAAATAGCTTGGTGTTATGTGATTTTTTTTTTTACTCCTGTTTATTTTTTTGTACTCCGGTTTTTTTTAAACCCCCACAATACCGCCTAACCGCGGTAGTGCTTATTTTTTTCCCCAGTGTGTGTGTGCAGGTGTGAGACAGTGAAATACACAAAGTGAACGAATCTTTATTCAATTTCCACCACCAGGAAGATAGGAAAACACCCGAGTGGCCAGTGTCAAGCAGTGCCCTTCACATCAAAGGGCAGCGCTGTGTGATCAAAACAGTGAAGGGGAGGGTAGGGACTAAATCAAAATAGAGTTGAAGGGGGAAATAATGCACTCCACTCCCTGCGGCGCCCACCTCTCCCTGAACAACTCCAGGGTGTTGGTCGACACCGCGTGCTCTTTCTCCAAGGACACCCGGGCTCTAACGTAACCGCGGAAGAGGGGCAGGCAGTCGGCCCTAACAACCCCCACCACGGCCCGCTGCCTGGACCTATTTATGGCCAGTTTGGCCAGGCCCAGGAGCAGACCCACGAGAAGGTCTTCAGACCTGCCCTCCCTCCTCAGTACCGGGTGCCCGAAGATCAGGAGCGTGGGACTGAAGTGCAACCAAAAGCAGAGGAGGAGGTTTTTAAGAAAATCAAAAATGGAGTGCAAACCCAACACCCAATATATTATGTGATTTTTAACTTTGTCCAGGTTAGGGTGGATTGGCAATGTTCAAATTACCCATAGTGCCCAGGGATGTCCAGGTTAGGTGCATTAGTCAGGGGTGAATGTAGAGAAATGGGGGTAGGGGAGTTACTTTCTGGAGGGTCGGGTGGACCCGTTGGGTCGAGTAACCTGCTTCCACACTGTGGGGATTCTCTGGAGAGAAGAGATTTCTGCAAACTATGCAGGGCAGCACAGGTGTCTCCATGTGAGTTTGTGCGTGACTGTGTTTTTGCATGCGTGCTTGCTTGGTGAAGTGAGTGTTATGGAGTATCAGCCTGTGCGAGGGTGAGTATTGGGGATGTGTGTGTGTCAGAGAGTATGTGCATAAGAGAGGTGTGGATAAAAGCCAGGGGTTGCATTTTGCTAAAACAAGGGCGGGCAAGAGGGTCTGCAGAGGCTGACTAGATGTCCCAGTCACCACCCATTTTAATTCCTGTTCCCTCTCCTTTTCTGACATGACCAGCTTTGGCCTCCTTCATTGCCACAACGATCCAATCCACAAATTGGAGGAACAACACGTCACCTTCCCCCTGGAGTTGTCTAATTTCTCCCCTTCCATCCCCCAACTCCCTTCACGGCCTCTGCCCCTCTCATTCACTCTTCCCTGCCACCAACCAGATTCCTTCCTCCCATCGACCATCAGGTCGTCCCCTCTGTCTTCACCAATCCCCACTTCAACACCTTGTCCCCGGCACCCCTTTATCTGCATCTTGTTCTACACCCATCCCCCATCCGGAAGAAGGATTACACCTGAAACGTCGGCTTCTCCACCTCCTGATGCTGCCTGGCTTGCTGTGTTCTTCCAGCCTCCTGACTGTCTATATTGTCAATCAAGATACAGACCTGGACCAACTGTTCCAGAGTCTGTCCCCTCCCTGGATTCTCTCCCTTTCCATTCAGTTGCTGCAAGTCAACAATTGAACCCCAGAATGAAAAAATAAATTGAAAAAGTGGGTGAGAAAAGAGAGTATTTTACTCACAGATGTTGGACAGAGGAAGAAAGTTGCAGTCTGGGGTGAAGCTCAATCTTCATTCAGAGAGAGGAGCAGCATCTGTAATCAAATAGACAGAGTCATAGATGTACAGCATAGAAACAGACCCTTCACTCGAACCTGTCCATGAGGAGCAGATATCCTAACCCAATCTAGTCCCACTTGCCAGCACCTAACCCATATCCCTCCAAACCCTTCCTATTCATAAACCCATCCAGATGCCTTTTAAATGTTGCAATTGTATGAGTGTCCACCACTTCCTCTGGCAGCTTACTCCTTAAATGCACCACACTCTGCGTGGAAAAGTTGCCCCTCAGAACTCATATCTTTCCCCTCACTGAAAACCTATGTCTCTATTCCCCCCCCCCCCCCCACCAAAAACCCCGCCACTGACTCCAGGGAAACGACCTTGTCTATTTATCCTCAGCCTCTGACCCTGCAGAGAAAATATCCCTGGCCGACTCAGCCTCTCCTTGTAGCTGAAACCCTCCAACTCTGGCAACAGCCTTGTAAATCTTTTCTGATCCTTTTCAAAGTTTCACAACATCTTTCCGATAGAAAGGAGACAAGAAATGGATGTAGCATTCCAAATGTGGCTTAACCAATGTCCAGCACAGCCACAACGTGACCTCCCATACTCAATGCTGTGACCAATAATGGAAAGCATACCAAACACTGCCTTCACTATTCTGTCTACCTGAGACTCCATTTTCAATGAAGTATGAACCTGCACTCCAAGGTCTCTTTATTCTGCAACACTCCCCAGTCAGTCCTGCCTGGATTGTTTGACCAAAATGTATTTCTCTAAATTAAACTCCATCTCCCATTGGCCTATCTGATCAATTCTAATTTATCGTGAACACTTTTTCTCTCATTCTGCAGAAGCTGAAAGTCTCCATTCCTTCATACCCTCCCTTGATGCTGCCTGACCTGTTGTGCTTTTCCAACACCACACTCTCGACTCTGATCTTCAGCATCTGCAGTAGTCATTTCTCCAACATTTCCAGAGTTTGCCCCTCCCCCCTCGATTCACTCTCTTCCGTTTCAGTTGCTGCAAGTCAACAACTGAAGCCCCGAATGAAAAATAAATGGAAAAGGAGGGTGAGAAAAGAGTGCCATACTCTCAGATGTTGGACAAAGGAAGGAAGTTAGTCTGGGGTGAAGCTCAATCTTCATTTAGAGAGAGAGGAACAGCAGCAGCTTCAGAAGGACATGGTCCACCTTCCACATTCAGACAGTAGGCGGGCTCTGATTGCCAGGAGGATAAGTTTCCTTCCAGTCCGCCAATGCTCTCCATTGGTCCATGAATGTCGCGAGCCGTTTCCGGGGACAGCGATGAGCATGCAGTTTTTGCTGACACCGGCTAACCCGCACAGACCTTGCTAACACCGAGGAGCATGTGCAGTATGCTCTGGAGATGCTGCTGTTACTGACAGATTTTAATTGGTCAAATGCTAATATGAAAAAAAAGAGTAGAGCCACAATTGTGTTCTCCTGTAGCTTGACATAACCGTACATGCTTGTCGCTATTTTTGCTATTTGTCTTACCGACACCACTCATGATTTTCTAAGTCTCAATAAGGTCACCCCTCAACCTCCTGCACTCCACTGAAAAAAGTCCCAGTCTCTCCTTATAACTCAATCCCTCCAGTCCTGGCAACATCCTGGAAAATGTTTTCCAAACCCCCTCCAATAGTATTCTTCCTATTACACGGCGACCAGAACTGTACTCAGTCCTCAAAGTGGCTTCACCAACATCCTGGACATCCTCAACATGATGTCCCAAATCCTATCTCAACGGTGTGAACAATGAAGGCAATGCTGCTAAATGCCTTCTTAACCATCCTGTGTCCCAGCAATGCACCTTTCAAAGAACAATGTACCTGAAAGCCACCATGTCTCTCTGTTCTACAACACGACCCAGTGCCCTACCATTACCTGTACAAGTCCTGCCCTTGTTTTAGCAAAATGCAACCCCTCGCTTTTATCCACAACTCTGTCATAAACATGCTGTCTCTCAGACACACACACATATGCACCAACCACCCCAACCAAAATACTCAACACTCTTACAGACTTCTACTCCATCACACTCACACTTTACCAGGCATGCACACACGCAAACACACACACACACAGATAATAGTCTATGGGGTGAATTTGCATTTGCAGATACATTCAATTTTGCTCAAAAAGTGCACAATCTGCAGGCAGTTAATCCATGTAATATTTTATAAATTCCTACTTTGGAAATAGAACCAGTCTGATTCAAGCAAGAATGGGATACAGACAGACTTGAACCTCACACCTTTCATGCATTATATGAGCTGAGATGTCACCTATTTTTATAAAACCTTTATAAAACATTTGAGAATGGGGACTTAAAAATAGTTCTGGGGTTTACATATGAATGACCGGAAACCTGCAACCCATTCTAAAAGATGAAAGACTTACTATCATTCTAGGTTTGTTCAGTATATCCCATCAGTTGCACGACACTGTGATCTTTTACTATAAATTGTGTCTTATGATCCTGCTCTACAGCTACCCGATGAAGGAGCATCGCTCTGAAAGCTAGTGCTTCCAAATAAACCTATTGGACTATAACTGGTGTTGTGTTTTTAACTTTGTTTACCCCAGTCCAACACTGGCTCCTCCACATCATTTCTACTGGAGACAGCCCATACCTCCCGGTGCTGTCTGTAAACATTACGATGCCGATGAAATGACGCAGTAACCGCACTCCTGAAAAATTTACAATTTCAAATGATATTAGCTAGTCATTCACTGCTCCATCTGATACATGACATTGGAAACTTAGTGCAGGAGGCTGAAAGAAATGAGCAGCTTTAACACAAAAACCTCTTGGAGGTCAAAGCTTTCAACTGTACCATTCAAAATCAGAGACAATTACACAGAGTGGTGAACTAAGCCCAGACAATCACAAAGGTCAACCTCCCATCTATATAATCCATCTATCAGGCCCACTGTCAAGGAAAGGCCGCCAGCATTCTCAAAGACCCATCACAGCCTGGCAATGTTTTTCTTCAACCTCTACCATCGGGGTGGATAGTACAGAAACCTGAACACATGCACCAGCCAGTTTTGAAACAGTTCCTACCACACTGTGGTTAGAATACTGAATGGACTCTCAAACTCTTAACATTCACCTGGACCTGTGTTTTTGTTTTTGCAGCTGTTTATTTATTATTTACATATCTTTGCTACTTAACTCTGATCTGCCTGTACTGCTCACAAGACAAAGCTTTTCACTGTATCGCGGCACACGTGACAATAAATCAATTCAATGGGAGTCTGAGCCCTACAGTAAATTCAGGTAACCTTTACTGCGACCCAACTTTGTTACAACTGCAGATCCCCCCCAGCAAAAAGGTGTTGAGAATGTAGCTTTTTCTTTTAAACAGCTCAAGGCCCAAGTGCTCACACTCCTCCCACCCCCCACTTTCTTTACTATTGGTCAGCACCAAGCTGTCCCTTTGTAATTGGATCCTTGGTACAGCCTTAACCTGTATTGCCTCACTCAGCAATTTCAACCCACCACCTGTATCCAAGTACATTTCTCCCCACTCATTTGCTGGGGGTGGCAGTGTAGAGTCAACCACACTGCTATGGGTCTGGAGTCACGCAAAGGCCAGACCGGGTAAAGGATGCAGCTGGTTTTCAGTATCAGTGGGACTGGATGAGAGACCCTACTGTTGCAGCGCACTGAGTGTGGAGTCTAAAACAGATCTACAGGCCTGGAAAGAGGAATTCACAGCAGGAAGGGCCTGTACAATTGTGTGCAGCTGAAGCTTTAGCCATGAAGAAACCCGAGGAATTCCGCCCTGTGGTGAAACTGTGGAATTGTGGCAACTGCGGAAAAGGCTTCTGTTTCCCGTCTGTGTTGGAGACTCATCAGCGCAGTCACACCAGGGAGAGGCCATTCTCCTGCCCTGACTGAATGAATCCTTTCCCACAACGGCAGTTTCCTTCCCGAAAAAGGACATGAGTGAATCAGATGGGGGTTTTCTCCAGCTCCCCCCACCCATGAAAACAGTTTCATCATTAGATTCTGAACCGAGATTTCTGACCAAATTCCAATTTTGCCATCTGACTAAGCGGGATTCGAACCCGGGAGTCTCAAGAACTGGGTTGATAATCCAGTCAATAACGGTACTCTGTCATCACTCCTTCAATCCCCTTGCGATGGCACATGAACTCTCTGGTGCCTCCGCAGGTGGGAGGAGCGGGTGAAGCCCTTCCCACAGTGAGGGCAGTTGAACGGCCTCTCCCTGGTGTGGCCCCACCGGTGTCTCAGCAGGTTGGAGGAATCGCTGAAGGCCTTCCCACACTCGGGGCAACTGAAGGGCCTCTCCCCAGTGTGGACCTGCTTGTGTTTCAGCCTGAGGAATGGCTGAAGGCCTTCCCGCACTTGGTGCAGGGGAAGGGCCTCTCCCCTGTGTGGACCCGCTGGTGGGTCAGTAGGTTGGAAGCCCAGATAAAGCCCTTCCTACACATGGGGCAACTGTAGGGCCTCTCCCGTGTGGACCCACTGGTGCCTCAGCAGGGCAGAGACCTGGGTAAAGCCCTTTCTGCACTCGGGGCAGGTGAACGGCCTCTCCCCCGTGTGGACCCGCTGGTGGGTCAGTAGGTTGGAGGAATTGACGAAGCCCTTCTCACACTCAGGGCAGGAGAACGGTCTCTCCCCGGTGTGACTGCGCCGATGAGTCTCCAACACAGACAGGAAACAAAAGCCTTTTCCGCAGTTGCCACACTTCCACGGTTTCTCCACAGGACAGGATTCATTGGGTTTCTTCATGGTTAAAGCTTCAGCTGCACACAAAGTTGTGTACAGGCCCTTCCTGCTGTGAGTTCCTCTTTCCAGGCCCGTATATCTGTTTCAGGTTGCACACTCAGTGCGCTGCAACAGTAAGGTCTCTCATCCAGTCCCATTGATACTGAAAACGCACGCATGCAGGAACCAAAAGCTTTGCTCCTTTTCATAGATCCATAGTTGAAAATTGTTGCGGTCTCAATGGATTGAATGACTGTCAGACATTGACATCAAAGTGAGGATTGAAGACACTGGATAGTCAGAGTCGGAAAGTGCGGCACTGGCAAAACACAGCAGGTCAGGCAGCATCTGAGGAGCAGCAAAGTCTGTTTTGGGCATAAGCCCTTCATCTGCTGATATTGAAACTTCCGTCTTCAGATCTTCAAATACTCTGTTAAAAGAGATTACAAAAGTCGTCACTATCAGTCCAGGGTAGAAATTCAGAACAAGGAATTTTACTTGCCGTTGAACATTCTTTTCTTTTGTTATTTCATAAATTTGAAAGCACCATCCCACTCTCTCTCCCCTTCTGTTCTCACTCTGCTCTAACTAATTCTCCTGAAGGTGCTGATTCAGCATCTTACAGGGGCAGAAAAGCAAAAAAAGTCAGGACTGACATCACTGAAATTTGGATAACTCCACCTGAAAGTTAATATCTTTCACAACAACATTGGGATATTGCCGAGAGTGAGCAGGTCTGATTTTGGGGAGTAAAACAAGTGTAAATTCAGGTTGAACTTGCAATACAGCTTCTTGAGAAAAAAAAAGACACGAAATGGTTAACATCCCGGGAAGTGGGAGTGGAATGAGATATTAAGGCTTTGACACCGACACCAGAGAGAGACTGAACATACAGACGTGGCAAATGTCTAGTGGAAAGCCAGAGTCAGATATACAGCACAGAAACTCTCAGTCCAACTTGTCCATGCCGACCAGATATCCCAAATTAATATCGCCCCGTTTGCTGGCACCTGGCTTCTATTCCTCTGTACCCTTCCAATTCATATACCCATCCAGATGCCTTTTAAATGCTGTCATTGTACCAGCCTCCACCACTTTCTCTGGGAGCTCATTCGTTGCAAGCACCACCCTCTGAATGAAAAAGATGCCCGAGGTCCCTTTTAAATCTGCACCCCCATCCCACAGCCCTCACCCTGAACCTGTTACCCTCTAGCTCTGGACTCTCCCATCCCAAGGAAAAGGCCTTGTCTATTTACCCTATCCATGCCTCTCATAATTTTATAAACGTCTATAAGGTCACCTCTCAGCCTCCGGCGTGCAAGGGGAAACAGTCCCAGTCTGTTTGCCCTCTCGCTATCACTCACACCCCCTGGCTACATCATTGTAAATCTTTTCTGAACCCTTTCTAGCTTCACAACATCTTTCCAATAGGAGGGAGACCCAAATTGCACACAATCTCCCAAAAATTGCAATGGTTCTGTTGGCCAATGGCAATTTAATTCCAAAATGTTAATTCCTTCATGAGAAGGGAATAATTGGCAATATAGCTGTGAGAGGTCCCTTGCGGAAGAGTGAAGAACTGAGTGAGAATTTTCCATTACGATGGAGAGCAACAGAGTTGATACTGAGACTGGGGACTTAAATCTAAAGCAAGGAAATTACAGGCACAAAAAGGCTGCAACAAACGAGGGCACATTATTGAAGCACCTGGAGTAACTGCAATAGTTGTTCCATCCTGTCTGAAAAATAAAACAAAAGGTGGCCCAGCCACCGCTAACAAGGGATATTATGGACAGGACTGGATCCAAAGAAGTGGCATACAAATTAGCTAAAAAAAAAGCAGCTAATCTGAAGACTGGGAGCAGTTCAGGTTTCAACAAAAGGATTGATTAAAAGGGGAAAATGGGGTATGTGAAGGGGGGAAAGAAAAGGATTGGTGAAAACAATTACAATTAGAAACAGGCAAAGTTCTCATGTGGAACAAAGATGGCAGACCAATTAACCACATATGTTGCTGATATAATCACAAAAGGAGGGCACAAGTAACGTCCCCAAAATGTTGGGGAACACATGTTCCATTGAGAGCAGAACTGAAGGAACTGAGTAGTCATAGGGAAATGGTGTTGGAGAAATTGATGGGATTAAAAGTTTACAAATCCCCAGCACCTGGTAATCCACACCCCAGACTATGGCCCGAGATGCATCATGCAGTTGTCCAATTTAGGCTGATCTTAGCAGGACTTCAACACATAATGATAAGGTCTTTGGGAGTATTGCTTAACAAAGAGACCGTGGAGTCTAGGTTCATAGCTTCTTAAAAATACATTAGGAAGTGCGGTGGAGATGGTGGATTCATTAGTTATAATATTCCAAACTTCTCTAGATGTGAGAAAGATTCATTGAGTTTATTTAAGACTGAGATAGGTAGGTTGTTGATTGTCACGGTGATCAAAGGTTATGGGGAGAAAGTGGGAGAATGGGGTTGAGAAACCAGTCATCCATGGTGGAGATGGGCTGAATGGCCTCATTTCTACTCCGATATCTATGGTTCCAGTGGATTTGAAAAATGCTAATGTAACATCTGTATTCAAAAAGGGAGGGAGGCAATATGTGGGAAATTGCAGACCAGTTAGTTGAACACCTGTTGTTAGAATCAATTATCAAGGAAGCAATATCAGAACGTTTTGAAAGTCAAAACTCCATTCATCATGGTTTTATGAAGGGCAAATCAGATTTGACTAAGTTCTTCAAAGATGTAACAAGCAAAGAGGATAACGGTGATCCTGTAGATTTAATATATCTGGCCTTTCTGAAGGCATTTGCTAAAGTGCCACACCAAAAGTTACTTCACAGGTGGGATCATATGGGATTAGGGGTAATTTATCAGCTTCAATAGGTGACTAGCTGATCGGCAGAAGACAGACAGTCCGAATCTATGGCTTTTTTTCTGGACGGCAAGATGTAACTAGTGAGGTGCCACAGGGTAGGGTCCTTGGACCCCAGCTATTTACAATCCACATTAGTGACTTGGATACAGGGATAAAAGGCTCTTTTGCCAAATTTGTAAATGACACAAAAATAGGTGGGACGGTAAATTGCAATGAGGAAATAAGAACCTTACAAATGGATATAGATAGGTTAGGAGAGTGGGCCCAAATGTGGTAGATGGAGTTTAAGGTGGATAAGTGTGAGATCATGCATTTTGGTCAAAAAAAGGAAGGTGACCTACTGTCTAAATGGGAGACACTTTGGGGTGCTCTGGTGCAGAGGGATCTGGGTATCCTCATTAATGAGTCACAGAAAACTAGCATGCAGGTACAGTAGATCAGAAAGAAAGTGAATGCAATGTTGGCTTTGATAGCTAAAGGAATAGAATACAAAAGGTAAGGAAATGTTGCTGCAACTATACATGGCATTGCTAAGGCCGGACCTGGAGGATTGTGCCCAGTTTTAGACCCTTATTTCCCCTTATATGGTTATGGTAGGGGATTTAACTGTCCTAACATAGACCGGGACTGCCATAGGTTTAAGGATTTTGTTGGAGAGGAATTTAAGTGTGTACAAGAAAATTTCTGATTCAGTATGTGGATGTACCTACTAGAGAAGGTGCAAAACCTGACTTACTCTTGGGAAATAAGGCAGCACAGGTGACAGAGGTGTCAGTGGGGGAGCACATTGGGTCAGCGACCATAATTCTATTAGTTTTAAAATAGTGATGGAAAAGGATAGACCAGATCTAAAAGTTGAAGTTCGAAATTGGAGGAATCCTAAGTCTGACAGTATTAGGCAAGAACTTTCAAAAGCTAATTGGGGGCAGATGTTCGCAGGTAAAGGGACGGCTTGAAAATGGGAAGCCTGCATAAATGAGATAATGAGGAGACCAGAGGTGTTATATTCCTGTTGGGGTGAAAGGAAAGTCTGATAGGTGTAGGGAATGCTGGATGACTAGAGAAATTGAGGGTTTGATTCAAAAAAGAAGGAAGCATATGTCAGGTATAGACAGGATAGATCGAGTCAATTCTTAGAAGAGTATAAAAAGGTACGAAGTATAAACAAGTATACTTAAGAGTGAAATCAGGAGGGCAAAAAGGGGACATGAGATAGCTTTGGAAAATAGGGTGAAGGAGAATCAAAAGAGTTTTTACAAATACATTAAGGACAAGAGGGTAACTAGGGAGAGAATGGGGCACCTCAAAGATCAGCAAGGTGGATTGTGTGTGGAACCGCAGAAAATGGGGGAGATACTAAATGAGTATTTTGCATCAGTATTTCCTGTGGAAAAGGTTATGGAAGATATAGACTGTCGGGAAATAGATGGTGACATCTTGAAAAATATCCATATTACAGAGGTAGTGGTGCTGGATGTCTCGAAACACAAAGGTGGATAAATACCTGGGACCTTATCAGGTGCCCCTAGAACGCTGTGGGAAGCTCGGGAAGTGATTGCTGGGCCCCTTGCTGAGATATCTGTAAATCAATAGTCACAGGAGAGGGACCAGAAGTCCAGAGGTTGGTTAACTTCTGAACTCAATTTTTCTTGCTAATGTACCATTGCCTTGCTGATTGCTTGTTGCGCCTGTCTGACAACTGGCATTGATTGGTGTAGGAGGACGCTGAGGCCCCTTTGTACGCCCATTTCTGATGAAAGACCCATGCCCAAAACGGCGACTCTCCTGCTCCTCCGTTGCTGTCTGACCTGCTGTGTTTTTCCAGCACCACATTTTTCGACTCTGATCACCAGTTCTCACTTTATCCACATCCCAATATATCACCATTTAAATAATGCACCTCCTTTCTGCTTTTTTTGGCAGCAAATGCTATAACTTCACATTGTGCTACTGTATTTGCCATGTGTTTGTCAACTGTGGACTTCTCTACATCGGGGAGACCAAGAGTAAACTTGAGGAACGGTTCGCCGAGCATTGCAGCCGGGTCCGCAGAGACGGACGGGTCCTCCCAGTCACCACCCATTTTAATGCCCCGTCTACAGTTCCCCCAACACTCTCCCCCTCCGCCAGGAAGAAGGTTTACACCCAAAACATCGCCTTGTGCTGGCTGGCTTAGTGTGTTCTTGCAGTCTCCTGCCGATGTATTTTGCCAATTGAGACACAGACCTGGACCAATTTTTCCAGTGTATGTCTCTGCCTGGATTCACTCCTTTTCCTTTCAGTTGCTGCAAGTCAACAACCGAACCCCAAATTGAAAAAAAGTGAAATGGAAAAAGTGGGTGAGAAAAGAGACTACCATACTCACAGATGTTGGACGGAGAAAGGAAGTTATAGTCTGGGGTGAAGCTCAATCTCCATTCCAAAGAGAGGAGCGCGAGCAGCAGCTTCAGAGGCTCGTGGTCCAACTTCCGCATTCAGACAATGCGGAAGTTCTGATTGGTAGGAAGACCAATCTCCTTCTGGTCCTCCAGGGCTTCCGATTGGTCCATCAAAAACAGGTCGCGCGCCTTTCGTTTGGGCAGCGATGAGCATGCGCACTGCGTTGCTGACGCCAGCAAATATTGGCAATATACTCTTGTGGGGATGTTAGTTTTACGGACAGATTTTAAGTCTCCAAATGCAAATAGGAAAACAAAGGTAGAGCAACAATTTTGTTCCCCCGTGGCTCGACATTTTATTGCTTTTGCATTTTGTCTGGCTGATCAACTTTTGTATGTCTTTTCCGCAAATTTGGGGGGGGGAGGGGGGAAGAACCCAGAACTAGAGGGCATAGGTTGAGGATGAGAGGGGAAAGATTACTGAGGATCTTAAGGGCCAACCTTTTTGCACAAAGGGTGGTATGTGTATGCAATGAAGTGGTGGAAGCTGGTACAGTTACAATATTTAAAATGCATTCTCATAGGGCTATGAATAGGAAGGATTCAGAGGGAAATGGGCCAAATGCTGGCAAATGGGTCACGAGATTAATTTAGTTTGTTTCTGTGCTATACAAATCTATGACTCTATTTTGACATAGTCAGAACCAATTTCATGAGACTAAGAATAGGCCATTCACCCCTTACAGCCTGTCCTGAGCTGTGGCCTAACTGCGCCTATTTCAATGCAAGTTTCAGAAGATTTCAGCAGCTCTTAAAAATTGAACATGCTTTCAAACTTTAATGATGTTTCTGAATGTATCATTTTAGCTATTCTCAATTTTAAAGATCAGCCATTTGTCACCCGTCCTGACTCCCAGTTGAGTCATCACCATCTATTCTCTCTCTCTTCTGAAAAGGCCTTGATACAGTGATCAAAGAGGGCTCGAAGCATGAGAAAGGATGGGGAGAAAAGAGAGAGAATGGATGAGAGGGCAGAGGATGGTGTGCAGAGAAACAGAAAATGAGCAGGAACAGAGGGTGGGGTTAGAGAAAGATTGGGGGGGCAGAGGTTAGTTGGGGGGGGGAAGAGAAAGACCTGCAGGGCAAAGGGTAGTGGGAAAAGTGAGAGAATGGGGCAGCAGAGAATGGTGGAGGGGGCCAAGAGAGAATGGGGTACAGAGCATTGTGGGGTAGAGAAAGAGTGGAGTGCAGAGTGTGAGGGGAGAGAGAATAGATGGGAGTCAGTGGATGTAAGGAGAATGGACAGAGGGCAGAACGTAGGTGGAGAAAGAGAATATATGGGGGAACAGAGGGATGGAGAGCAGAGGATTTGGGGGAGAGAGAAAATGCATGGGGAGTCAGAAGATGGGAAGAGGGACTGGACAGGGATGCAGAGGGTGGGGTTGAGAGAAAGAAAGAGAGAGAGAATGGACGGTGTGCCGGGAGTGGCGAGGGAATGGACAGGGGTGCCGTGGGTGGCACGGGGGAATGGAGAGGGGGGAGCCATGAATGGCAGGGGAGAATGTATAGGGGTGCTGTGGGTGCCACAGGGGAGAATGGGCAGGTCGTGCGTAGCTGGTGGGGGAGAATGGACAGGGTGCTGTGGGTGGCAGGGAGAATGGTCAGGGGATGCTGTGGGTGGCGGGGAGAATGGACGGGGGTGGCGCTGTGGGTGGCGGGGAGAATGGACGGGGGGGCGCTGTGGGTGGCGGGGAGAATGGACAGTGGCACTGTGGTTGGCAGGGGGTAAGGCCAGAGGCACTGTGGTGTTGGAGAAATGGATAGGTGGTGCTGTGGGGATGTTTGGGTCTTGGAGGGAGATGGTGGTGGTGAAAGCATCCCACTCACTCCCAGCATCCCCTTCTCTGCACACATGCGGTGTACATTTTTGTGAGTCTGGATGGGATGCTGTTCGGGATGTCAGTGTTGACTTGATGGGCCAAATGGCCTGCTCCCACACTGTAGGGATTCTATGATTAGGAGAGCTGTCAAACCAACAACTTCTAATTGGTGAAGTAAAAGACCAGGAGCCAATCTTTAAGCAGTTTTCCATTTATTCACTCAAACTGCCCTTTCAATTGAATTCCTTGAATTTAATGTGTTCCGTTGTAGTTTAATTATGATCCATGAAAAGCAACATCCAGTCAGTTTTGAGGGCAGAACCAACTCAACTGACTGAACAAGTGTAACAACTCTTCTGTATGCACTTTAGATGTGACATCCTTTCCCTCTCTCTCTGTTGACCCAACAGGATTACCAGGGCTAGAATTACCACTCTCAAAATACAATTGCTGTTTGCTTCTGCTGCTTAACATAAGGGTTTAAAAGCTGCTAGCCTGATCTCGCAGAAAGCACAAAAACAGACTGTTCACTTGTGCCTGCGCAGAGATAAAATTTCATTTGGAATAGATCACAAAATAACAACAGGTGCCAATCCCACAACTCTGTGTTACACATGGAGGGAGGGGAGGGGAAGGAAAGTGTTTTACTCTCAGACGTTAGAGGGGAGGACAAAGTTTCAGCCAGTGGGAAGTTAAAATTAAACCCTGTGCTGTTTTCTGTTATAAAAACTCAAATCGCATGGATTTGGGGGAAATAAAAAATGAAGGAAAGGGAGCTTGCAAAGTTTCCAAGCCCCCACAACACACACACACACACAATTCCCACTGCTCAGCCGGAGACAGTGCTGCCCTCCACTGTTTAGGAGTAAACTCTGGAAAGGTGGTGGTATTGATAGTGAGGAGGATGGTCTCCGGCTATACTTTGATACCAATCAGCTGGTAAATGGGGCAGAGAGATGGAATTTAATCTCCAGGCATTCTGGGAAATGTAATAATGGAAGAAAGTAATCAATAAATAGTAGGTCCCTACAGAGTGCTGAGGAACAAAGGAACCTTGCTGTCCATGTCCAGAGATCCCTGAAGGTATCAGTACAGATAAAACGAGGGAGTGAGGAAGGCATAGATTTGTATTTTTTTCATACAGAGGGTGGTGCGTGTGTGGAATGGGCTGCCAGAGGAAGTGATGGAAGCTGGTACCATTATAACATTTAAAAGGCATCTGGTTGGGTATATGTATTGGAAGGGTTGAGAGAGATATGGGTCAAATACTGGCAAATGGGTCACGAGATTAATTTAGGATATCCAGTCAGCATGGGTGAGCTGGACTGCAGAGTCTGTTTCTGTGCTGTATGACTCTACCCGCCGAGTTCAATGCAAGTTTCAGAAACATGTTTGCAGTTTTATGCTTTTAGACATTAACGATGTTTCTGAATATATCATTTCAGCTGTTCTCAATTTTAAAGATCAGCCATTTCTTGTGCACCCCTGTCTTCCAGGTTGAGTCATCACCATTCATTCTCTCTCTTTCCCGAGAAGGGCTTGATACAGCAATCAAAGAGGGCTCGAGGTAGGAGAAAAGATGGGGGGAAGGTAGAAGGGAGAGAGAATGGACAGGGGTGCAGAGGGTGGGGGGGAAGAGCGAGAGAGAGAAAGAGAGAGAATGGATAGGGGAGCAGAGGGTAGGGGGAGAGAGCGAGAAAATGGACAGGAGACAGAGGGTGGAGGGGAGGAGAAAGACTTGGGGACAGAGAATGGGGGGCAGAAAATGAGGGGGAGAGAGAGAGAATGGCTGGGCAGAGAGATTTGGTGAGTGCAGACTGTAAGGAGAGAGAGAATGCATGGGGACAGTGGATTGGGGAAGTGACAGCTCAAATCCCACCTTACCCAGGAATGGTGTCAGTGTTCCATGAACTGGAACCCACTCCATCCACAGCAGACTTGGGGGCAGTCGTTTCTCAATAGACACATGGCTAAGACGGTAGATTCATATAATCCCTACGGGCCATTCGGCCCATAAAATTCAGACTGACCTTCCAAACAGCATCCCACCCATTTTCCCTGCAGTTCCCCATAGTTAACCCACCCTAGGTTGCAGATCCCTGGACACTTCAGCATGGCCAATCCACCCTAAACTTCAGATGGTTAGAATGTCGGAAGAAACTGGAGCACCCAGAGTTCACCCACGCAGACACAAAGGTGAGAACATGCCAAAGTCCACACAGAGAGCTGCATGAGAGTGGAATTGAACCCATGTCCGTGGTACTGTGAGGCAGTGGTGCTAACCACTGAGCCACCATGCCACCCAGAGCTTTGAAGTTCTGCTTTGTCTTTGTAGCTTCTGACTTCTCATGAGCCTTCAGCAGCGGCTCTCTCCTCCTGACATTGTTAGACCATGCCTGCTGCAACTTCCCTTTTCCATTTCTCCAGCCCTGAGCACACCGGTTCCCAAATCCTGGCGCCAGGCAGACACTGTTGCAAACTGGTCTTCTGCTGCCAACTGCAGAGAATGGTGACAATCCCTGCCACTATTCTCTCCCTGACCCACACTGCCCCCTCCCCAACATTGTTCTTACTCCCACCAAGCAGCCTCGCTCGTGCAGACCTCTCTCAGATCCCCTTTATCTGTCTGACTTGTGCTGACATCCTCCTGACCCTGTCCACTGACCCAGTCAGAAGGCTTTGTCCGTAGAGGAAAGACCATCTCCCAGAATAAAGTGTCCAGTTAACTTTCCCCTTTTCCCCCAACGTGTCTGCAGCCCGGCTTCCAGCTGCATCTTTCTGAGCCGAAGGTCCTCCAGCCTGTGCTTGCCCTGGATCACAGTATCCAGAGCGTCTCAACTTCTGCAAATCGAAAGACAAGGCCCACCCTGCCCTCTCCAATATGTGTTGAGTAACTGCTTAATCGTTTCTGGTAGCTGAGCAGAGGCTGATAGCCAAATTTAGAACCCCATGAGGGTGGCCTCAACTGGGACATTGGGTTCATGTCTCACTACAGGTGACCCCACTACACTATACACTCTCTCTCTCTCACTCTCACACTCATGCTCGCTCTCAGACACACACACATGCACACACCCTCTCACAGGCTTATACTCCATTACTCACACACTTTACCAAACACGCACATACACAGACACACACATCAGTCTATGGTGTGAATTTGCAATTGCAGGATTTTAATTGCAAGTACATTCTATTTTGCTCAAAAAACGCACAATCTTCAGACAGTCTGTCCATGTAATATGTTATAAATTCTACGATGGAAATAGAACCAGTCTGACTCAAAATTGGGATACAGACAGACTCTGACATGAGTGAATCTCATGGGATATTTGTTTCCCAGAATATGGTTTCATCATTAGATTCTGAACTCCAGATTTCTGACTGAATTCGAATTCTGCCATCTGCCACAGTGTGATTCGAATCCAGGAGACCCCAGAGCTGGGTTGATAGTCCAGTCGATAATGGCACTCGGCTGTCATTCCTTCAATCACCCTGCAATGGCCTCCACAGGTGGGAGGAGGGGGTAAAGCCCTTCCCACACTGACAGCAGGTGAGCAGACTGTCTCCAGTGTGGACCCACTGGTGCGTCTGCAGGCTGGAAGAATCAATGAATTTCTTCCTGCATCGGAGCAGGTGATTGGCCGCTCCCTGTTGTGGACCCGCTGGTGAGCTTCTAAAATCTCAAAACAAATAATCAAGAAAGAACCCACTCTATTCACTACCGCAGACTTACAGCAAGGCTACACATTAAAAACTATGCACTTATCTCTTCCTGTGCTGTGAGCTCTCCCACACAGATTCCACCAAGACCAGTTGTGAATTTTGTGTTTGTTAATTTTCCCTAGATGCACTCCAATGTTCAGAGATACATGATTTCAAACAACAAAGGCAGTAACTACATAGATTCACTGCTGTGTCAGCTAGCAGTGTAGGATTTTCTCTATCTCTCTCTCTTTCAGACCATGTGCTCGCTGCCTTTAGCTGTCTTTCTCTCTTTTAAAAGTGCTGTTGATTTGATTTTTTTACTCCAAAGTTCCAAAACAATGCAACAGTATATAAAACAGTAAGTGCTGCTCCTGGAATTCAAGGAAATCGCGTCCAACACTGAAAATATCTTTAAAAAAGAGCAGCTCTTACAGCCACAAATTTTCCGGTCCTCCATCTTGGATTAGTTCTTGGTGAACATTCCCATCTCCCAGGTTACAGTTATTGAAATAATCTGCTTTTCTATTTTTGCTACCAAAGTGGATAACCTCACATTTATCCACACTAAACTGCACCTGCCATACATTTACCCACTCACTCAGCCTGTGCAAATAACGCTGCATCCTCCTCACAGCTCACCCTTCCACCCAGCTTTGTGTCATCTGCAATTTGTGATACATTCCAATTAGTTTTCTCATCTAAATCACTGACATATACTGTGAATACCTGGGGTCCTAGTCCCAATCCCTGCAGTTCCCCAATCATGAATCATTATACAACATCAATCTGACGGATCCTCCCTGACTGACCATACAAAATAGCAGATGTTAGCCTGATGTTCATAACTGACGGAGACCTGATAAGCAATTATGATCCACTGAAATACTAAATCACAGAAGCAGGCCATTCAGCCCATTGTGTCTATGCAATTCTCTAAATGAGCTTTCTGACCTTGTGCCATTTTCCTGACATTTCCTTGGAAACTGGTACATTGCTTGTCATCAAATAATTATCCAATGCCCTTAATTGAACCTGCTTCAATCACTTCTCCATGCAATGTCTTCCAGATCTATTTACTTACTGTGTGAAATTTCTTTCTCACATCACATTTTCTTTCTTGTCATCAACTTCAAATTTGCGTTCTTATTCTCAATGCTTTTACCATGGTGAACAGTTTTTCACTGTCTTTTCTGGGTATGATTTTCGTCATGATTTTCAAAACTTCTTTTAAATCTGACTTCAGAGAACAGTCCATGAGGCCAAGCCCATCAACAATTCCAGCCTCGGGCGACTGTCTGTGTGGAGTTTGCACATTCTCCCCGTGTCTGCGAGGGTTTCCTCCAGGTGCTCCGGTTTCCTCCCACAGTCCAAAGATCTGCAGGTCAGGTGAATTGGCCATGTTAAAATGCCCATTGTGCTAGGTGCTTAGTCAGAGGGCAATGGGTCTGGATGGGTTACTCCTCAGAGAGTCAGTGTGGACTTGTTGGGCTGAAGGGCCTGTTTCTACACTGTAGGGAATCTAATCTAATAAAACAATACAGAAACAACCGAGCATCTAAAAGGACGGCTCCTCAGTCATCACTGTGAGCCCCACAGCAACCATTGTTACCTGGTCGGTAATATTGGCCCACAGTTTGGAAAACTGTGATTTTCGCTACGTCTACAAAGATTGAATTTTTTTTTAAGGCAGTTGTTGCTGAGAAGTTTAATCCTTTCTGTCCAGTAGGAAGTCAATGATGTATTTGGGTTTGAATGACATGTGGAGCAAGTGGATCACCGCTCCCTGGTATGCATGAGAGCATTACATTCCAGATTAAGCAGGGAATTGGATCTCTTCCTACAGCCCGTACATACCTCTGGTAACTTCCCAGGGGACTGTGCTTGTGTGGCACAGGTCAGATCATTGGCTGGCTTAGAATGTTTTAGAATGTTACAATACATAAGGAGGCCATTCAGACTATGATGTCAATAATAGTTCCTGAAACACCCACCCACTCTCCATCTCTATCTCCACCATCTTGCAACTGTCCAGCAGCCTCGGTAGTATAGTGGTTAGTATCCCCACCTGTGACTCAGGAGACTGGAGGATTTGATATTTTTATGGATGTCTTGTAGCGCAGAGGTAGTGACCCTAACTCTAGATCGGGTTCAAGTCCTGGCTGCTCCAGAGTTCAAAAGTTCACAAATATAAGAGCAGAATTAGGTCATTTAGCCCATCAAGTCTGCTCCGCCATTCGATCAAGACTGCTTATCACCCCCTTTTCCTGCTTTTTCCCCAAACCCTTGAAAGGGTTCAGAAAAGATTTACATGGATGTTTCCAGGGTTGGAGAATTTGGGAGAGGCTTAATGGTCCAGGACTGTTTTCCCTGGAGCTTCAGAGGGTAAGGGGTGACTGTATGAAGGTTTATAAAAAAATGAGGGGCATGGATAGGATAAACACAAATGGTGTTCAAAGTCTGTGAGAAGATTTGTAGCTCAGGTGCTCGTTGTTGTGGTTCTGTTCGCCGAGCTGGGAATTTGTGTTGCAGACGTTTCGCCCCCTGTCTAGGTGACATCCTCAGTGCTTGGGAGCCTCCTGTGAAGCGCTTCTGTGATCTTTCCTCCAGCATTTGTAGTGGTTTGAATCTGCCGCTTCCGGTTGTCAGTTCCAGCTGTCCGTTGCAGTGGTCAGTATATTGGGTCCAGGTTGATGTGCTTATTGATTGAATCTGTGGATGAGTGCCATGCCTTTAGGAATTCCCTGGCTGTTCTCTGTTTTGGCTTGTCCTATAATAGTAGTAACAGTCTTAAATAAACTCAATGAATCTTTTCCATGTTCAGAGATCTTCAGAATATTGTAACTAATGAATTCACTATCTCAGCTGCCACTTCCTTCAGGACCCTAGGATGTAGGCCATCAGGCCCAGGGGACCTGTCTGTCCTCAATCCTACCAGTTTGCTGTGTACCTTTTCCCTATCGATGTTAGTTGTTTAAGTTCTCCCCTTTCTATAGCCTCTAACTTGTCCATTTCAATAGGAATTGTTCTGTTGTCCTCCAACGTGAAAACTGAGGACAAGTATTGATTTAGCATCTCTGCCATTTCAGTATTCCCCCATTAACTCACCGTTTTCATTTTCCAAGGTATCAATACTTACCTTCACGACTCTGTTCCCTTTACCGTACCAACAGAAGCTTTTGCTGTTCTCTTTGATTTTTAGTGCAAGGTTTCTTTTGTAATTTATCTCATCTATTTTAATTAATTTTTTTTTAGTATCGCTTTGTTTATGTTTGAAAGTTCAATGTTTCACCCATCCAGAGGTCTGGAATACTACTTCTGAGCAGGCTGAAACGATTTTTAAAAAGTCAAAACTTTTTTCAAACCCCTTCATGTGGCTGGGGGCCAGAAAAACGATCGCCCCGCCCCCATCGTCTCCGATTGTTTGGTGGACTCCTCCAACCACGCCCCCTCTGGTGAAGACGTCATGCACTGGAACCCCGTCCCTTGAGAGCTGGCACATGTGCAGTGTAGGTCCTGCAGCGGGACAAAGGCAGTGTTACTGTGGACATCAAGAGGTTCTTCATCCTCAAAGGTGTTCAGGAGGCGAGAGAGAGACGGGGAAAACTGTCCCAGCTCCAGGAAAGTATGCAGAACCTGCTCCTGCTGCAGACGTTGGGGGTCGATGTCACGGAGGACCTCAAGGAGGTGAAGGGCCAGCAAGCCTCGCTCTTTGCCTCGGAGGCCTCCAAGATAATCTTCCGGTCCAGGGTCCGCTCGGTGGAGCAGGATGAGACGTGCTCACGTTTCTTCTTCCAGAAGGTGCACAAAGAGAGCTCCGTGCTCAGCAGCCTGAAGGAAGAAGATGGCTCAGTAACGTCATCTCAGGCTGACATCATGAGGATCAGCAAATCCTTCTATGCCAGTCTGTATGACTCGAAGCCAACCGACAGCGCGGCCTCCAAGTCGTTCCTGTCCTCTATCATGGAGGTCCTAGACGACGGAACACGAGAGAGGCTGGACCAGCCGCTATCTCTGGACGAGCTGACCAAGGCCCTCGAGTCCTTCGAAAAGAATAAAACTCCAGGAAGCGACGGCTTACCGGTCGAGCTCTATTCCGCTCTTTGGGACTTGATTGGCCGGGACCTGCTGGAGGTGTATGTCAGTATGCTTCGGGCAGGTACCATGAGTGAATCCATGAGGAAAGGCATCATCACCCTCATCTACAAGCAGAAGGGGGAGAGGGAAGAAATTAGAAATTGGAGACCGATCTCACTGTTAAACACAGACTACAAAATCTTGTCAAAGGTCATCGCCAACCGGGTCAGGTCTGCTCTGGGATCGGTGATTCACCCTGACCAAACCTGTGCTGTACCGGGCAGGAAGATCGCTGAGAGTCTCGCACTCCTCAGGGATACGATCGCCTACGTGCAGGACAGGAGGGTGGACACCTGCCTCATCAGCCTGGACCAGGAGAAAGCCTTTGACAGGATATCGCATACATATATGAGGGATGTCCTCTCCAAAATGGGCTTCGGGGAGAGAATCGCTAATTGGATCAGACTGCTCTACACCAACATTGTCAGTGCAGTCTCAATCAATGGGTGGGAATCAGATAGCTTCCCAGTCAGATCTGGAGTCAGGCAGGGCTGCCCTCTCTCTCCTGCCTTGTTTGTGTGTTGCATAGAGCCATTTGTCGAGTCCATCAGGAAGGATGCGAGCCTGAAAGGGGTGACTATTCCTGGCAGCGGGGGTCTGCAGGTTAAGGCCTCCCTGTACATGGATGACGTCGCCGTTTTCTGCTCGGATCCGCTGTCCATGCACAGACTCATGTGCATTTGTGACCAGTTCGAACGGGCCTCGGGGGCCAAGGTAAACCGAGGCAAGAGCGAAGCCATGCTCTTCGGGAACTGGGCCGACCAATCCTCTATCCCCTTCACTGTCAGGACTGACCACCTGAAGGTGCTGGGTATTTGGTTCGGAGGGGCTGGGGCGTGCGCCAAGACCTGGGAGGAGCGGATCTGGAAGGTGCGACAGAAACTGGGCAGATGGGAGCAACGGTCGCTCTCCATCGCGGGTAAGAACCTGGTCATCAGGTGTGAGGTACTCTCAGTATTGTTATACTTGGCACAGGTCTGGCCTATCCCCAGAACCTGTGCTGTCGCAGTCACCCGGGCCATCTTCCACTTCGTGTGGAGATCAAAGATGGACCGGGTCCGAAGAGATGTAATGTACAAAGACCGGTGCAATGGGGGAAAAAACACACCCAATGCAACCCTCACCCTGATGGCCACCTTTGTGTGTGGCTGCATCAAGCTGTACGTGGATCCCCGGTACGCAAACACCAAGTGTCACTACGTACTGAGGTATGTGTCCCCGGTGTTGCGAAGGATGGGCCTGGCCTCGCTGCCGCGGAACGCTCCGAGTAGTTGGACCGTTCTGTACCACCTGTCCTTCGTGGAGAAATTTATCAAGAAAAACACTTTGACCACAAGTCCATCAGGAAGTGGTCAGCACGTAGTGTCCTTGAGACCCTTCGGGAAAAGGAGAGGGCGGATCCTGTCGAGCGGTTCCCTGAGCAGACTGTCAAAGCCATTTGGCAGAATGCCTCATCGCCAGAACTTTCCAACAAGCACCAAGACATGGCTTGGCTGGTGGTGAGAAGGGCTCTGCCTGTGAGATCATTTATGCACGCCCGGACTCTCTGCCACACCGCACGCTGCCCTCGAAGCGGCTGCGGGGGGGAACGAGACTGTCACACACCTCCTTCTGGAATGTGCCTATGCAGAGGAAGTCTGGAGAGGAATGCAGTGGTGTCTGTCGAGGTTTGTCCCGAGCAGCGCCGTGACGCGGGACTCCGTGCTCTACGGCCTGTTCCCCGGGACGCACACCGAGACAAACATCAACTGTGCCTGGAGGATCATCAACTCGGTGAAGGATGCTCTCTGGGTGGTCCGAAACCTTTTGATCTTCCAGCTGAAGGAGTTGACCCCGACTGAGTGTTGCAGACTGGCACATTCCAAGGTCCAGAACTACGTGTTGAGGGACGCGCTGAAGCTTGGGGCAGCTGCCGCCAAGGCGCGGTGGGGAAAGACCACCGTCTAACATCTGCCTGCCTAAAGAAGAACAGGCCCGCGCAGTCATTTGGGCTCCGCTGGCGCCTCAGCTCAATGTAATCGCACCAACCTGTGAATATGAATGATCACCCTGTTTCGACACGCAAAGAAATGGAATGTTTACAGAATGATGACATGTCCAATTGTATAGATTAAATATATATGAATAAAGTATATTTTTGAAATAAAAAAAAGGCAGTGTTACTGTTTGTGGGAGAGGAATGGCGCTGGCGGCTTAAGGAACAAGAACAGAGACCGCTGGAAAAGCTGAGCATCCCTGGCTGCATGTGTGGGGAGAAATCCGAGGAGCCATTTCGGGTCCGGGGATCCTCCTTCAGAACAGGACCAGGTTTCAGGAACATCCCGGGGAGGTCGCCAGGCCCGAGCGCCAAGACCTGGCTCCTGCCCCCGGGGAGATGAGACAGCGTAGGATTGGGAACCGCGGGAGGAGGGAGACTGGGGAGTTTATAAACTCCTAGGGGGAGGCCTGAGGCCTCGAATAAAATCCTCACAGGCCCAGTATTTACTTCACTAGGGAAGGACCTCGCGGGTTGCCCGGCAACGGCCGCCATCTTTGTGAGGGTAAGGCGCATGTTGTCTTGGGGCGGGGAGCATGGGCGGCCATCTTGGTGAGGGCACCATCAACTGTTATTTCTGGGAAACACTTCCACCCTTGTGGCAGCCCCGGCCTTGGCTGAGCTTAATTCCCCATACTGTCCAGCGACGTGCAGGTTAGGGTGGATCGGCCGTGCTAAATTCCTGCTAATGCCCAAGGATGTTCTGGTTAGTGTTTATAGGCCATACTAACTTACCCTGATGAAGGGCTCCTGCCCGAAACGTCAATTCTCCTGTTCCTCGGATGCTGCCTGACCTGCTGCGCTTTTCCAGCAACACTTTTTCAGCTCTTTCCATCTGTTGTCGGGTTCCGCTGTCGGACTAGCTCCGCCCATTATGGCGTCACAACACGGAAGTGACCCTATCAGTTTCAATGTGAAACACCCTCCTCTGGGCAACTCCTCATCCTGGGAGGGAGAGAGGGAAGGGGGAATCAACTGGAGTGAATCTAGGGAGGGAACAGCCTCTGCAAACTCGGGTATCTGGCTTAATTACCCGGGCGAGGAGGGACGGATGATAGCGATTCCCGCAAATAAATGCATCGGGTACAAGTACAGCGCATGCAATAATCCACATTGCAGCTTCAAGCCAGCTGCAATAGTTTTACATCCTCTGTTCTTCCTCTGTCTTGGCTCCTGCATTTCGGCTTCCTTCCCCCATTCCCACCCTGGACCCGAGACATTTGTGCTTCCAAGCTGACACTCATAAGTTCGGGTTGTCCCTCCATTCTTTCTCAATTTTCAAAACCCACAAAAGACAACTTTCCCAATCTTCTGAGCATTGGAGATGGGAGGTTACATTGAGACTGGTTAGGCCGGTTTTGGAATATTGTGTGCAGTTCTGGTCACCCTCCTATCGGAAGGATGTTGTGAAAAAAGATGACAAGGATGCTGCCAGAATTGGAGCGTTTGAGCTTAATTGGTTGGTGCTGTTTTCACGAGTGTGCCGAAGGCATTTGTACACATTTATAAAATCATGTAAGGCATGGATTGGTTAAATAGACAAGGTCTTTTCCCTGGGTTTGCGGGAGTCCAGAACTAAAGGGTAATAGCTTAGGGTGAGGTGGATGAGCCAAGAATGAAAAGAAACCTAAGGGCAACTTTTTAATTCACAGTGTAGTGAATGTAAAGAATGAGCTGCCAGAGGGAATGGTGGAGGCTGGTACAATTACAATATGTGAAAGTCCTTGCGAGATCAAGAATTTATCAATCTCTGCCTTGAAGACATTTAACATGCTGGCCTTCACTGTCCTCTGTGGCAATGAATTCCACAGGCCCACACTCTATGGCTGAAGAAATGTCTCCTCATTTTTGTTCTAAGTTGACCCCCTCTAATGCTCAGGTTGTGCCCATGGGTCCTAGTCTCCCTGCCTAATGGAAACACCTTCCCAGCATCCACCCTTTCTAAGCCATGCATTATCTTATAAGTTTCTATTAGATCTCCCCTCAACCTTCTAAACTCTAATGAATACAATCCCAGGATCCTCAGCCATTCATCGTATGTTAGACGTACCATTCAGTGATTCTTCTACTCTGCTGGCCCACCGGGGGCTCCACTCTGGGGAGAGGTCCTTCAGCTGCCCAAAGTGAGGGAAGGCCTTCAGCAATTCCTCTGTCCTACTGAGGCACCAGCGGATCCACACGGGCGAGAGGCCCTTCAGCTGCCCTGAGTGCGGGAAGTGCTTTACCCAGGCTTCCCACCTGCTGACCCACCAGCGGGTTCACATGAGTGAATGGCTGTTTACCCGCTCTGAGTGCGGGAAGGCCATCGGTGACTCGTCAGACCTGAGGAGGCACCAATGTGTCCACACCAGAGAGAGGCCGTTCCCCTGCCCTGAGTGCAGGCAGAGGTTCACGTTGTCCTGCAACTTGCAGGGGCACCAATTCTCCCAACAGTCGGATTCTGCCAGCGATGCTGCTGTGGCTCACCACCAGTCTTGATTCCTCGGCATTATGATCTGCCTTCAAATTGGTCAATTGGTTCACTCAGCTGTTATTGGTATGATGTGAATTCAGTCCTGAGATTGAGTCAACTTTACAGTGGTCTCCTAAAAAGCTGGAAATAAATTTCTAGGACCTTTGCAGTTGTAGAGTCATTGAGTCCAACAGCAAGGAAACAGACCTTTCGGTCCAACCAGTCTATGCTGAACATAAGCTGAAGATATGTTGCTGGAAGAAGGATTCCTGAAGAAGGGCTTATGTCCGAAACGTCGATTCTCCTGTTCCCTGGATGCTGCCTGACCTGCTGCGCTTTTCTTGCAACACATTTTCAGCTCTGATCTCCAGCATCTGCAGACCTCACTTTCTCCTATGCTGAACATAACCCAAACTGAACTCGTCCCACCTGCCTGCTCCCAGCCCATATCCCTCTAAGCCTTTTTTATTCATGTACTTATCCAAATCATTACAAATACCAAAGGAATTCACTCCTCTTAATCCTTTATTTCCAAAAGCAATTAGGAGTCTAACTGCTTCCTCCCCCACCTCCCCCTAAGCCTTTGCCCTCTAGTTCTGGACTCTCCCAACCCAGGGAAAAGACCTTGTCTCTTTATCCTTTCAACGTCCCACATGATTTGATAAACCTCTATAAGGTCACCCCTCAGTCTCCAATGTTCCAGGAAAAACAGCCCCAGCCTATTCAGACCCTCCCTGTAGCTCAAACCCTGGCAACCTCCTTGTGAATCTTGAAACAGTTCAGAAAAGATCTACAACATCCCTTCTAGAGCAAGGAGATTGGTTAGACCACTTTTGGAATACTGTGTGTATAATGTCCTGTACAGTTGCAACATGACCTCCTAAGTCCAATACTCGATGCTCTGACCAATAAAGGAGAGCGTGCCAAACACCTTCTTCACTATTCTACCTACAACTCCATTTTCAAAGAACTATGAACCTGCGCCCCAAGATCTTTGTTCAGCAATACTCCCCAGGATCTTACCATTAAGTGTATAAGTCCTGCCCTGATTTGGCTTTCCCAAAATGCAACACTTAAGTAAACTACATCTGCAGAAAAAAACACATGGTCTTTTAAAGGGATCACGCAATGCTTTCCCCATTTTGCAATTTTACACATACCACCAAATTCGAAATTCTTGCCCCCCAACCTACAATTACAGAGGAACCGCGATTATCCAAACGAGATGGGCGGGCACTATTTCATTCAGATAACTGATTGTTTGGTTAATTGATTCAATGCCTGTCCTGTGGGGCTCAGTTTTCTGAAGTTTCCTTCTTCATCGCTCTGCCTGCCTTGCTCCCTCTGTCTGTCTCAGGGTTTGTTTCTGAGCAGACACACACTTTTATGTGTAAGGGACTTGCAGCATTTCTGAAGCCCCAGGCGCCCCCCCATCCCCCCGCCCCCATCAGCTCCCATGAGTATCCCGCCGGCCCCCTATCCCCTCTCTGGAGCAGCCGGACTGGACACCAACAGTAAGAATGCTGCTGCCGTTGGTGGGGGGGGTTAAGTCTCAAATAGTGCACACACTACTTTTATTCGCAACAGGTTCCACCTTTGCCCTGTACAGGATAATGCAAGCGGGCATCAGAGCCGCCCTCCTTTTGCCACGGGACTATGCCTACATCAGGAAACTATAAGAATTCATTTTGTGTTTTAAACAGCAGTCGCAGCTTTAAACCCACAGAACTCAGCAGCTGCCGGTCCGCCCACGTGACCGGGAGATGGGAGACAGATGACAGATAAAATCCACACTATACCAACACTACCCATGACTCATAGACCAAAACTCCGGAATTAATTAAGATGGAAACCCATCTCCTAATCACATCAAGAGACTGACTGAAACACACCCATACCCATTGATACGGACCCACCCTGACACAAAGGACAGGCATCCACCACACAGGAACGGACAGACCAATACACACCAACACCCCAAGGGAACAAAGGGGGCTGCCCTCACAGAGAGAGACAAGCAGATAATACCCAGACCCGTTTTACATAAACCAATTAGCACCCTATTGTGCGTGCCCTGCAACTCTCCTGGGATGGCAGGAAACATTCTATTTGCACCTACTCCAGTGATGATGGGGAACTATCATCCCATTCATCCTCAAATTCCACACATCCTGACAACTAAAAGTATATAATATGTAGCAGCGTGCAGGAACAGGAGAGCGGCTGAGATTCGGACCTCGGTTGGTCTCCGCCGGCGTTACTGTAGCAATAAACGTTACCGATTGTTGAACTGCACTCTGGGCTCGGACTAATATCATTTCATTCGCGCTAACAATAATATTGGAGAGATTATCTGGGAAAGGGAAGTTGAGGGTACTCGCCTGTATAGAACTTCAGGGGAAGTGTGGGAGAGAGAGAAGCCAAGCAGTCAGTCATTGGGAGATGGTGCCTGGGCTCCCATAGATATCCAGGATTGTTGACAGCATTTCAGTAAGCTGAGTGCATTTTTAATCATTATAAACAAAAGGCGCAATCAGTGTTGAAACACCTCTTTGATGTAATGTTTCTATCGGGACCTTGAGATCTTCTTCGGATAATCCAATATTCAGATAATTAAGTTTCCTCTGTACTCTATCCAACTTCACAACACATCACTTCTGGAAGATGACATTTCAAATCTGCTATTAAATTAAGAAAGAGAGGGTTTAGGGTCATTTCTCAAAATCTTTAGAAGGGGCTGGGCATGGGTCTGGTCTGGTCCATAACAGCTGTCACTAACTTGTTACCCACCAGCACTGCCATCAGCTTATAGTACCCAATAGCTGCCAATTATGGCCACATTGATGTGGTTTCTTGGCTCAAACACCACAGAGTAGGATATGGTCTGAATACTTCCCTGCAACACAGACCTTTACGGATCAGACAAGAACCCCTCAAAAAATGTGAAGAATGTAGGCCACACCCTAACTTGTTAATTTATTTTTTTAGGCAATTTCACAAAATTTATTTATTGAAGTGGATATTCCAGGACTGATGCAGCTGGTCAAACCTCTCAGTTTCAGACAAAACAATTTATTTGCACACTACAGATGAAACACAAACAAAAGAAAATAGAATTGAGAATAACTTATATGAAAACTCAACTGACTATTGCAACTTAACAAAGCTGTTCCAATTTCGCAACATCCTGTGAACACACCTCTTGGCAAAAGGTAAATTTGAACACAGGTTCTTACAGGTAGGAGAGATTTCAGAGAGTGGAGTCAGGCAAAATAATGTCTATTAAAGCAAGTTTCATTGTAGCTGCTTGTCTAGGTCCCCAGTAATTTTCTGACTCTGCTAAAACCAAACCAAACTGGGAAAAAAAACTGAGCTGGGAGAACTGGCCACTCCCCTTTCATTGTGCAACTGTGTTTAAAAAATCTCTAAAGGCTTCCTCTGGTTGTTGATTCAGGCAGTGTCTGTTAGCCTTTTCCACACCACTGCTTTTACAACCCTTCTTGAACAAAACCAAGGACAGTATAACCTTGTTTAAGGGGCAGAATCGTCCCATCACCATGTAATATGGGTTCTTGTGGAGGCAGATGTCTTGAAGTTTATTAAAAACACTCATTATTTGCACCATTACAAGATCTCAAGCTGAGACACAGACTGGGTCCTGGGCTCATTGATGCACCACATGACTAGAACACGACTTGTGGCTGACTGAGTGACCACATATTGCATTGTGACTACTGAGGTGAGGGAACAGACTTTGTTGTGGAATGCCACCTTGTGAGGTGATCTAACTGCGTGTAATGTACATGGTCTTTCTGCAATCCATGCAAAGCTACACGAGACGTCATCCTCTCATCTTCAAAAAGGAAGATGCCGGAACTTCAGTTTTAATCCTAGGTTCTAAAATGGCCACTGCAGACTGCAGGATATTTCTCTCTTCGTGGAAGCAGGGATAAAAAATCCCCAGGACCTAATCAGGTGTACCCGAGAACTCTGTGGGAAGCTAAAGAAGTGATTGCTGGGTCTCTTGCTGTGATATTTGTATCATTGAGAGTCACAGGTGAGGTGCTGGATACTGGAGGTTGGCAAACGTGGTGCCACTGTTTAGGAAGGGTGGCAAGGACAAGCCAGGGAGCCATAGACCAGTGAGCCTGACCTCGGTGGTGGGTAAGTTGTCGGAGGGAATCCTGAAAGACAGGATATATGTGTATTTGGAAAGATAAGGACTGATTAGGAATAGTCAACGTGGCTTTGTGCTTGGGAAATCATGTCTCACAAACTTGAGTTTTTTACAGAAGTAACAAAGGATTGATGAGGGCGGAGCGGTAGATGTGATCTATATGGACTTCAGTAAGGTATTCGACAAGGTTCCCCATGGGAGACTGATTAGCAAGGTTAGGTCTCAAGGAATACAGCGAGAACTAGCCATTTGGATATAGAACTGGCTCAAAGGTAGAAGACAGAGGGTGGTGGTGGAGGGTTGTTTTTCAGACTGGAGGCCTATGACCAGTGGAGTGCCACAAGGATTGGTGCTGGGTCCTCTACTTTTTGTCTTTTACATAAATGATTTGGATGTGAACATAAGAGGTACAGTTAGTAAGTTTGCAGATGACACCAAAATTGGAGGTGTAGTGGACAGCAAAGAGGGTTTGATTTTAGCAGAGTCAGAAAACTACTAGGGACCTAAACAATAGGATCTTGACTAGATGGGCCAATGGGCTGAGAAGTGGCAGATGGAGTTTAATTTAGATAAATGTGAGGTGCTGCATTTTGGGAAAACAAATCTTAGCAGGACTTATACACTTAATGGTAAGGTCCTAGAGAGTGCTGCTGAACAAAGAGACCTTGGAGTGCAGGTTCATAGCTCCTTGAAAGTTGAGTCGCAGGTAGATAGGATAGTGAAAAAGGCGTTTGGTATGCTTTCCTTTATTGCGACTGTACAGGACATTGGTTAGACCACTGTTGGAATATTGCGTGCAATTCTGGTCTCCTTCCTATCGGAATGATGTTGTGAAACTTGAAAGGGTTCAGAAAAGATTTACAAGGATGTTGTAAGGGTTGGAGGATTTGAGATATAGGGTAAGGCTGAACAGGCTGGGACTGTTTTCCCTGGAATGTTGGAGGCTGAGAGGTGACCTTATAGAGGTTTACAAAATTATGAGGGGCATGGTTAGGGTAAATAGGCAAAGTCTTTTCCCTGGGGTTGGGAGTCCAGAACTAGAGGGCATAGGTTTAGAGTGAGAGGAGAAAGATATAAAAGAGACCGAACGGGCAACTTTTTCACACAGAGGGTGGTACGGGTATGGAATGAGTTGCCAGAGGAAGTGGTGGAGGCTGGTACAATTGCAATATTTAAGAGGCATTTGGATGGGTATATGAATAGGTAGAGTTTGGAGGGATATGGGCCGAGTGTTGGCAGGTGGGACTAGATTGGGTTGGGGTATCTGGTCGGCATGGACGGTTGGACCGAAGGGTCTGTTTCCATGCTGTACATCTCTGTGACTCTATGAATGTAGAGGCTGCTTGGTTTAACATTAGTCACAGGGAGAAATGCTGCAATCAGTTAATAAGGAAAATAAATTGTGACATTTATAATCTTGTTGCAATCAGGCAGAGTTAACAAAGGATTGTGAAAGGGACTCACTCATTGGGACATCTATTTTAAGAAAGTAACAAGCAATGTGGATCATTCAATTTGATTTGCTTTGCTTTATTATTGTCGCATGTACCTAAGTACAGTGAAAGGTTTTGTTTTGTGTGCAGATATACTACACAAGGTGCATCAGAGTAATAGAACAAAGCAAGGAATGCAATGCAACGGCTGCAGAGAAGGTGCACAAAGAGTGACATCAACATTAAATTTGAAATTTGAAGTGTCCAGTCAACGGTCTAATCCAGGGTCGGAGGGGTCTTTGATGTTGGCTGAGTTCCTGAGGCAGCAGGAAGTACACATGGAGTCAATGGTTGGAAGGTTGTCTTGTGTGATGGACTGGGCTATGTTTGCAACTGTATGTAGTTTCTTTCGGTCGTAGGCACAGCAGTTGCCGTACCAAGCCGCAATGCATCCAGAAAGAATGCTTTCAATGGTGCAGCCATAAACATCGCGAAGAGTCTTTACAGATATGCTGAATTGCCTTAGCATCCTGATATAGAAGAATACAGCGCAGTACAAGCCCTTTGGCCCTCGATGTTGCGCCGATCCAAGCCCACCTAACCTATACTAACCCACTATCCTCCATATACCTATCCAATGCCCTCCTAGTTCTTATGAAGTAGAGGAACCCATGGATGTACTGATATATGTTAAGTGAGTGCAGAAAAGTTTGGCAATTGGAGTAAAATGTGAATAAATGTGAAGTCATCCATTTTGGTTGGCATAACAGTAAAAAGGATTATTACTTGAATGCTTAAAATAATTGCAATATGCTGCTGCGCAGAGGGACCTGGGCGTCCTTGTGCATGAATTACAGAAGGCTGGTCTGCAGGTACAGTAGGTATTTAAGAAGGCAAATGGAATTTTGTCTTTCATCACTAAAGGGATCGAGTTTAAAAGCAGGAAGGTTATGTTGCAGCTGTTTCGGGTGCTGGTGAGGCTACACCTGGAGTACTGTGTGCAGTAATATGCTCCTCATTTAAGAAAGGATGTACTGGCACTGGAGTGTGTGCACAGGAGGTTCACTAGGTTAATTCCAGAGGTAAGGGTATTGGCTTATGAGGAAAAACTGAGTAAGCTGGGATTATGTTATTGGAATTTAGACAAATAAGGTGGAATTTTATAGAAACACGTAAAATTATGAAAGGAATAGATAAGACAGACTTAGAGAGGATGTTTCCACTGGCAGGTGAAACCAGGATAAGAAGGCAGAGCCGCAGAATTAGGGGGGAGCCGATTTAGGACTGAGTTGAGCAGCACTTTCTTCACACAGAAGTGGCTGTGAACTTGTGGAATTCCCTGCCCAGTGAAGTAGTTGAGGCTACTTCAGTAAATGTTTTTAAAGCTAAGATAAATAATGTTTTGAGCAGTGAAGGAATTAAGGGATACGGTGAGAGGGTGGGTACTTGGAGCTGAGGCCACGAAAAGATCAGCCATGATGTTACTGAATGTTGAAGTGGACTCGAAGGGCCAGTTGGCCGACTCCTGCTCCTAGTTCTTATGAAGTAGAGGAACCCATGGATGTACTGATATTCCAGAAGTCTTTTGGTATGATGCCACATCGAAAGTCATTATTCAAAATAAGAGCTCATCTTGTCCAGGTCATTTAACAGCGTGGATAGAGCATTGGTGAGTGAACAGGCAACAGTCATCAAAATGTTTCGGGTTGTCAAGGGGTGATGAATGGAACACAGTGCAAGGGCTTCCATTTTTTTCACAATGTCTTTTCACAGCTTTGATGATGGAAGTATCTGCAAAGGTGTTCAGTTTGGTGATGGACCAAACCTAGGTAGCAAACTCATGTACAAACAGGGAATAAGACAACTGTAAAGTGTGGTTGACAGGTTGGGACCAGGCAAGATTGGCGTTTAATGCAGGAAAACCTGTCCAACTTAAATGAAATGTTCTCATTTCTGGTAAGGGGTAGAATATAAAGTCAGGGTGTTTTGCTCCATTTGTCGGTGGGTATTGGGAAGACCACCATATTTGGTTTCTTTACTTAGTAAATACATTCAAAGCAGTTCATAACTGAATTTACTCAACTTATAATCAGAGTCAAGGGGTTGTCGGGTTGCGATGTTATCAGTTAGAGCTTATAAAAATCAGATGATCTGATGGAGATGTATAACATCCTGTGAGGACTTAACAATGTGAATGGATGAATGCCATTGTGCCAGAGACTAGAAATGAGTGGACCTAGTTAACAAATAGGTGGCCACTCATTTAAGAGAGGAGAGTTATGTTTTTCTCTGAAGGCTTCCTGAGTCTTTAAAATTCACTTCTTTAGAGAGCAGAATGAGATAGAAGAGAGGTTAGCACCGCTACCTCACAGCATCAGGGACCTGAGTTTGATTCCACCCTTGGACGACTGTCTGGGTTGAGTTTGCACATTCTCCCCCGGTGTCTGTTTGGATCTCCTCTGGGTGCTTCAGCTTCCTTCTTCCAGGAGGGAGAACAGCATGGGATTACAATCGGAATAAAGCTTCCTCTACTCTTAAATTGAAAGTGAAGCTACCGCGACACTGTCCCAAACAAATACTGCCATGACAGGCACAGCATTGGCTTGGATACAGAGTAAAACTCCCTCTACGCTTTCCTATTTAAACACTCCCAGGACAATGACAGCAGAGGATTAAATAAACAGTAGAACGTCTTCCATTCTGACTGACACTTGGTATGTTCTACACCAATCCTCAAGGATAATTCAGAAGTGAGACTATTATCTGGCACTGAATTCACACTGCCTAATGGGAAATGACCAGGTCCAGAAAATCACCTAGTGAAACATAGATAAAGCACACACAATGCACAACAGAACCAGAATTTTATTGGGATCAAAGACTTTGAAATGAGAGGAGACACGGTCCTTGCAACAATCCAAATGTGAGCTGGACAATTTTCTCACACTCATCAGTTTCTATGGGGATACAGAGTCCACCTCACTGCTGTCTGGTCAGTTCATCTGTTCTCATTCAGAGTGAGTTGTGGCTGACCACATGGTGGCCTGGGGTCAAGAGGTTAGAGGGTAAAGGTCAACTTGGATAGAGGGGATCTTGTGTCATGCTAGTGAGGTTGCGTGTTGCTGATTTACTCAACTTATAATAATCAGGGACAAGGGAATGTCAGACTGGGCTTGTATCAGTTCAAGCTTAGAAGAACCAGATGATCTGATGGAGGTGTATGACATCTGAAGAGGACTTTACATTCACATTGTTATGTCCACTCATTTCTAGCCAGACACTAGCCTCTCATTTAAGATAAGAGAGTTTTGTTTTTCTCTCAAAGATTCCCGAATCTTTGAAATTCACTTTTTTAGGGAAACATGGAGTGGTGGTACAGTGGTTAGCACTGCTGCCTCACGGCATCAGTGACCCTAGTGTGGTTCTACCCTCGGACCAACTGTCTGCGTGGAGTTTGCACATTCTGCCCCTGTGTCTGCCTGGGTTTCCTCTGGTGCTCTGGCCTCCTCCCACAAGATGTGAAAGTGAGGGTGGATTGGCCATGGGAAATGCACAGTTCCGGGATAGGATAGCAGAGTGGGTCTGGGTGGGATTGTCAGTGCTGATTCGATGGGATGAATGGCCTGCTTGCACACTAAGGATTCTAGAACCGCCTGGAGCCTGTAACTGACCAGATGACACGTGGACACTTTTCTTACACTGCTTTTATTCAAGCCTGAAGAGCCATTTCCACAAGATGGCAACAAACTCCCCAAATACTAAAATACATCCATTTTATATACTGTTGTGTTATTTTAAGAGCAGTTTACATATACCAAATCAATAGTATACAGTTGTTTTATGGTTATCGTTATCCAGTTACAATTAGTGGTTCTGGTTATTTCATCTGCCTTACCTTATTGTATTCAACCAACTACAGCATCTTGGCACTTGCCGAATTACAAAATCCAATGTTCGCACAGTATTTTTCTTTTTGTCTTTTGACTTGTGACCTCCTTATTGCTCTCAAAGTTCCTCATTTGTCCATACATTGTCAAGGTTTTACTTTAGTCGAATGTGTTCCTGGCTTTTTGCAGTTAGCACCCGATCTTCTGCTCTGGTCAACGTTTTCCCTTTCCAGGTCTATACTGAGGATTTCATGAGAAACCTCAGAATGTGGTGAGACTGTGGAACTCACTACCATCACAACAGGTTGGCATGAAAAGCATTACAACCAAGGGTAAGCCAGCCAATACAAATGAGTGTCACTGTCACCAGATTCACAACACAATGAAATTAAGACATGCAAAGTCCCTCAAAATTTCTCAACTGTTCCTAACCAGACTTGATGAACAGATCTTGCACACCAAAATTATAATTTAAACACAAACCAACAATTATAAATACTGAAACTTTGCTAGGGCAAAGTTAAACACGATAATCTAATTAATAGCAATGATCATTTCCCCACCATCTCAGAAACAGAGACTGAAGAAAGAAAATTTTAAAATTACCAATTCAAAAATGGATTGCCAAGCATTTGTGCAATCCTTAGACAATGGATTGTTCACAGGCACGTAACTGTAAATCTAAATTCAAAGTCACTGCTGAATACGAATGGACACCCCAAAGTATTTAGCTATTTATTGTAGACTCGTTCCCAGAAAGAGCCAACAAATCTTTATGTGGGCAGAAAAAACTAGAAAGAACACTCCCGGGCACAATGAGCAGCAATGCCCACTGGAAGCAAAGTTGGGGGTGGGGGGGGGGGGGGGCATGCTGACTCTCCCACTGCACTCACTGTCAGAATGGGAAGGGTTCAGTCCTGGGAGTGACCCACAGTAGTGTCACCGGCAGAATCAGATTGTTGAGAGCACTGGTGCTTCCGCAAGTTGCAGGATGATGAGAACCTCTGCCCACACTAGGGACAGGACAACAGCCTGTCCCCAGTGTGGATCCGCTGGTGCCTCAGCAGGTTGGAGGAATTGCTGAAGGCTTTCCCGCACTTGGGGCAGGGGAAGGGCCTCTCCCCCGTGTGGACCCGTTGATGGGCCAGTAGGTGGGATGTCTGGGTAAAGCCCTTCCCACACTCGGCGCAGGAAAATGCCCTCTCCCCGGTGTGGACCTGCTGGTGCCTCAGCCAGGCAGAGGTATCCTTGAAGGCCTTCCTGCACTTGGGGCAAGTGAAGGGCTTCTCCCCTGTGTGGACCCCCTGGTGCCTCTTCAGGTGGGAGGAACTGCTGAAAGTCTTCCCGCACTCTGGGCAGGTAAACGGCTTATCTCCAGTGTGGACTCGCTGGTGCCTCTGCAGGTGGGAGCTATTACTGAAGGTATTCCCGCACTCGGGGCAGCTGAAAGGCCTCTCCCCGGTGTGGATCCGCTGGTGCATCAGCCGGGCAGAGGAATTGCTGAAGCCCTTCCCGCACTCGGGGCAGCTGAAGGGCCTCTCCCCTGTGTGGACCCGGTGGTGCCTCAGCCGGGCGGAGGAATTGCTGAATGTCTTCCCGCATTCAGGGCAGCTGAAGGGTTTCTCCCCCGTGTGGACCCGCAGGTGCCTCAGCTGGTTGGAGGAATTGCTGAATGTCTTCCCGCATTCAGGGCAGCTGAAGGGTTTCTCCCCCGTGTGGACCCGGTGGTGGGTCAGGAGGGCAGAAGAATAGCTGAAGGCCTTCCTGCACTCAGGGCAAGTGAATGGCTTATCAGCTGTGTGGACCAGCTGGTGCCTTTGCAGGTAGGAGGAACTGCTAAAGGTCTTCCCACAGTCGGGGCAGCTGTAGGGTCTCTCCCCTGTGTGGACCTGCCGGTGCCTCAGCAGGTGGGAGGAATTGCTAAAGCCTTTTCCACACTCATGACAGGAGAACGGCCTCTCCCCGGTGTGACTGCACCGATGAGTGTCTAGGTCAGACGGGAAATGGAAGCCTTTCCCACAGTTGTCACACTTGCACCGTTTCTCCACAGGGCGGGATTCCTTGGGTTTCTCCATGACCGAAGCTTCATCCGCACACAAAAGCACGTACAGCTCTTCCTCGGCGTGAATTCCTCTTCCAAGGCCGTATAACTTTTTCAGGCTCCACACTCAGAGCGATGCAATAATAGGGTCTCTCATCTAGTCCCACTGATGCTGAAAACGTATTGAAACAGGAACGAAAAAGCTTGGTTCCTTCTCACAGAATCATAGTCGAAAATTGTTGCAGTCCTGATGAATTGCGTGACTGTCATTCATTGACATGAAAGTGAGGACTGCAAATGCTGAAGAGTCAGAGTTGAAAAGTGCGATGCTGAAAAAGCACAGCAGGTCAGGCAGCATCCGAGGAGCAGTAGAGTTGATGTTTCGGGCATAAGCCCGAACTGTTGATTTTGAAACTTCTGTCTTCAGATCTTCAAATACTCTTAAAAAAAATTACAAAAATCATCACTATCAGTCCAGGGTAGAAATTCAGAACAAGCAACTCTACTCTCTGCAGAACATTCTTTTCTTTTTCCACAAAATTGAAAGCACCATCTCTCTCTCTCTCTCTTTTTTTCTTGAGTTTTGGATACCTCCACCTGAAAGTTATTATCTTTCACGATGTTGGGATACTGCTGAGAGTGAGCAGGTCTGATTTGGGAAGCAAAAAAGTGTCAATTCAGGATGAACCTACAGCTTCTGGAGAAATAACCAGACACAAAATGGTTAATGTCCGGGGAGGTGGTGAGGAAGAAATGAGACATCAAGGCATTGGCACCAACACCAGAGAAAAACTGAACATACAGACGTAGTAAATATTAGTGGCAAGCCAGAGTCATAGAGATATACAGCACAGAAACAGGTCCTTTGGTCCAACTCGTCCATGCTGACCAGATATCCTAAATTAATCTAGTCCCATTTGATAGCACTTGACTCATATCCCTCTAAACCCGTCCTATTCATATAACCATCCAGATGCCTTTTAAAATGTTGTAATCATACCAGCCTCCACCACTTCCTCTGGCAGCTCATTCCTTGCATGCACCACCTTCTGCATGAAAAAGTTGCACGATGGGTCCCCTTTAAATCTCCCCCCTCCTCACTCTAACCCTATTATCCTCTAATTCTGGACTCCCCCAATTCCCTACCTTGTCATCTATCATACCCTATCTATGCCCCTCATGATTTTATAAATGTGTATAAGGTCACGCCTCAGCCTCCCTTGGGTAAACCTTACCCTTGGGTAAACAACCCCAGCCTATTCAGCTCAAACCCTGGCAACATTCTTGTAAATATTTTCTGAACCCTTTCAGGTTTCACAACATCCTTCCGATAGGAGGGAGACCAGAATTGCACACAATATTCCAAAAGTGGCCTAACCAATGTCCTATACATCCACAACATAACTGCCCAACTCCTTTGCTCAGAGGATTGGGAATATTTTCAAAATGCACAAAAACACGACCAGGAAAGAATGCAGGGACAAACTGAACTTTTGATGGTCAGCTTGGAAGCACCAATGCCTCAGGGCAAAGATCCTTTTGTTACACAATGATTGTTCAATTTTGTGACCAAAATAATTGGATTTGTAATTACTTATATCAGATATTGTCATCATCTCAGGCAAGAACACAACCAATTTTTTTCAGACAGTACATTTACATGATTCGATACAATTCCCTATTCCTTACTTTACCAGAATATTACCAGGAATGGAGGGTTTGAATTATAAGGAGAGGCGGGATAGGCTAGGACGTTTTTCCGCTGGAGCCTAGAAAGTTGAGAGGTGACGTTGTAGAGGTTTAGAAAATCGTAAGAGTATAGATAAGGTGTCTTTTCCCTAGAAAAGAAGCTCATAAAGTCAGTACCGTATGGAAACAGGCCCTGCAGCCCAACAAGTCCACACCAAGTCCGGAAGAGTAACTCACCTAGACATATTACCCAACATTTACCCCCTGACCAATGCACCTAACCTGCACATACACCCTCACCCCCACGCTGTATTCCATACCAGGCGCCACCTCCATGTTGCCTCCTCCTCCAGGCCCCGTCCCCACGCTGTATTCCATACCAGGTGCCGTCGCCACCTCCTCCAGGCCCCGCCCCCACGCTGTATTCCATACCAGGTGCCACCTCCATGTCTTCTTCAAAGACCATCAGGGATATATTTCCCTCCCCTTTCAGCATTCCGAAAAGACTACTCCCTCCGTGACTCACTCGTCAGGTCCACACACCCCACCAACCCAACCTCCACTCCCGACACCTTCCCCTGCAACCGCAAGAAATGCAAAACTTGCGCCCACACCTCCCCCCCTTACTTCCCTCCAAGGCATCCTTCCATATCCGCCACAAATTCACCTGCACTTCCACACACATCATTTATTGCATCCGCTGCACCCAATGTGGCCTCCTCTATATTGGGGAGACAGGCCGCCTACTTGCGGAGCGTTTCAGAGAACACCTCTGGGACACCCGGACCAACCACCCCGTGGCTCATCACTTCAACTCCCCCTCCCACTCCACCAAGGACATGCAGATCCTTGGACTCCTCCATCGCCAGACCATAGCAACATGACGGTTGGAGGAAGAGCGCCTCATCTTCCGCCTAGGAACCCTCCAACCACAAGGGATGAACTCAGATTTCTCCAGTTTCCTCATTTCCCGTCCACCCACCTTGACTCAGTCAAATCCATCGAACTCAGCACCGCCTTCCTAACCTGCAATCTTCTTCCTGACCTCTCCGCCCCCACCCCCACTCCGGCCTATCACCCTCACCTTGACCGCCTTCCACCTATCGCATTTCCAACCCCCCTCCCCCAAGTCCCTACCTTTTATCTTAGCCTGCTGGACACACTTTCCTCATTGCTGAAAAAGGGCGCATGCCCAAAGGGTTGGTTCTCCTGCTCCTTGGATGCTGCCTGACCTGCTGCGCTTTTCCAGCAACACATTTTCAGCCACCTTCATGTTGCCGCCTCCTCCTCCAGGCCCCGCCCCCACGCTGCCACCGTCTCCCAGGCGCCGCCCCCACGCTGCCACCGTCTCCCAGGCACCGCCCCCACGCTGCGTTCTACCCCAGGCCCCGCCCACACTGCCGTGTCGCCCACGTGGAGACTTGAGCTGAAAATGTGGCTTCTTCAGGGCTCATCCCCGAAACGTCGATTCTCCTGCTCCTTGGATGCTGCCCGACCTGCTGCGCTTTTCCAGCAACACATTTTCAGCTCTGATCTGCAGTCCTCACTTTCTCCACGTGGAGACTCTATCCAGCACCGGGCCTCTCCAGTCCAATGTGAGTTCCGGGTCGGTACCCAGGCCATCGCGACCGCCCCCGTACTCACCCGCAACCTCGGTCTCCGGTAACGCTGCCCCGGAATCTGCCGATAACAAAACTCGGACCGACCTCGACTTCATTCCACCTTCTGACTCAAAGTAGACAGACAGGAGGCTGAAAGAACACAGCGAGCCAGGCAGCAGCAGGAGGGGGAGAAGTCGACGTTTCTGGTGTAACTCTTCCTCAGGTTTGGGGGTGGGTGTCGGGGGAGCTGCAGATAAAGGGGGTTGTGGGGGCAGGGTGGCGGAGTGGGGATTGGTGTAGACAGGTGAGGGTTTGACGTGGTTGGCCAATTGGAGAGACGAATCCGGTTGGGGGTCGGAGGGAGGGGAGGAGAGGGACGGTATTTGAAATTGGAGAACTCAATGGTGAGTCCTCCAGGCTGAAGGCTGCCCAAGCCGAAGTTGAGGTGTGGTTTGTCATTGCAATAGAGGAGGCCGAGGATGGTCATGTCGAAAGGGAATTAAAATTGGCGGATCTGGGAGGTCCTGTCGGCCCGGCTGAGATGGTTGGTGAACTTTCCCTCAGTTTATGTTTTGTCTCCCCGATGTAAAAAGGACCACATCAGGCGCATCTGATATTGTAAATTAGGTTGGAAAATGTGCAGGTTAACCTCTGTCTCAGCTGGAAGGACTACTTGGGACTCTGGATTGAGGTGAGGGGGTGGTGCCTGCTTGGAGCATTTCTATCTATACACAATATCACCTTTCATAGAACAAACAATCCTAAGGAGCACCATAAAACATAAGATCACTATCTTGGTCATAGAATCATACAGCATGGAAACAGACCCTTCGGTCCAACTAGTCCATGCTGACCCTGTTCCCAAACTAAACTAGTCCCCCTGCCTGTGTTTGGCTCATATCCCTTCAAACCTTTCCTATTCATGTACCTATCCAAATGGAGATTTGGCCAAGCAGGGGAGTGTAGCTACATCATATACCCTAGACCGGCGGAGCAATTCGCTTCTAGGGGGTCATCCTCTGCGCCAGAGCGTTGAGCTTCAGGAGGGACGCACATGGAACTGAGAGAGAAGAGGGACAACCACCTACCCAGCCAGATCAGCCAAATTAACCCTGAAAATCAATGGGGTAACAGATGTTGTACCCAGATCGCACCATGGGTTGGGGGAGTCCAGAACTATAGGGCATATGTTTAGGGTTAAGGGGGGGGGGGTGGGGGGTGATATTTAGAGGAGACCGAAGGGGCAACGTTTTCACAGAGGGTGGTACGTGTTGAGTTGCCAGAGGGAGTGGTGGAGGATAGTACAATTGCAACCATTAAAAGCCATCTGGGTGGGTACATGAATAGGAAGGGTTTGGAGGGATATGAGCTGGGTGCTGGCAGGTGGAACTAGATTGGGTAGGGATATCTGGTCAGCATGGAGAGTTGGGTCTGTTTCTGTGCTGTTCATCACTTTGGCTCTATGACTTTTAAACATTCAGCACTTCCTCTAACAGTTCACTTCACACACAAACCTCCCTGTGTAAAAACAGTTGCCCCTCTAGTCCTTTTTCAGTCTTTTTCCTCTCACTTTAAAAATATATGCCCTAGTTTTGAACTCCCCTACCCTTAGAGAAAAGACATTTGCTATTCACCTTATCTTTGCCCCTCATGACTTTATAAACCTCCATAAGGTGGCCCCTCTATCTCCTACACTCCAGTGAAAAGACATCCCAGCCTATCCAGTCTATAAATCATTCCAGCAACATCCTGGTCAAAAAGGGTGAGTTTTAACAATTGACCATAAGGGCAATGAAGACTCAACCAGCTTACAGTGGGTTTGGAATCACATGTAGGCCAGACCAGGTTCAGACAGCAGAAAACCAGATGAGTTTTTTTAAAAAAGATTAGATTAGATTCCTTACAGATTCTCTACAGTGTGGAAACCGGGCCTTCGGCCCAACCAGTCCACACCAACCCTCCGAAAAGTAACCCACCAAACCCAATTCCCTCTGACTAATGCACCTAACATTATGGGCAATTTACCATGGCTAATTCACCTAACCTGCACATCTTTGGACTGTGGGAGGAAACCGAAGCACCTGGAGGTAACCCACGCAGACACAGGGAGAATGTGCAAACTCCACACAGTCGCCCAAGGTTAAACACTGAGCCACCGTGCCGCCCATTTTTACAACAATACACAACAGTTTTGTAATTAGACTCTTCATTCCAGATTTGTATTGAATTTACATTCCACCATCTGTCTTAGTAGGTTTTGAACCCAGGGAATGTTTACCTCTGTCACCATTGCAAAGAATGTCAAACATGACCTTGACAAGAACTGTTTCAGGGGCAGAAACCAGACTCGAGGGCTTTAAATGTGGAAGTCTGGAAAAGATGGGAATGGCTATTTCAACGTTACATCCAAACCAACACTTCCATTGATGCGATAGTAACAGGAACTTTTATTTTAGTTAGAAGATTTTCAGCAACACTGAGCAAGAAGGAACAAAATTGATATAAGAAACACAGCAATTAACTGTCTACAAGAGGCAATATTGGAAAGGAAGGACCCAGTTCAAGGATATAAGAGGGGAGACACAGACAAAGGGACAGGAGTAGGCCACTCGGCCCTTCGAGCCTGCTGCAACATTCAATATGATCATGGCTGATCTGAATACAACCTCAGCTCTACATTCCTCCACATCCCCGACAATCTGTCACCCACTTGGTTAGCAAGAACCTATCTCTGCCTTAAAGATACTGAATCCACTGCCTTTTGTGGAAGACACACAACCCTCAGAGAGAAAAGAAATCTCATTTCTGTCTTAAATGTGCAACCTCACACTTTTAACATATGACTCCCTAGTTCCAGATGTTAAGATAGGGATACAAGCTGCATTCAAATAACATCCGTGGTATAGTCAACTGCCTCAAAGTGCTTCATGTGAAAATAAGAAGAATTATTTTCTAAAATTACAATACCGGAGCACAGATAATGACAGGTGACGAAAGACTTGGTCAAAGGGCAGGTTTAGGGCAGCTCTTTAAACAGGTTCATTTCCCAAACTTCGGAGGCCAAAGACAGAAACAGTAAACGCAAAATAGTAAAGTACAGGAAACAACAGCATAGTCGTAATGTCACTGGGTGAGTAATCCAGGGACATCGGATCAAATCCCATCACAGCAAGTGGTGAAATTTGAATAAACCAACGAATAAATGTGGAACACAAAGTTAGTCTCAGCATGGTGTCGATGGCACTGATGTCAATCGTCATAAAAAACCATGTCCTTTCAGGAAGGAAACTGCCATCTTTACCTGGTCTGGCTTACATGTGATTGCAGACCCACAGCAATGTGGATGACTCTTAAACTGCTCTCTGAAATGGCACAAGCAAGACACCTTGCAATTAAGGATGGGCAACAAACATCAACGTTGTGAAAGAGTCAAAAACAGAAATTGCTGGAAAAACTCAGCCAGCCAGTCAGGCAACACTGGTGGAGTGAGAAAGAAACTGAGTCAATATCCTGTCCTAAGTCCAGAACAGCTGTGAAGAAGGGTCAAAATGCACTCAAAATGCTAACTCTGATTCTTTCTCAATACATGCTACTAATCCTGCTGAGTTTCTCCAGCAATTTCTGCCTTTGTGTATTTCAGATCTCCAGTATCTGCAGTTCTTCATTACACTGACTTAGGGAAGCTCAAATCCCATAAAAGGGTAAAGCAGAAGGGCTGGAATTACTCAGCAAGTCTGGCAGCAGCTATGGAGATAGAAACAGTTAGCTCTTCAAGTCATTGAATGATCTTACATCAGGGACATATTTTTGGGGAAGTTGTAACTGCAACATCTGGGTGAACTCTCTCAGCCATGGGTCAGGCTGACTCAGCATTCTGGTCCAAATTACCATCCTGCTCATTACCTGTTACCTGCTCAATTTGTTGCTCGTTATATTTCTACGGTTGCCACATTCCCATGTTTTAAAACGATATTGCAATCAAATATGAATTTTCATATGTAAGTAATCAGAGGGTTTGGAATATAAGTGTAACTTTTAAACAAAACGTATTTATTCGTTCTTGGGGTGTAGGCACCGCTGGCAATGCCAGCATTTTTACCCATCCTTAACCATCCTGTGGTTGGTTGGAAAAGAGAATGAAGGTGTCTGAGATGGTCTTGATCAGCAGAGCAAAGCCCAAGACGGGTGTGTTCAAGTAAAAGTACCCTCCACTCCCACAGCCAAGTCTGCATTCATTGCAATTACAGAGGTCTTCATGACAGATGGAACAGCTCTCTCCATCAGCACTCTGTCCCATCTAAAACTCCCAGGACAGGGACAGCATAGGAATACAATCAGAATACAGCCTCCTCTACTCTTTTCAGTTGAAAGTGAAGCAACCATGACACTGTCCCAAACAAACAGTGCCAAGAAAGACACATCATTGGGTTAGATACAGAGTAAAACTCCCTCTAACGTTCCCATTCAAACACTCCCAGGACAGAGACAGCAGAGGGTTAAATAAAGAGTACAGCTCCTTCCATTCTGACTGACACTTGGTATGTTCTACACCAATCCTCAATGATAATTCAGAAGTGAGACTATTATCTGGTACTGAATTCACACTTCCTAATGGGAATGGCAGGAACAGAAAATCGAGTGAAACACAGATTGATAAAACACACAACGTGCAACAGAACCAGAACTTTATTGGGATCAAAGACTTTTAAATGACAGGAGATATTGTCCCTGCAACAATCCGAATGTGAGCTGAACAACTTTCACACTCGAATAGGTTTCTCTGGGGATGTAGTGTCCACCTTACCGCTGTCTGATCAGTTCATCTGTTCCCGTCAGAGCTGAGTTGTAGCTGACCACATGCTGGCCTGGGGTCAAGATGTTAGAGGGTAAAGGTCAACTTAGATTGAAGGCATCCTGTGTCATGTCAGTGAGGTCAAGGGTCGCTGCATTACTTAGCTTATCGGGGTCAAGGGGATATTGGGCTCGGCTTGTATCAGTTTGAGCTTCGAAGAATTAGATGATCTGATGGAGATGTATAACATCCCGAGAGGACTTAATGTGAATGTATGAATCCCTTTGTGGCAGAGACTAGAAATGAGTGGACACAGTTAACAAATAAGTGGCCTCTCATTTAAGATGGAAAAGTTTTGCTTTTCTCTCAAAGGTTACGAGTCTTTGAAATTCACTCCCTCAGAGCTGCACAGGGTGGTGGCTCAATGGTTAGCACTGCTGCCTCACAGCATCAGGGCCCCAGGTTTGATTCCACCCTCAGCCAACTGTTTGTGTGGTGTTTGCACATTCTCCCTGTGTCTGTGAGGGCTTCCTCCCACAGTCCAAATGATATCCGGATTAGGGTGGATTGGCCATGGGAAATGAAGGGTTACCAGAATAGGGTAGTTGGAATGGATGGTCAGTGTCAACTTGATGGGCTGAACGACCTATTGCACGCTGGTCGGGATTCTAGAACTGCCTGGAGCCTGTAACTTACCAGATGATACGTGGACACTTTTCGTACACTGCTTTTATTCAAGCCTGCAGAGCCACTTCCATAAGTTGGCAACAAACCCCCCAGATGATCAAGTACATCTGTTTGATATACTGTTCAATTATTTTAAGAGCAGCTTACCTATACCAAATCAACAGTATACACTTGTCTTAGGGAAATCCACAGTCGATAAATGTCGTGCTGGAAAAACACAGCAGGCCAGGCAGCATCCAAGGAGCAGGAGAATCGACGTTTCAGGCATAAGCCCTTCTTCAGGAAGGGCTTAAGCCCTTCTCCTGCTCCTCGGATGCTGCCTGGTCTGCTGTTTTTCCAGCATGACATTTTTCAACTCTGGTACTCCAGCATCTGCAGTCCTCACTTTCTCCGTAGGGAAATCCACATCCAATTACGATTAGTAGTTCTGGTTATTTTATTTGTCTTACCTTATTGGATTTAACCAACGACAGCATCTCGACATTTGCCTAATTACAATATCCAATGTCTATAGAGTACATTTTTTTGTCATGACTGTTACCTTGAACACTGACTTGTGATCTCTGCATTGTTGTCAAAGTTCCTTATTTGTCTCTTCATTGTCAAAGTTTTACTTTGCCGAATTCTTCCTGGCTTTTTGCAGATAGCACCTTATATTCTGCTCGTCAACATTTTCCTTTCCAAGTCTGTACTGAGGATTTCATGAGAAACTTCAAGATTGTGGTGAGACTGTGGAACTCACTACCACAGTGAGTAGTTAGGGTGAAGGCAAGGGTAAGCAAGCCAATACAAACGATTGTCATTATCACCAGATTCACAGCACAATTAAATTAAAACACACAATGTCCCTCAGAATTTCTCAGCTCTTCCTAGTCAGACTTGAAGAACAGATTTTGCACACCAAAACTATAATTTAAATAAAAATTAACAATTATAAATACTGCAACTTTACTCAGGCAAAGTTAAACAAGATAATTTAATTAATAGCAATGATCATGCCCCCACCATCTCACAGACAGAGACTTAAGGGGTAAATTAAAAAAGAAAATAAAGAAATTACCAATTCAACCAGTTTCCAACAATTGATTTCCAAGCTTTTGTGCAATGTTTGGACGATGAGTCGTTCACACACACATAACCGTATATCTAATTTCAAAGTCACTGCTGAATGTGAATGGTTGTCCCGATGCATTCAACTACTTCTTACAGACTGCGACTCATTCCCAGAAAAAGCCAACAATTCTTTAACTGGACAGAAAATAAAAAAAGAGTAGCTTCTGGGCTCAACATGCTGCAGCTCCCACTGGAAGCAAAGTTGGACGGAGGGAAGTCCAGCAGGAAACAAAAATAGCTCACTGACTCTCCACTGCCAGAACAGGCGGGAGTTTCAGTCCTGGGGGTGACCCACAACAGCTTCACCGGTGTAATCCGATTGTTGGGAGCACTGCTGCCCCCACAAGTTGCAGGTCAACAAAAACCTCCACCCACACTAGGGGCTGGCAAATGGCCTCTCAACATTGTGGATCCGCCAGTGCCTCAGCAGATGGGAAGAATTGCTGAAGGCCTTCCTGCACTCGGGGCAGGGGAAGGGCCTCTCCCCGTGTGGACCCACCGGTGTGTCAGATTGGAGGAATGGCTGAAGCCCTTCCCGCACTCAGGACAGCTAAAGGGCCTCTCCCCCGTGTGGACTTGTTGGTGGATCTGAAGGGTGGAGGCCTGTGTGGATGCACCGATGGGTCTCCAAGGCAGAGGGGACACAGAAACCTTTCCCGCAGTCGCCACACCTCCACAGTTTCTCCACAGGGCAGGATTCCCCGGGTTTCTCCATGGCCGAAGCTTCAGCCGCACACAAATGTGTGTAGAGCTTCTACCCGCCATGATATCCTCTTTCCAAGCCGTATTATTGTTTCAGGCTCCACAGTCCACTGCAACAGTACAGTGGCTCATCCAGTCCCACTGCTGCTGAAAACGTACTGAAACAACAATGAAAATACTTTGCTCCTTTTCACAGAATCATAGTTGAAAATCATTGTGGTCCAGATGGATTGAGTGACTGTCAGACATTGACGTCAAAGTGAGGACTGCAGACACTGGAGAGTCAGAGTCGAAAAGTGCAGCGCTGGAAAAGCACAGGTCAGGCAGCATCTGAGGAGCAGGAGAGTCAATATTTCAGGCACGAGCCCTTCATCTGTTGATTTTGAAACTTCCGTCTTCAGATCTCCAATATTCTAAAAAGAGATCACAAACATCAATGTCAGTCCAGGGTAGAATTGGGTGTTCTGAATTTCTACTCTGTGGAATATTCTTTTCTTTTGTTATTCCACAAAATTGAAAGCACTATCCCACTCTCTCTCCCCCTCTGTTCTCACTCCACTCTAATTCTCCTGAAGGTGCTGATTCAGGATCTCACAGGGCAGAAAAGCAAAAACGTCAGGACCGACATCCCTCTGAATTTTGGATACCTCCACCTGAGTTAATATCTATCACAATATTGGGATACTGCCGAGAGTGAGCAGGTCTGATTTTGGGAAGAATTTTTTTTAAAAAGTGCCTCAATTCAGGGTGAACCTGCAAAGCAGCTTCTTGAGGAACAGCCAGACACAAAATGGTTAACGTACCCAGGAACGGGGGAGAAAGTGAGGCATCAAGGTATTAAGACCAACACCAGAGAGAAACCAAACAAAGACGTGGCAAATGTTTGTGGAAAGTCAGATTCACAGAGATATACAGCACAGAAACAGATACTTAGAGCAAACTCTTCCGTGCTGATCAGACATTCTAAATTAAGGTAGTCACATTTGCCAGCACTTGGCCCATATCCATCTGAACCCTTCCTATTCATATACCATCCAAATGCCTTTTCAATGTTACAATTGTACCAGCCTGCATCACTTCCTCTGGCACCTCATTCCATACACGCACCACCCTCTGCGTGAAAACAATACCCCTTAGGTCTCTTAAATCTTCACCACTCCCATCCCCGTCCTCAGCCTAAACTTATTAACCTCCAGTTCTGGACTCCCCCATCCCAAGGAAACCACCTTGTCTATTTACTCTATCCCCGCCCCTCGATTTTATAAGTAATCTTTCTGGTTGACCCGCCCCCCAGTCTCTGGCACGCTGGGGAAAACAGCACCTCCCACCCTCCATCCGGCTCTCCTCACTTTGAATTTGCAGTATCTGCTCCCTCCCTGGGTTCACTCCAGTTGCTACAAGTGAACAGATCCCCCCAGGATGAAGAGTTGCTTAGAGGGAGGAAGTGAGTTTCACTCTGAAACGGACATGGCCACTTCCGTGTTGTGACGTCACCAGTGCCGCACTGCGCTTGCTCCGGATGGCAGCCGCCTGGATCGCACTGCCCGACGCAGTTTGCAAAATTCCTTCCTTTCAGAGAATACCCAGAGTGTGGAAGCAGGTCATTCGGCCCAAGGAGTCCACACCGACCCTGCGAATGGTAACCCACCCACACCCATTTCCCAAACCCTATTGCTTTACATTTAACCTTTACTAATGCACTTAACCTGCCCATCCCTAAACACCATGGCTAATCCACCCTAACCTGCACATCCCTGAACCTGACAGAACAATTTAACATGGCTAATCCACCCTAACCTAGACAGATGCCGGCCAGACATCCTAAATTAATGTAGTTCCACTTGCCAGCATTTGGCCCATATCCCTCTAAACCCATGCTATTCATGTACCCAGATGTCTTTTAAATTGTGTCATTTTTCCTCCGGCAGCAGGTTCCAAACATCCGCCAACCTCTTCGTGAAAAAGTTTCACCTCACGTCCCTTTCTCCATTCACCTTAAACCTAAACTCCTCTAGTTCTGGACCCCCTACCATGGGAAAAAGACCTTGGGTATTCACCCTATCCATGCCCTTATAAACTTCTATGAAGTCAGCCTTCAGCCTCTGATACTCCAGGGAAAATATACCGGAGGTATTCAGCCTCTCCCTGTAGCTCAAACCCTCCAACTCTGACATCAGCCTTATAAATCTTTTCCACCCCTTTCAAAGTTTCACAACATCTTTCCTACAGCAGGGAAACCAGAACTGAATGCAGTATTCCAAAAGTTGCCAAACCAAATGAACTGCACAGCTGCAAAAGGACCTCCCAACTGCGATACTCAGTGATCTGATCAATAAAGGAAAGCATACCATGGTCTCTTTGTTCTGCAACACTCCCCTTTCCTGAAGAAGGGCTTATGCCCGAAACGTTGATTCTCCTGTTCCCTGGATGCTGCCTGACCTGCTGCGCTTTTCCAGCTCTGATCTCCAGCATCTGCAGACCTCACTTTCTCCCCTTAACTGTGCCAGTCCTGCATCGATTGCTTGACCAAAATGCAAACCATTTCTCTAAATTAAACACCATCTGCCATTCCTCAGCACATCTGATCAATTCTAATTTATATTTATTTCCTCTTATTCCAGAGAAGCTGAAAATCTCCAATCCACACACTCTCCCTCCATTCCCACTTTGCTGAATCTAATCCCTGCTATATCTCATCCTAAAGGGTCTGATTCATGCTGATTAACAGGCCCACACTCAGAGGGGATCCAATTGAAACATACAGAATACTGAACGGCCTGGACAGAGTGGATGTTGGGAAGCTGTTTCCAATGGCAGGAGAGACTGGATCCAGAGGGCACAGTCTTAAAGAAAAGAGAAGACCTTTTAGAACGGATTCAAGGAGAAACATCTTCAGCCAGAGAGCAGTGAATCTATGGAATTCCTTGATACACAAGGCTGTGGAGGCCAAGTCAATGAGGATATTTAAGACTGAGACAAATGGATTCTGGAGTATCGAGGGGTCCCGGGAGAAAGTGGGAGAATAGGGTTAACAAACTTATCAGACACATTTGAATGGTAACAGCAGACCTGATGGGCTGACTGACCTAATTTCTGCTCCTGTCTTCCAGTTTCTTACTGTCCTGGACACAGAATTGGGGGCAGGAGTATGCCATTTGGTCTTTCAAACCTGCACCAGCATCGAACAGATCATAACTGGATATGAATCTACCTACATCTAGGTGGATAAGTTGGGAATTTTTCACTGGAGCACAGGAGGTTGAGAGGTGACCTTTTTAGAGGATTATAAAATCATGAGGGGTATAGATGAGTTGAATGGCAAGTGTCGTTTCAAAATGAGGAGCAAATTTTTAAGGTGAGTGGAGAAAGATTTTAAAAAGACACGAGGAAAACCTTTTTCTTTTAAGAGAGTGGTTTGTGTGTGGAATGAAGAAATGGTGGATGCAGGTAGAGTAACAACATTTAAAAGACATTTTGATAAGTACATGAATAGGAAAAGTTTGGAGGAATATGGATGAAACCAGGTGGGACTAGTTTAGTTTGTGAATATAGTCAGCATGGACTCATTGGACTCAAGGGTCTGTTTCTGTGCTGTTTGACTCTAACTGTTCTGTACTGGTCTTAAACCATTTTATTTCCTTCCCCCACAACCATCCACTTCTTTGTTGTTCAAAAGTCAGATAAACTCAGCTTTGAATATATTTAATGACCTCCTATCTGCACAAAGACATCCCCACTTCTGAACTCAATTCCTCTTGCTGATATACCACTTGCCTTACTGATTGCTTACTACACCTGTCTGACAACTGGCATTGACTGGCATAGAAGGATGCTGATGCCCCTTTGTACATCCACACATCATTCCTGACGAAAGACTCGTACCCATAAAATCGACTCTCCTGCTCCTTGGAAGCTGCCTGGCCTGCTGTGCTTTTCCAGTGTCACACTTTTTGACTCTGATCTTCAACACCTGCAGTCCTCACCTTCATCCACATCCCAATATCACCATTTAAACAATGCCCCTTCTTTGTTTTTTTTCTTCCCCCACAGCAAAGGATATAACTTCACATTGAAGTATTGGATTTGCCATGTGTTTGCCAATTCAGACAGTCCTGGACCAACATTTCCTGAGTCTGCTCCTTCCTGGATTCAATCCGTTTCCTTTCATTTGCTACAAGTCAGCAATTTAAGCCCACAATGAAGAAAAGGGCATGAGAAAAGTGGACAGAGGAAGGAAGTTGCAGTCTGGGGTGAAACTTAATCTTCATTCAGAGAGAGAGGTGCAGGACAACTTCCACATTCAGACAATAGGGGATGTTCTGATTGGCAGGATGACTACCAAGCTTCTGGTCCTCCAGGAATGCCCCAATGGCTAAAAGTCGCGCCCCATTTCAGCGGAAACTAGGAGCATGCGCATTTTTTAGCTGACAAAAATAACAAGCACCGTTCTTGCTGACACCGAGGAGCCTGTGCAGTATGCTCTGTGGAAATGCTGCTATTACTGACAAATTTTAAGGGTCCAAATGCCAATAGATAAAAAAAAGGGTAGACCCACAATTTATTTTCCTCCATGGCTCCTCACTATTTTTGCTAGTTACCGTACCTATACCCCTCATGATTTTACAAGTTTCAATAAGGTCACCCCTCAACCTCCTATGCTCCAGTGAAAAACGTCCCTGGCTCTCCTAACTCAAACCATCCAGTCCTGACAACGTCCTGGTACATCTTTTCCAAACCCTATCTAACAGTGTTCTCCCTATAACAGGGCGAACAGAACTGTACTCAGCATTCTAAAAGTTGCCTCACCAATATCCTATACAACCTCAACGTGATATCCCAACTCCAATATTCAATGGTGTGAACAGTGAAGGCAAGTGTGCTAAATGCCTTAACCACCCTGTCTACCAGTGATGCAACTTTCAAAGAACTGTGTACTTAAACCACGCCCCATGTCTCTGTTCTACAACATGATCCAGGGCCCTACCAGTAACTGTACAAGTCCTGCCCTTTGTTTTTGTAGCAAAATGCACTCCTCGCTTTTATCTATACCTCTCTCATACACATGATCTCTCTCAGAGACACACTCCCACCACCCAATATTCACACCTTCACAAGCTTATACTCCATCACACTCTTGCATTACCAAACATGCACACAGGCAAACGCTCTTATGCAAACTCTCACACACACACTCGCCTATGGGATAAATTTGCATTTGCTGATACATTCAATTTTGATCAAAAAGCACAATCTGTAGGTAGTCAATATTTTAATAATTTTTAAAATTGTAATATTTTAAAACTTCCTACTTTGGAAATGGAACCAGTCTGATTGGGATACAGACAATCTTCAGACTCTAACCTCACACCGTTCATGTACTGAGCTGTGATGTCACCGATTTTTATAAAACCTTAAGTCATCTCGAGAACCTGACTTAAAAGTACTTCTGGGCTTTACATATTAATGAACCAAAACCCATTCTAAAAGATTAAAGACTAAACCTCAATCTAGGGTTGTTCAATATAGCCCGGTTGTACGACACTGATCTTTTCTATAAAAGATGTGTCTTATGATCCTGCTCCACAGCTACCTGAAGGAGCAGCACTCCAAAAGCTAGTGCTTCCCAATAAACCTGTTAGACTATAACCTGGTTGTGTGTGATTTTTAACTGTATCCACCCCAGTCCAACATCGACTCCTCCACATTGTTTCCAGTGAACACAGCCCACACCTGGTGCGGTCTGTAAACCTTACAATGCTGACGACATAACGCAGTACCTGCACTCCTGGAAAATTTCTAACCATACTGGCTACTCATTCACTGCTGCAACTGATACACAACATTGGAAACTTAGTGCAGGAGGCTGAAAGAAATGAGCAGTTTTAAAACAAAAACCTGTTGCAGCTCAAAGCTTCCATGAGTCTGAGACTGGTGGTAAGTTCAGGTAATCTTTATTGCAACCCAACTTTACTACAGCTTCAGATCCTCCCAGCAAAAAGGCATAGAAAAAGTAGCTGCCTTTTATACAGCACAAGGTCAGAGCATTGTCAGTCCAGGGTAGAAATTCAGAATATGCAATTCTACTTTGAGGAACATTTTTTGCTTTTGTTATTCCACAAAATTGAAAGCACTATCCCACTCTCCCACTCCCTGTGTTCTCACTCTGCTTGAACTAATTCTCCTGAAGATGCTGATTCAGGATCTCAGACAGAAAAAGCAAAAAACGTCAAAACTGGCATCTCTGAATTTGGATAACCCCATCCAACAGTTAATATATTTCACAACACCATGGTACTGCTGAGAATGATCAGGTCTGATTTTGGGAAGCAAACACAAAAGGGTGTGTCAATTCGGGGTGAACCAGCAATGCAGCTTCTTGATGAAGAACCAGACATTAAATTGTTAACATCCCCAGTAAAAAAAAAGGGTGGGTGTGGAGGAGGTGAGACATCAAGGCAATAACACCAACACTCGAGAGAAACTAAACATACAGACATGACGAGCATTGTTGGAAAGCCAGGGTCATGGAGATATACAGCACAGAAACAGACCCTTCAGACCAACTCATCCGTACAGAAAATATATCCTAAATCAATTAGTCCCATTTGCCAGCACCTTAGCCGATAACCCTTTAAGCCCTTTTTATTCGTTTTCCTCATTCAGATGCCTTTTCAATATTGTAATTGTACCAGCCTGCATCACTTCCTCTGACAGCTCATTCCTTTCATGCACCACCCTCTGAATGAAAAAGTTGCCCTTCTGCTCCCTTTTAATCTCGCTACCCCCCCACCCACCATCCCCCTCCACATCCCCCAATGGTGAACCGATGACCCTCTCACTTCGGACTCCCCTATCCCCAGGAAAAGAGATGGTCTATTTACCTTATCCATGCCCCTCATGATGTTATAAACATCTATAAGGCCACTCCTCAGCCTCTCACACTCCAAGGAAAACAGCCCTAACCTATTCAACCTCTCCCTATAGCTCAAATCTCTCAACCCTGGCAATATTCTTGTAAATCTTTTCTGAACTCTTTCAAGTCTCACAACATCTTTCCAATAGGAGGGAGACCAGAATTGCATGCAACATTCCAAAAGTGGCTGTTGGGCAATGGTAATTTAGTTCCAAAATGCTAATTCCTTCACCGAGAAGGAAATAATTTGCAACGTAGCTGAGAGAGGCCCCTTACGGAAGAGTGAAAAACAGAGAGAGAACTTTCCATTAAGGTGGAGAGGAACAGAGTTGATTCTGTGATTGGGGACTTAAATCTAAAGCGAGAAAATTACAATGGCAAAGGCACAAACAGGCCACAACAAATGAGGGAACATTATTAAAAAAAAAATGACAAACATTTAAATAGCACCTGGAGGAACTGCAATAGTTGTCCCTTCCTGTCTGGCAAAATAAAATACAAAAGGTGGTCCAGCCACGGCTAACAAGGGACATCATGGATCGTACTGGATCCAGATCTGAAGACTGGGAGCACTTCTGGTTTCAGCAAAAAGATTGATTAAAAAGGGGAAAATGGGGTATGTAAAGACAAAAAAAAAAGGATTAGTGAAAATAATTACAAATGAGAACAGGCAAAGTTCTCATGTGGATCAAAGAGATGGCAGACCAATTAACCACACATGTTGCTTGTATCATCAAAGCAGGACACAAGTAACATCCCCAAAATTTTGGGGAACACATGGTCCATCGAGAGCAGAACTGAGTAGTTGTTGGGGAAATTGATGGGATTAAAAGTTGACAAAGCCCCAGCACCTGATAATCCGAACTCCAGGGTATGGACTGAGATAAGTCATCCAATTGTCAAACCTTGGGCTGATCTTAGCAGGGCTTACACACTTAACAGGAAGGTCCTGGGGAGTGTTACTGAACAACCAGACCATGGAGTGCAGGTTCATAGCTCCTTGGAAGTAAAGTCACAGGTATTTAGGATAGTGAAGGTGGCATTTGGTATTCTTTCCTTTATTGGTCAGAGCATTGAGTACAGGATTTGGGAAGTCATTTTGCAGCTGTTCAGGACATTGGTTAGGCCACTTTTGGAATATTGCATGCAATTCTAGTCTCTTTACTATCAGAAGGATGTTGCTAGGGTTGGAGGATTTAAGCCACAGGGAGAAGTCAAACAGACTGGTGCTGTTTTCTTGGAGAGTCGGAGTCTGAGCAGTGACCTTATAGAAGTTTATAAAATCATGAGGGTCATGGATAGGATAAATAGATAAAGTCTTTTCCCGGAGGTGAAGGCATACGTTTAGAGTGAGCGGGAAAAGATATAAAAGAGTCCCAAGGGGTAACTTTTTCGAACAGAGGGTGTTGCATGTATGGAATGAGCTTCCAGAGGAAGTAGTGGTGGCTGGTGAAATTGCAACACTTAAAAGGCATCTGGATAGGTATATGAATACAAAGGGTTTGGAAATATATGGGCTGGGTGCTGGCTAGTGGGACAAGATTAGGTTGGAATATCTGGTTGGCATGGACGGGTTGCATTGAATGGTCTGTTTCTGTGCTGTACATCACTATGACTATGATGTTTGTCTTGAATTTCCCATCTGAAACTTGTGACATCCACTAAACAAAATGTACAAAAGACGTCACTGTGAGTACAAGATTAAAAGCTCAGGGGACAGTTCTACTTTCCACAGAACACTTATCTTCTCTACTAGCTGGAAGTATTAAAAATTTCAATCCTACACATTGTCTCTCCTCCTGCATTGAAATTCACATCCACTTCCTCATGTCTTTCTTCCACTCCTGGTGTTCTCCCTTTTCTCCAGTCTACAAACTGAAACCATCAACACGTCAATACTCTCCAGGTGACTGCGATCACCACTTTCTTGTCCAGCGCCACAAGTTATCACATTCAACTCAAATTCAGGATCTCTCTCTCACTCCCTTTTCCTGTGTTAAGGGCAGATATACCAAACTCAGCGCCAGGTCTCTCAAAGTGAAATGAGGAAATTCTAGTTGACACAAAGGCTGTCACGAGGTTGGAGTTCTCTCCCGGAAATGACCGTGGATGGTGCCTTCACCAAGATGGCCGCCCACCCCAAGACAACATGCGCCTTACCCTCACAAAGATGGCGGCCGGTTACCCGGGCAACCCGAGATCTCCTTCTCCAATAAATACTTGACCTGTGGGGCTTTTATTCGCGGCCTGAGGCCTCCCCCTCGGAGTTTATAAACTCCCCAGTCTCCCTCCTCCCGCGGTTCCCAATCCTACCCTGTCTCATCTCCCCGGGGACAGGAGCCAGGTCTTGGCGCTCGGGCCTGGCGACCTCCCCGGGATGTTCCTGAAACCTGGTCCTGTTCTGAAGAAGGATCACCGGACACGAGACGCGTTTGGTGGTGGGGGGTTGAGAATAAGGGTGATGTAATCACCAGCTGAAGGGACGTGATTGGACGAGTCTTCCAAGAATTTGAAAACAATGGGAGCGGGGCGATAGGTTTGCCCGCCCCCAGCCACCTGATAGATGGGTTTATTTTCAGTTTGAACAAAAGTATGTTTTCAATTTTCAGCCTGTCCAGAAATGGTATTCCAGACGTCTGGAAAGCTGAAACATTGGGAAACTTTCAGACATAAACAATGGCATACTAATAAAATTAATAATAGTAGGTAAAGTAAATTACCAAAGAAACCTAGCACAAAATATCAAAAAGAAAAGCAAACGCTTCTAGTCGTATGCTAAAAGGAACAGAGTAAATGTTGGTCCCTTGGAAGATGAAACCGGTGAGTTAATCGGGGGAATACTGAAATGGCAAGCTTCTAAATTAATACTTTTCCTCAGTTTTCACCTTGGAGGACAGCAGTACCATTCCCATTGGAACAGCCAAGGCAGAAGCCATAGAAAGCGTAGCACTTAAACAATCAACGTTGATAGGTGCACGAGGAGGATTAAGGCTAGACAAGTTCACTGGGCCTGGTGGCCTACATTTTAGGGTACTAAAGGAAGTAATGGCGGAAATAGTAGAAACATTAGTTACAACATTCCAAAATTCCCTGGACATGAGAAAGACTAATTGAGTGTATTTAAGACTGAGATAGGTCGATTCTTGGTTGACAATGTGAACAAAGGTTACGGAGAGAAAGCGGGAGAATGCAGTTGAGAAACTTATCAGCCATGGCTGAATGGTGGAGCAGACTTGATAGGCTGAATGGCCTGATTTCTGCTCCTATATCTTATGATCTTATGTTTCCAGTTGATTGGAAAAATGCTAATGTAACATCTGTATTTAAAAAGGGAGGGAGGCAATATATAGGAAATTGCAGACCAGTTAGTATAGTATCTGATGTTGGGAAGGTATTCGTATCAATTATAAAGGAAGCAATATCAGGACGTTTGGAAATTCAAAACTCCACCCATCAGAGTCAGCATGGTTTTATGAAGGGCAAATCAGGTTTGACTAAGTTCTTCGAAGATATAACAAGTGAATTGGATAATGGGGATCCTGTAGATGTAATATATCTGGCCTTCCAGAAGGCATTTGTGAAAGTGCCACTCAAAAGGTCAATTCACAGGTGGGATCATATGGGATTAGGGTTGATTTATCTGCTTGAATAGGTGACAAGCTGATGGGGAGGAGACAGACAGTCTGAATCGATGGCTTTTTTATTCTGGATGGCAAGATGTAACTATTGATGTGCCACAGGGTTGGGTCCTTGGAGCCCAACTATTTACAATCTACATACAGGGATAAAAGGCACTATAGCCTAATTTGCAGATGACACAAAATAGGCAGGATGGTAAATTGCATTGAGGAAATAAGAACCTTATTTCCGTGGGCGGCATGGTGGCACAGTGGTTAGCACTGCTGCCTCACAGCGCCAAAGACCCGGGTTCAATTCCCGCCTCAGGCGACTGACTGTGTGGAGTTTGCACGTTCTCCCCTTGTCTGTGTGGGTTTCCTCCGGGTGCTCCGGTTTCCTCCTACAGTCCAAAGATGTGCAGGTCAGGTGAATTGGCCATGCTAAATTGCCCGTAGTGTTAGGTAAGGGGTGGGTGTAGGGGTATGGGTGGGTTACGCTTCGGCGGGTCGGTGTGGACTTGTTGGGCCGAAGGGCCTGTTTCCACACTGTAAGTAATCTAATCTAATCTACTAGATATAGATAGGTTAGGAGAGTGAGCCAAAATTTGGCAGATGGAGTTTGGTAGATAAGTGTGAGGTCATGCATTTTGGTCACAAAAACAGGAAGGAGACCTATTATCTAAGTGGAGAGAGGCTTTGGCGTGATCTGATGCACAGGGATCTGGGTATCCTCGTTCATGAGTCACAGAAAACTAGCATGCAGGTACAGTAGATAATAAAGATAGCGAATGGAATGTTGGGTTTTACAGGTAAAGGAATAGGATATAAGGTTAAGGAAGTGTTGCTGCAACTGTACATGGTATTGCTGAAACCACACCTGAAGGATTTGCCGAGTTCTGAAACCCTTACTTCAGAAAAGATGTAGTTGACAGGAGGTCCACTAGATTGATCCCACAGATGAGGAGGTCTTTTTTTATAGATTAGATAACATTACAGTGTGGAAACAGGCCCTTCGGCCCAACAAGTCCACACCGACCCGCCGAAGCGCAACCCACCCATACCCCTAACCTAACACTACGGGCAATTTATTATGGCCAATTCACCTGACCCTGCACATCTTTGTACTGTGGGAGGAAACCCACGCAGACACGGGGAGAACGTGCAAACTCCACACAATCAGTCGCCTGAGGCGGGAATTGAACCCGGGTCTCTGGCGCACCGTGCCGCCCATAAAGGTTGTTGAATGAAGAGAAATTGAACAGTTTAGACTGATACTTTTGAGAATTTAGAAGAATGAGAGCAGATCAAATTGAAGTATTCAAGATGATAAAAGGTATGGATAAAGTAGACATGGAATGGACGCACCCTCTTGGGCATTCTAGGAGAGGTCACAGACTAGGACAAGGGGGAGCAAATTTAAAACAGTGTTGCGTGAAACTACTTCTCCCAAAGGGTTGTGAATCTGTGGAATTCGCTCCCCCAAAGTGTTGGAAGCTGGGACAGTGAATAAATTTGAAGAGGTGTGGAATAGGTTTTTAATTGGTGATGGGTTGAAGAGTTATGGGGAGAAGGCAGGAAAATGGGGGTGAGGAGCATACCGGCCATGACTGAATGGTGAAGCAGTAAGATTTACAGGGATGTTGCTGGGACTGGTGGTTTTGAGTTGTAGGGAGAGGCTGGGGCTTTTTAAAACCTGGAGCGTCATAGTCTGAGTAGTAACGTTATTAGAGGTTTCTAAAATCATGAGCGTCACAGATAGGACGAATAGCCAAGGTCTTATTTCCCAGGATGAGGGAGTCAAAAACTAGAAGGCATAGGTTGAAGGTGAGAGGGCGAAAGATTAAAAAAGGACCGAAAAGGCAATGTTTGGACACAGAGGGTGGTGCTTGTATGGGATGAGCTGCCAGACGAAGTGATGGTGGGTGGTCCAATTACAATATTTAAAAGGTGAATGGATGACTAGTTTGAGTGTAGATGGATTTGGGCCAAATGCTGGAACTTGGGACTGGGTCAGTTTGGGACATCTGGTCAGCATGAATGAGTTGATCCAAAGGGTCTGTTTCTGTGCAGTGTGACTCGATGTTTCTCACTCTATGACTGAAAGCAGGCCTTTTTGCTGATAATCTTCCTGTTGGATTTTTTTAGAGCACTCAGTTTCAGGAGATTTGTGGTGAGTGAAATTGGCACATGTCCTGTATCCTGGAAATTCTGGAAAATAAAAATAAATAATTCTCTGTGAATGGTACAATCCACATCCCCCGACGTGAATGGTACAATCCTCTCCTTCCCCTCTGCACCTCACCCCCCCCCCCCCCAATCCCGAATGGTAAAATCATCCTATCCTTTCTACCCCTCCCCATGAATGATGCAATCCTTCCCTCTCAATGGTACACTCCTTTCCTCCCTCACCCATGTAGGGTGCAATTCTCCCGTCTCCGAATGGTACAATCCTTCCAACTGTCAATGGTAAAGTTCTCCCCTACCCACATCCGCCATGAATGAAACAACCCTCCCTGTCTGGACTGTACAATTCTCCTTTTCCCATGTCCATGGGATGATTCTTCCTCACTTCCACCCCCACCCCCATGAGTGACAGCATCCTTTTCATCCCCATTCGCCGCCCCGCACCACCACCCCGACCAGGAATGGAACAATCCTCCGTCGGGGTGTCCAAAACTAGAACGCATAGGCTTAGGGTGAGAGGGGAAAGATATAAAAGAGACCTAAGGGGCAACTTTTTCACACAGAGGGTGGTACGTGTATGGAATGAGCTGCCAGAGGAAGTGGTGGAAGCTGGTACAATTGCAACATTTAAGCGCCTTTTGGATGGCTATATGAATAGAAAGGGTTTGGAGGGATATGGGCCTGGTGCTAGCAGGTGGTGCTAGATTGGGTTGGGATATTTGGTCGGCATAGATGGGTTGGACCGAAGGGTCTGTTTCCATGCTATACATCTCTATGACTCTATAAGTTTAAAGACTTCATATTATGTATGTACACTATCTTTGCCGCTTGTAATATTTCATCCTCCTGAAGAAATCCTTCAAAACATATTAGCACCAGGTATGAAACTGACTGTGTGACTACTTTAAGTGAAGGAGTTAATAAGAATGAGACAGGAGCGGCTGAATATCCAAACCTACCCATGTAACAGTCAAGAAGGCACAACAATGCATTTTCTTCCACATGAGGCTTAAAAATTCAGTATGTCCATAAGGATCCTCACCAACATTTACAGATGCACCATAGAAAGCATTGTGTCTGGGTGCATCACGGCCTGCAACGGCAACTGCTCTGCCCAGGACCAGAAGAAACTACAGAAGGTTGTGTGCACAGTACCGTCCATCCTGGAAGCTAACCTTCCATCCATGGAATTCATCTTCACTTCTCATTGTCGTGGAAAGGCTGCCAACATTATTCCCGCAGCCACCCCCGCCCTGGCACCCAGGAATGATCTCCTACACCCTCTTCTGTCAGGCAGAAGATACAGAAGCTTGAACATACGAACCAAAAGTTTGAGAATAGCTTCTTCCCTGCCATTATTAGACTGTTGAATGTAACTCATGAATTTGAAATCTGATGTTGACCTTGCTTTTGTGCACCTTCTGTGCAGCCATAATCCTACACGTCTCGCTCTGTCTAAGCACAGTATGACCTGCATGTCCTTGTTTGCTAGGATCTGACTGTACTGCTCACAAATCAAAACTTTTGACTGTACTTAGGTACATAGAACAATACAACACAGTATAGGCCCTTTAGCCCTCGACGTAGTGCCGACCCTTTATCCTACTCTTAGATCAAACTAACCTACATATCCTTCATTGTACTAACTTCCACGTGCCTATACAAGAGTTGGTTAAATGTCCCTAATGTATCTGATTGTACTATAGCCGCTGGCAGTGTATTCCATGCACCCACCATTCACTGAGTAAAGAACCTTCTCTAACATCTCCCCTGAACCTTCCTCCAATAACCTGAAACTTATTCCCTCTAGTAAGGGCATTTCTGCCAAGGCTATCCACTCTATCTATGCCTCTCAACATCTTGTACACCTCTATCAAGTCACCTCCATCCTTTTTCGCTCCAATGAGAAAAGCTTTAGCTCCCTCAACCTTTTTTCATAAGACATGCCCTCCAGCGCAGTCAGCATCCTGGTAAATCTCCTCTGCATCCTCTCTAAACATCCACATCTTTCCGACAATGAGCCAACCAGAACTGAACACAATATTGCAAGTGTGGTCTATACAGGATTCTACGGAGCTGCAGAATAGCCTCATAGCATTTACACGAAGTCCTCCTGCTAATGAAAGCCAACATACCATACGCCTTCATAACAGCCCTATCAATCTGCATGGCAACTTTGAGGAATCAGTGGACATGGACCCCAAGATCTCTCTGTTCCTCTACACTGCCAAGAATCTTGCCTTTAACCCTGTATTCTGCATTCAAATACGACCTTCCAAAGTGAATAACTTCACATTTTCCCACGTTGAACTCCATCTGCCATTTATCAACCCAGTTCTGCATCTTGTCAATGTCTAATTGCAAACTAGATCAGCCCTCCACACTACCCACAACTCCACCAACTCAATGTGGGACATATGGCAATAAATCAAGTCAAAAAGCTCTCACAAAGAACTCTCAGAGGGAATCTCACCCCTGACCAGTGCCGTTTCTCATGTAGATCCAATATTCTTGTATCTATGTTAGAGTGGTGCTGGAAAAGCAAAGCAGGTCAGGCAGCATCCGAGGAGCAGGTAAATCGACGTTTTGGGCAAAAGCCCTTGATCAGGAATAACGTTGATTTTCCTGCTCCTCAGATGCTGCCTGACCTGCTGTGCTTTTCCAGCACCACTCTAATCTGGACTCTGGTTTCCAGCATCTGCAGTCATAGTTTTTACCTACATTCTTGTATCTTTTCTGACTGCAGATCAAGAGGCCATCCTTTTTACGAGACAAATAAATGTGTCAAGTTGAGGAAACAAAGCCTGTCAATGTCTTTAATAGACACAGATCGAGACCAACATTTTCCAGAGACTGTCCCCTCCTCTGGATTGACTTGCTTTCCCTCCAGCTGCAACAAACCAACAGTTGAACCCGAGGATGACAAATAGAAAAGGAGGGGAGGGTGAGAAAAGAGGGTGTTGTGCTCACAGATAGAACAAAGAAATTTTATAGTCCAGGAATATGCCCTTCAGCTGTCCAAGCCTGAGCAAATCCAAATCTTCTGTCTGTCTAAACCTGTTGCCCAATTCCTAAGCATCTGTATCACTCTGTTCCCCACCTACTCATGCATCTGTCCAGGTGCATTTTAAATGAATTTACCGTGCCTGCCTCTACTACCTCTGCTGGCAATGCATTCCAGACACCCACCACCCTTAAAAACTTTTCACCTCTCGTTATTGAATCTTTCATCCTGGGAAAGAAAGCTCATCTCTATCTACCCTGTCTATATCGTTCATCATTTTGTAAACCTCAATCAGGTCCCCCCTCAATCTCCTTTTTTCTAATGAAAACAAACCTAACCTACTCAACCTTTCTTCATAGCTAGCACCTTCCATACAAGGCAACATCCTCATAAACCTTCTCTGCACCCTCTCCAAATTGTCCACATCATTTTGATAATGTGGCGACCAGAACTGTACACAATATTCTCAAAGCAGTCGAACCAACATCGTTTAAACTTTTAACATGACCTGCCAGCTCTTATATTCAACACCCTGTCTGATGAAGGCAAGCATATCATATGCCTTCTTGACCACTCTATCCACCTGTGCAGCAACCTTCAGGGGACAATGGACCTGCACTCCCAGATCTCTCTGCTCATCAACTTTTCCCTAGGCTCTTCTGTTCACTGTATAATTTGCTCTAGAATTAGACTAGCCAAAATGCATCACCTCATATTTGCCTGGATTGAACTCCATCTGCCACTTCTCTGCCTAACTCTCTCGTCTATCTATATTCTCCTGTATTCTTTGACAATCCCTTATGCTTTCCGCTACTCCGCCAATCGTTGTGTCATCTGCAAATGTGCTAATCATACCAGCAGTGCTCTCTTCCAGAGCCCTGATCCCTGTGGAACTGGTCACCTTTCTCCATTTCAAGAAACTCCCTTCAACTACGACTGTCTATCTCTTGTTGCTCAACCAGTTCTTTATCCTCCTAGCTAGAACACTCTTTGATTGGCAGGAGGACCAGACTCTGATTGGCAGGAGGACCAGACTCTGATTGGCAGGAGGACCAGACTCTGATTGGCAGGAGGACCAGACTCTTTCCAGTCCTCCAGGGTTTCACAAAGGTTGGCGAAGGCGAAAGTGAGGACAGTAGATGCTGGAGATCAGAGTCTAGATTAGAATGGTGCTTGAAAAGCACAGCAGATCAGGCAGCTTCCGAGGAGGAGGAAAATCGACATTTTGAGCAGAAGCCCTTCATCAGGATCAAAGGTTGGTCTGCCGTCCATCAGAACAATGTGGGGCGGGCCCCATTCCGATCTCACACATGCGCACTGCCTGCGACCGACAGAGCGGGTTCTGCAGCGCATGGGATTGTGAGAGATATAGCTGCCAGTAACGAGGTGAAATGAAGTGTTCCGTATGCCGTCTTAATCGTACTATTCATGTGATATTGAAGTACACGTTAGGAGCCAACCTTTAATCGATTTTAAATGATACACTGAATGAAATACTATAGGTGTTTAACTCTAAACTCTATTTCCAATTCAGTGCCAGTATATTGCTCCTTATCTGTCCTCAAATAAGGACCGAATCAATGCCCTCCATCTGTTCCTCCTTAACGTTAATTTTTCTTTAGTTTGCACAATTCAACGCTCTGTTTCAACGATTAATAAAAGTTACTCGTGGTAAATGGGCGTTGCTGGCTGGCCAGTATTTTATTCCCCTTGTGGTGGTGGTGGGCTGCCTTCTTCAACTGCTGAAGTCTATATGTTGTATGATGACCCACAATGCCCTTAGGGAGGGAATTCCAGGATTTACACCCAGCAACACTGAAAGAATAGCGGTACGTTTCCAAGTCAAGATGGTGAGTGGCTTGGAGGGGTACTTGCAAGAGCTTGTGTTCCCAAGTATCTATTGTCCTGGTCCTTCTAGATGGAAGTAGTTGTTGGTTTGGAAGCTATTTTCGAAGAAACTTTGGTGAATTTCTGCAGTGCATCTTGTAGATAGTACACACTACTGCTTCTGAACAGTGAAGCAGAGGAAATGAATGTATGTGGACATCGCGCCAATCGAGCAGGTTATTTTGTCCTGGATGGTATCAAGTCTTTGCTTGAAAACTGTTGAAGCTGCAGCCATCCAAGCTGATGGGAGAGTATTCCATTACATTGCTGACTTGTGCCTTGTAGAAGATGGACAGATGAAAATATTTGACAAATAGACTATTTCCACAAGACCTAGTATTCCCAAAGTTAAAGTATTTTTAATAACCCCTTTATATTTTCCAGAATTTCCAGGATTGGGGACTTGCACCACTTTTACCCACCACAAATCTCCTGAAACTGGGTGCAGTAAAAAAAAAATCCAGCAGGACGATTTTCAGTAAAAAAAAAAGGTCTGGTTTTGATCATAAAAAGAATCAATTTATAGAGTGACACTGCATGGAAACAGACCCTTCAGTTCAACACATCCACGCTGACCAATTGTCCAAGATCTGACCCAATCCGAATTTCCAGTATTTGGCCCAGATCCTTCTCAACCCAAATTATTCATCCAGGCACCTTTTAAACGTTGTAATTGTACCCAACTCCACAACTTCCCCTGGCAGCTTGTTCTACACCTACACAACCGTCTGCATGAAAAGCTTGCCCTTTAAGTCCCTTAATCCACATCCCTGCCACTCTGTGACAGCACCACCTGTCTATTCAAGACTGTCACCCGCAGTGCCGCCTGTCTCTTCCCCCCCGCCACACACAGCGTCCCCTGTCTATTCCCCAACGCCACCCACAACACCTCCTGTCCCTTCCACCCCACCACACACAGCGCTGCCGGCCATTCCCTCTGGCACCCACTGCAGCCCCGTCCATTCTCCATGCCACCTACAACGCCCCCATCCATTCCCTATGCCACCCAAAGCACCCTCTGTCCAGTTCCCCCCGTCAATCACCCACGGCACCCAAAGCTCTCCCGGTCCATTGCCCCCCATGCCACCTACAGCGCCTCCTATCTATTCTGCTCTGCCACAAACAGCATCCCCTGTCCTTTCTGCCCCGCCACCCACAGTGCCCCGTCCATTCATCCACGTGACCTATAGCACCCCCTGTCAATTTCCCGTCACCTCAGTGCCCCCTGTCTATTTCCCCAACAACCCCCAGCGCTCTCTGTCCATTGACCCCCACATTCCACAGCATCCCCTGTCCAGTCCCACCTGCCACCCAATGCATTCCAAGTCCATTCTCTCTCTATCCCCAGCTTCTTGTCCATTATTCCTCTCTACCCCGAACACCCGGTCCATTCTATCTCCCCATCTTCTGGCCCTGTCCTTTCTCTCCCCACCCAGTGCACCCCATCCATTCTCTCTCTCCCCCCACGCTCTGCACCCCCAACCATTCGCTCTCTCCTCACACTCTGCACCCCACACTATTCTCTCTCATTCCTTCCCAACACTCTGCCTCCCCCATTCTTCTTCTGTGGCCCCTCTCACATTCTCTGTCCTGCCATCCTCTGTCCCACCCCCTCACCGTCTTTCTCTACCCCCACCCTCTGCTCCCCTGTCCATTCTGCCTCTTTTCTCCCCAGCCCACAAACCCACCCCCTGTCCTTTCTCGTGCCTTGAGCCCTCTTTGGTCGCTGTATCAAGCCCTTCTAAGAAGAGAGTGAGAGAGAGAGAGACAAAATATATGTGATGACTCTACCTGGGAGACCGGAGGGACGAGAAATGGTTAATCTTTAAAAGTGAGAATTGCTAAAATGTTATATTTAGAAACATCGTTAAAGTCTGAAAGCACGTACATTTTTTTTAAAAAGAGCTCCTGAAATCGTTCTGAAACTTGCAGTGAAATATGCGCAGTTAAGCTATAGCTCAGGACAGGGTGTAAGGGGTGAATGGCCTACACCTAGTCACGTGAAATTGGTCCCCCTTGTGAATTAGAGTTGTAAAGCACGGAAACAAAACCTTCAGTGCAGGCCGACCAGATATCCTAATTTGGCCGATATCCCTCTAAACCCTTCCATCCAGATGCCTTTTGAATGTTGTAATTGTACCAGCTACCACGACTTCCTCCGGCAGCTCATTCCAAACACACACCACCCTCTGTGTGAAAAGTCGCCCCTTCGGTCCCTCATAAATCTTCCCCCCCCCCCCTCACCCTAAACCTATGCTTCTAGTTCTGGATTCGCCCCTTCCACTACCCTGAGGAAAAGGCATAAAAATGTTGAGCAGCCAGACAGAATGCAAAAGGAAAAAAATTGTGGATCGACCCTCTTTTTCTCCTATTGACATTTGGACACAACTGTCAGTAACAGCAGCATCTCTACGGAGCATACTGCGTATGCTTTACGGTGTCAGTAAGGCACTACGCATGTTTATCAGTGTCAACAAATCACTGCGCATGTTCCTTGCTGTCCGCGGAAAAGGCGCGCGACCTACTTTTGATGAACCAATAGGAAACCAAGAGGACCGGAAGATGACTGGTCCTCCCGTCAATCAGAGCCCCCATTGTCTAAATGCGGAAGTTGGACCATGAGCTTCTGAAGTTGCTGCTGCTCCTCTCAATGAAGATTGTGCTTCACTCTGGACTGCAACTTCCTTCCTCTGTCCAACTTCTGTGAGCACATAATTCTCTTTTCCGACTCCGTTTTTCCATTTATTTTTCATTCTTAAATTAAGGGGCGTGGGTTTCCTCCAAGTGCTCCGTAGTCATCCCACAATCCAAAGACGGAGAGATTAGGTGAATTGGCCATGCTAAATTGCCCATAGTAATCAGGGATGTGTCGGTTAGGTGCATTAGTCAGGGTAAATTGAGAGTAATAGAGTAAGGCAATGGATCTGGATGGGTTGCTCTTTGGAGGGTTGGTGTGGAATTGTTGGGCTGAAAGGCCTCTTTCCACACTGCAGGGATTCTATAAATTGTTGACTTGTAGCAACTGAAAGGTAAGGAGCGGGCAGACTCGGGAAATATTGGTCCAGATCAATGTCTGAATTGGCAAAATACACAGGCAGGATGCTGGAAGAACACAGCAAGTCAGGCAGCGTCAGGAGGTGGACAAGTTGATGTTTTGGGTGTAAACCTTCTTCAGGACTGAGCGTGGGAGCTGCAGAACAAGTGGGTGCTGGGGGCAGGGTGGGGAAATGGGGACAGGTAAACACCTGGTTGGTCAATGGGAGGAAGGAATCTGGTTGGTGGCAGGGTGGGAGAGGGGATCGGGATGGGAAAGGAGGTTACTTGAAATTGGAGAACTCAATGTTGAGGTGTTGTTCCTCCATTTTGCAGTTTTGTTTGTTGTGGCAATGGAGGAGGCCAAAGATGATCATGTCAGAAAGGAAATGGGAAGGGGAATTAAAATGGGTGGTGACTGGGATGTCTGGCCGGCCTCTGCGGACCCAGCTGCGATGCTCTGTGAAGTGTTCCCCAAGTTTACACTTGGTCTCCCCGATTGTAGAGAAGGCCACAATTGGCAAATACAGTACCACAATGTGAAGTTATAGCCTTTGCTGTGAAAAAAGTAGAAAGGAGGTGTATTGTTTAAGTGGTGATCTATTGGAATGTGGTGAAAGTGAGAACTGCAGATGCTGGAGATCAGAGTCGGAAAGTGTGGCACTGGAAAAGCACAGCAGGTCAGGGAGAATCCGAGGAACAAGAGCCCTTCATCAGGAATGATGTGTGGATTTACAAAAGGGCCTCAGCGTCCTTCTACACCAGTCACTGCCAGTTGTCAGTCAGGTGCAGCAAACCATCAGCAAGGCAAGTGGTATATTACCAAGAGGAATTGAGTTCAGAAGTGGGGATGTCTTCCTGCAGTTGGGGTGTCATTGAATATATTCAAGGCTGAGTTAATCTGATTTTTGAACAAGAAAGAAGGGATGTTTATCGGGGAAGGCAAGAAAATCCTTTTAAGACCAGTACAGACCAGTACAGAACAGTTACAGAGTCATACAGCATAGAAACAGATCCTTCAGTCCAAATAGACCATGCTGACTGTGTTCTCAAACTAAAGGAATCCCACCTGCCTGTGTTTGCCCCATATCCCTCTGAACCTTTCCTATTCATGTACCTATCCAAATGTCTTTTAAACATTGTAACAGTACCTGCATCCACCACTTCCTCTGGACATTCATTCCACACACAAATCACTCTCTTAAAAGAAAAAAGGTGCAACTCAAGTCTTTTTAACATTTTTCTTGTCTCACCTTCATAATTTGCTCATGAATCTTGAAGCCCCACCTGTCGGAAAGGATACCTGCTGTTCACCTCCTCTATCACCCTCATGATTTTAAAAACCTCTCCTGTGCTCCAGTGAAAACGTCCCAGCCTATTAAACTAAATGTAGGGATATTCATATCCAGTTATGATCTGTTCAATGCTGGTGCAGATTTCAAAGACCAAATGGCCGACAACTGCTCCCAATTCTGTGTCCAGGACAGAAATAGACCATAAGACTTAGGAGCAGAAATTAGGCTATTCAGCCCATCAGGTCTGCACATACCATTCAACCATGACTGATGGGGTTTCTCAACCCCATTCTCCCACTTTCTCCCCGTAACCCTCAGTCCCCTTGATACTCAAGAACCTATCTATCCCCGTCTTAAATATCCTCAGTGACGTGGCCTCCACAGCCTTCTGTAGCAAAGAATTCCATAGATTCACCGGTCTCTGGCTGAAGGAGTTTCTTCTTATCTCCATTCTAAAAGGTCTTCCCTTTACTCTAAAGCTGTGCCCTCAGGTCCTAGTCTGTCCTCCCAATGGAAACATTTTCCCAACATCCACTCTGTCCAGGCCATTCAGTATTCTTTATGTTTCAATTAGATCGCCCCTGAGTGTAGGCCTGTTAATCAGCATGAACCAGGCCCTTCAAGATGAGGTGCAGCAGGGATTAGATTTCGCGAAGTGAGAATGGAGGGAGAGTGAGTGGGATGGACATTTTCAGCTTTGAGGCAATAAGAGAGGAAAAAGAGTTCCCTATGAATTATAATTGATCGATGGATCATGGATTGGCAGATGGAGTTTAATTTGGAGAAATTAGTCAATCCAGGCAGGACAGACACAGTTAAGGGGAGTGTTGTAGAACAAAGAAACCGAAGAGTGCAGGTTCATATTTCCTTGAAAGTGGAGTCTCAGGCAGACAGGATAGTGAAGAGGGCATTTCATGTGCTTTCCTTTATTGGTCAGAGCATTGAGTATAGGAGTTGGGAGGTCATATTGCAGCTGTACAGGACATTGGTTAGGCCACTTTTGGAATACTGCATTCTCTTCTGGTCTCCCTGCTACAGGAAAGATGTTGTGAAACTTTGAATGGCGTCAGAAAAGATTTACAAGGCTTTTGCTAGATTTGGAGAGTTTGAACTACTGGGAGAGACTGAAGAGGCCAGGGATATTTTCCCTGGAGCATCCGAGGCTGAGGGGTGATCTTACAGATGTTTGTCAGGGGCATGAATAAGGTGAATATCCAAGGTGTTTTCCCCAGGGTAGAGAAGCCCAAAACTAGAAGGCATACATTTGAGGTAAGAGGACAATGATTTAAAAGGGACCTGAGGGGCAACCTTTTCACTCAGAGGGTGTTGCATGTATGGAACGAACTGGCAGAGGAAGTGTGGAGACTGGTACAATTACAACATTTAAAGGCATCTGGATGTCTATCTGTTCTCAGCTTTGCTAGATTTCTGCTCAAGCTTTGACCCCCCTTTTACACCTTTTGGAACAGTAAAACAAGACCCAACCCACAATCTCCCAGCCTGTCAACCATCCAGACACAGAGTGTAGTCATAGCAGGGAATAAAACAAGAAAAATGAAACAAAATTACAAATTAATAGGTGATCATGCTTAATGCTTTGTTCATGAGGAAGTAAACCAGAAATAGGGCTCTCTCAGGATTCTTCTGGTGCCCGACTTAAGGAATTCTGTCTCCCTTACATCTAACTATTAGTACCCAGCTGTGATTTACAATATTGACACCAACAGAAATAAGGCATCTGTTATCAAACAGACATAGAAATATACAGCACAGAAATAGACCTTTTTTTCTCTATCATGCACATTCACATGTATAAGTCCATGGGGGAGAATTTGTACTTGCAGAATGGTATTTGCAGATCCATTCTATTTTGCTCAAAAAAAATGTACAGCCTGCAGGCAGTTGATCCATGTACTGTTTCGTAAATTCCACTTTGAAAATAGAATCAGTCTGACTCAAGATTGAGATACAGGCCGATTCTGACCTCACACCTTAAATACATTGTCTGAGCTGAGATGTCACCTATTGCTATAAAACCTTAAGTGCTCTTGAGAAGGTGACACACAAGAAGTTATTGGATTTACATAGTAATGATAGCTGCAACCCATTCTTTAAGTTGAAAGACTTAACAATTCAGGTTTGTTCAATATATCATTTCAGTGGCAGGTCACTGTAATGATTTTCCATAAATTCTGTCTTATGATCTTATTCTCTACAACCACCTGATGAAGGAGCAGCGCTCCAAATGCTAGTCCTTCCAAAAAATCCTATTGGACTCTAACCTGGTGTTGTGTGATTTTTAACTTTGTCCAAGTTAGGGTGGATTGGCTATGCTAAATTAGCTATAGTGCCCAGAGATGTGCAGGTTAGGTGCTTGAGTCAGAGGTAAATATAGAGCAAATGCAGGGAGGAGAATGGGTGTGAGTGGGTTACCCTTCGGAGGGCCAGCGAGAACTCATGGGGGTTCTCTGAAGGGAAGGAATTTTGACAAACTCATTTTTTGCTTCCCACAATCAGACCTGCTCACTCTCAGCAGTATCCCAATGTTGTGGAAGATATTAACTTTCAGGTGGAGTTATCCAAAATTCAGAGAGATGTCCGTCTTGATGTTTTTGCTTTTCTGTAAGATCCTGGATCAGTACCCTCAGGAGAATTAGTTAGAGTGGAGTGAGAACAGCAGGGGGGAAGAGAGAGAGAGAGAGAGATTTTTGTAGAATAACAAATCTGAATTTCTACCCTGGACTGACAGTGATGACTTTTGTAATCTCTCTTTACAGAGCATCTGAAGAGCTGAAGATGCAATATTCAAAATCAGCAGTGAAGGGCTTATGCCTGAAGCGTTGACTGTCCTGCTGCTCGGATGTTGCCTGACCTGCTGTGCTTTTCCAGAGCCACACGTTTTGACTCTCCAGTGTCTGCAGTCCTCACTTTGACATCAAAGTCTGACATTCATTCAATCCATCAGGACTGCAATGATTTTTGACTGTAATTTTGTGAGGTGTAAAGCTTCTTGCTTCCTGTGGAGTATGTTTTCAGCATCACTAGGACTGGATGAGACCCTATTGTTGCAGCACATTGTGTGGAGTCTGAAACAGTCAAACGGCCTAGATAGAGGAATTCACGGTGGGGAGAGGCTCCACACATGTTTGTGTGCGGTACGAGCTTTGGCTATGGAGAATCCCGAGGAATCCTGCCCATTGGAGAAACAATGGAAGTGTGGTGATTGTGCGAAAGGTTTCCGTTTCCCATCTTGCCCTGGAGACGCATCGGCGCAGTCACACAGGGGAGAGGCCGTTCCCCGGCAGTGAGTGCAGGAAAGCCTTCAGCCATTACTCCGACCTGCTGAGACACCAGCTGGACCACCCTTGGGGGAGAGGCCCTTCAGCTGCCCCGAGTGTGGGAAGGCCTTTAACAATACCTCCCACTTGCTGACCCGCTGGCGGGTCCAAACAGGGGAAAGGCCCTTCAGCTGCCCTGTATGTCGGAAAGCCTTCAGTAATTCTTCCTCCCTGCTGAGGCACAGGCGGGTCCACTCGGGGGAGAGACCCTTAAGCTGCCCCGAGTGCGGGAAGGCCTTCAGCAATTCCTCTGACGAGCTGAAGCAAAAGTGGGTCCACGAGGAGGAGAGGCCCTTCTGCTGCCCTGAGTGCGGGAAGGAATTCATTCAGGTGGGCAACGTGCAGAGGCACCAGCAGGTCCATACCAGGGAGACACCCTTCAGTTGCCCTGTGTGCAGGAAGGGCTTCACCCGTTCCTCCCACCTGCGGAGGCACCAGCGAGTTCACATGCTGTCGCAGGGTGATTGAAGGAGCGACGGCTGAGTGTCATTAACCAAGTTCTGGGGATTCCCAGGATCAAATCCTGCCGCTGCAGATGGCGGAATTAGAATTCGGTTAGAAATCTGGAGTTCCGAATCTAACGATGAAACAATTTTCAGGGGGATGGGCCTAGAGAAACTCCTATCTGATTCACTTACATCATTTTTGGGGAAGGATGCTGCCGTTGTGGGAATGGATTCACTCAGTTGTCCCAGCTGCATCCTTTACTCATCTGGCCTACACGTGACTCCAACCCAAAGTAATGTGGTTGACTCTATACTGCCCCAACCTGGCAAATGAGCAGGGAGAAACTTACTTGGATACAGGATATGGGTTGAAATTGCTGTGTGAGGAAATACTTCCTATAGGTTGAGGCTGTACAAAGGATCCAATTACAAAGGGACAACTCAGTGGTGAGCAATATTAAAGAAAGGTGGGGTGAGTACGTAGTGGAGTGTGTGCGCTTTGACCTTGAGCTTTTTTTTTAAAATAACTATTTTTTGTACGCGATTTTCCTGGAGGGGATCTGAAGCTGTAACAAAGTTGGGTCACAATAGAGGTCACCTGAACTTACAGCTGGGTTCAGGTTCTCATTGAAAGCTTTGAGCTCCAAGAGGTTTTTGTTTTAAAGCTGCTCATTTCTTTCAGCCTCCTGCACTAAGTTTCCAATGTCGTATATCAGAAGGAGCAGTGAATGAGTAGCTGGTATCGTTAGAAATGGTAAATTTTTCAAGAGCGCAGGCATTGCATCATGCCATTGTAACGTTTACTGGCAGCACCAGGAAGTCTGGGCTGGGTTCACTAGAAATGATGTGGAGGAGCTGGTGTTGGACTGGGGTGGATAAAGTTAAAAATCACACAACACCAGGTTAAAGTCCAACAGGTTTATTTGGAAGCACTAGCTTTTGAAGCGCTGCTCCTTCATCAGGTAGCTGCGGAGCAGAATCATCAGACACAGATTTTATAGCAAATTATCACAGTGTCATGCAACTGATACGGCGTATTGATCAAAACTAGATTACGGATTAGTCTTATAAATTAATCTTATGTAAGTCTACAAGGTCACCCCTCAGACACTATTCTTCCGTCTCTCCTCACCCAGGTAATTAAGAGACGTACCAGAGTTTGGTCCCTTCCTGAATTCAATCCAGTTGCGACAAGTGAACAGATCTCTTCTCTCCCCCCCCCCCCCCCCCCCCCCCCCATCCCCGGATTCAGTCCTGTTGCTGCAACTGAACAAATTTCCCTCCGCCCCCCCATCCCCCGCTGGATTCAATCCAGTTGCTACAAGTGAACAGATTTTCCCCCGTCTCTTTTCGCAGGATGAAGAGTTAGCTAGAGGGAGGGTCTGCGTTGTGATGTCATCAATGGATCGGCAGGCAGAGGCAGGCCGAAGGTTTGGGAGATGGAGCGAGACAAAGGGTTTGGGCCTAGACAGTGGGCGGGGCGAGGCAGGCAGCAGAAACCCCCACCGCACCTGCTACGGACGGCTGGCCTGCACTTCCCTGCACAGTTTGCAAAATTACCAACCTATCAGAGAATACCCACAGTGTGGAATAGGCCACTCAGCCCAAAGACTCCACATCAACTCTCCCAAGGGTAATCCACCCACACTCATTTCCCTATTGCTCTACATTTACCCCTGACTAATGCACCTAACCTGCACATCCCTGGACACTATTGTGTCTGAATTACCGGTAGCGGGCAGCAGTGTTTTTTTCTCTCTTTCCAGAAAGAACGGGAGCAGCAGGGGGAAGTGACGAAGACCGGAGGGGCAGCCGGGAAGGAAAGCAGTGAGTATAAATACTCACCCTTCGACGCCAACGGTCACTTTGAGTGCGAGCAGCAGCTAAGGTAAGACAGTTTGTTTTAAAATTACTTACCGGTAGCGGGCAGCGGTGTTTTTTTCTCTCTTTACAGAAAGAGCGGGAGCAGCAGGGGGAAGTGACGAAGACCGGAGGGGCAGCCGGGTAGGTTTTTTTCCCTTTAAAAGCGCGCAGGAGCTAGGTTGGAAGGTCAGAGTTAGAACGAATAGAGTTGTTGTCTTTGGTTTGTTACCCGTGCCACGTGATAGAGAGTTGAGGAATAGGGAGAGAGAACAGTTAAATGCGTGGCTACAGGGATGGTGCAGGAGGGAGGGATTCCGGTATTTGGATAACTGGGGTTCTTTCAGGGGTGGGTGGGTCCTCTATAAACAGGATGGTCTGCACCTGAACCTGAGGGGCACCAGTATCCTTGGTGGGAGGTTTGTTAGTGCTCTTGGGGGGGGTTTAAACTAACTCTGCAGGGGCATGGGAACCCAGACTGTAGCTTTAGGGTGCAGGACCTGGAGTGTAGGGAGGTTAGGAACATGGCATCAATTTCAAAGGAGGGTGCCTGTAAACAGGAAAGTGGATTGAAGTGTGTATACTTCAATGCAAGAAGTATACGAAATAAGGTAGGTGAACTTGCAGCGTGGGTTGGTACCTGGGATTTCGATGTTGTGGCTATTACGGAGACATGGGTAGAACAGGGACAGGATTGGCTGTTGCAGGTTCCAGGGTTTAAATGTTTTAGTAGGGTCAGAGGTGGGGGTAAAAGAGGGGGAGGTGTGGCATTGCTTGTCAAAGATAGTATTACAGCTATGGAAAGGACGATGGATGAAGACTCGCCATCTGAGGTAGTTTGGGCTGAGGTTAGGAATTGGAAAGGTGAGCTCACCCTGTTAGGAGTTTTTTACAGGCCTCCTAATAGTCCTAGAAACGTAGAAGAAAGGATTGCGAGGATGATTCAAGAGAAGAGTGAAAGTAATAGGGTGGTTGTTATGGGGGACTTTAACTTTCCTGATATTGATTGGGAAAGCTATAGCTCAAGTTCGTTAGATGGGTCAGTGTTTGTCCAATGTGTGCAGGAGGGTTTCCTGACACAATATGTAGATAGGCCAACAAGAGGTGAGGCCATACTGTATTTGGTTCTGGGTAATGCACCAGGCCAGGTGTTAGAATTAGAGGTAGGTGAGCACTTTGGGGACAGTGACCACAATTCGGTGACTTTTACTCTAGTGATGGAGAGGGATAAGTGTGCACTACAGGGCAAGAGTTATAGCTGGGGGCAGGGAAATTATGATGCTGTGAGGCATGACTTAGGATGTGTGGCCTGGAAAAGTAAGCTTCAAGGCAAGGGTGTAATTGATATGTGGAGCTTGTTCAAGGAGCAACTATTGAGTGTCCTTGATAAGTATGTACCCGTCAGGCAGGGAGGAAAGGGTCGTGTGAGGGAGCCGTGGTTTAATAAGGAATTGGAATCCCTTGTTAAATGGAAGAGGGCGGCCTATGTAAAGATGAGGCGTGAAGGTTCAATTGGGGCGATTGAGAGTTATAAGGTAGCCAGGAAGGACCTGAAGAGAGAGCTAAGAGCAGCAAGGAGGGGACATGAAAGGTCCTTAGTTGGTAGGATTAGGGAAAACCCTAAGGCTTTCTATAGGTATGTCAGGAATAAAAGAATGACTAGGGTAGGAATAGGTCCAGTCAAGGATAGTAGTGGGAAGTTGCGTGTGGAGGCTGAAGAGATTTGGGAGACACTGAATGAATACTTTTCGTCAGTATTCAATCAGGAACAGGACATTGTTGTCAATGTGAGTACTGAGTCACAATTAAGTATAATGGATGGCTTTGAGGTATGTAGAGAAGAGGTGTTGGAAATTCTGGAAAGGGTGAAAATAGATAAGTCCCCTGGGCCTGATGGCATTTATCCTAGGATTCTCTGGGAAGCAAGGGAGGAGATTGCAGAGCCATTGGCCTTGATTTCTATGTCCTCGTTGTCTACAGGAGTAGTGCCAGAAGATTGGAGGCTAGCAAATGTGGTTCCCTTGTTCAAGAAGGGGAGTAGGGATAACCCTAGTAACTATAGGCCGGTGAGTCTCACTTCTGTTGTGGGCAAAATCTTAGAGAGAATTGTAAGGGATAGGACTTATGAACATCTGGATAGGAATAATGTGATCAAGGATAGTCAGCATGGTTTTGTGAAGGGCAGGTCGTGCCTCACAAACCTTATTGAATTCTTTGAGAAGGTGACTAAGGAGGTGGACGAGGGGGAAGCAGTAGATGTGGTGTATATGGATTTTAGTAAGGCGTTTGATAAGGTTCCCCATGGTAGACTACTGCAAAAAATACGGAGGTATGGCATTGAGGGAGAGTTGGAGGTTTGGATTAGGAGTTGGCTGGCTGGAAGAAGACAGAGGGTAGTAGTTGATGGCAAAGGTTCATCTTGGAGTGCCGTCACTAGCGGTGTTCCGCAAGGATCTGTTTTGGGACCATTGCTGTTTGTCATTTTTATAAATGACCTGGAGGAGGGGTTAGAAGGTTGGGTGAGCAAGTTTGCGGATGATACGAAAGTCGGAGGAGTTGTAGACAGTGAGGAAGGATGTGGCAGGTTACAGCGGGATATAGATAAGCTGCAGAACTGGGCAGAAAGGTGGCAAATGGAGTTCAATGTAGCTAAGTGTGAGGTGATTCACTTTGGTAAGAGTAATAAAAAGATGGGGTACTGGGCTAACGGTCGGATACTTGGTAGTGTGGATGAGCAGAGGGATCTTGGTGTCCATGTACACAAATCTTTGAAAGTTGCCACCAAGGTAAATAGTGCGGTGAAGAAGGCATATGGCGTACTGGCTTTTATTGGTAGAGGAATTGAGTTCCGGAGTCCTGAGGTCATGTTGCAGTTGTATAAGACTCTGGTGCGGCTGCATCTGGAGTATCGTGTGCAGTTTTGGTCGCCATACTATAGGAAGGATGTGGAGGCACTGGAACAGGTGCAGAGGAGGTTTACCAGGATGTTGCCTGGTATGGTAGAAAGATCGTTTTAGGAAAGGCTGAGGCACTTGGGGTTGTTTTCATTGGAGAAAAGAAGGTTTAGGGGTGACTTGATAGAGGTGTACAAGATGATTAGGGGTTTAGATAGGGTCGACAGTGAGAATCCTTTTCCACGTATGGAGTCAGCTATTACAAGGGGGCATAGCTTTAAATTAAGGGGGGGTAGGTATAGGACAGATGTTAGGGGTAGGTTCTTTACTCAGCGAGTCGTGAGTTCATGGCATGCCCTGCCAGTAGCAGTGGTGGACTCCCTCATTATGGGCATTTAAGCGGGCATTGGATAGGCATATGGAGGATAGTGGGCTAGTGTAGGTTAGGTGGGCTTGGATCGGCGCAACATTGAGGGACGAAGGGCCTGTACTGCGCTGTATTCTTTTATGTTCTATGTTCTTCAAAGAATTCTAACAGGTTTGTCAGGCACGACCTCCACTGACTAAATCCATGCTGACTTATTTTAATCCAACCATGCAATTCCAAGAATTTAGAAATTTCATCCTTTACGATGGATTCTAGAATTTTATCTACAACTGAGGTTAGGCTAATCGGTGTATCATTTTCCATCTTTTGTCTTGATCCTTTCTTGAACAAAGGACTTACAACAGTGATTTTTCAATTGCCTGGGACTTTCCCTGACTCCAGTGACTTTTGAAAGATTACAACCAACGCCTCTGCGAATTCTTCAGCCACCTCCCGCAGAACGCCAGGATGTAGCCATCAGAACCAGGAGATTTCTCAATCTTTAGACCTTTTAGCTTTTCTAGCACTTTCTCTTTTGTAATGGCTACCATACTCAACTCTGCCCTTAACTCTCCTTAATTGTTAGGATATTACTCATGTCTTCCACTGTGAAAACTGATACAAAGTATTTATTAAGTTCTTCAGCTATTTCCTTATTGCCCATCACTATCTTCCTGCATCAATTTGGAGCAGCCCAATTTCTACTTTTGCCTCTGGTTTGTTTCTTATGTATTGCAAAAAAACTTTTACTATCATTTCTAACATTACTGGTCCGCTTACCTTCACATTTGATCCTCTCATTCCTTATTTCTCTCTGTTATCTTCTGTTTGTTTTTGTAGTCTTCCCAGGCATCTGATTTCCCAGTGGTCTTGGCCACTTTGTAGGTTCTCTTTTTTTCATTGATACATTTCCTGACTTCCTTTGTCAGCCATAGCTATCTTCTTCACTGCCCTCCCCCCGATAATCTTTCTTTTTTGGGGAGGATGAACCTCTGTACTGTGTCCTCAATTACACCCAGAAATTCCTGCCATTGTTACTCTACTGTCTTCCCCACTAGACTCTACTTCCAATAAATTTTTGTCCGTTCCTCTCTCATTGCCCTTGTAATTACCTTTATTGAAGTGTAACATCCAATTTTGCCTTCTCTCTTTCAAACTGCATACTGAACTCTACCATATTATAACTCCTAAGTGTTCCTTTGCTTTAAGATATTTTTATAAAGTCTGGCTCATTACATAGCACTACGAATTGAAATATGCTCAGTTAGGCCACAGTTGAGGACAGTGTGTAAGGGGCGAATGGTCTATTCCTAGTCTTGTGAAATTGGTTCTGGCTCTGTAGAAATAGAACCATTGAGTTGTACAGCACAAAAACAATCCTTCAGTATGTGCTGACCAGATAGCCAAATTAATCTAGTCCTGTTTGCTAGGACTTTGTCCATATCCCTCTAAAACTTCCTATTCATATACTTATCCAGATTTCTTTTAAATGTTGTATTTGTACCAGTCTTCACCATTTTCTCTGGCAGCTCATTCAGTTCACACACCAACCTATATGTGAAAAAGTTGCCCCTTGGGGCCCTTTTAAATCTTTCCCCTCTCACCCAAAAACTAATGCCCACTTGTACTGGACTCCTCCACCCCAGGAAAAAAACCTTATCTTTTTGACCTATCCATGCCTATCGTGATCTTATAATCCTCCATAAGATCACCCCTCAGCTTCCGGTGCTCCAGTGAAAACGGCCCCAGCCAATTCAGCCCCTCCCTGTAGCTCAAACCCTCCAACCCTAGCAACATTCTTATAAATAATTTCTGAACTCTTTTAAGTTTCACAACATCCTTCTTGTTTAGTGAGTAATAGGCTGTGAACAATCTAATTTGTTTAGGTCGTAAGAGGGGGCTTTTCTTGAGGTGAACTAACTTTCACACTTTTTTTTCTAATCCATGGGACCCTTTTAAATTTTTCCCCTCTCACCCTAAACCTGTGCCCTCTAGTTTGGGATTCCTCTCCCCTGGGGAGGAGAAAAGCAAGGAGAATGAGAAGTGCAACCACAGGGAAAAGAAATTGTGACTCCCGTCTTTTTATCCCAAATTGGCAATTGGACACAAACTCTGTCAATAACAACCAGCGCCGACCGCCATTGGTCAGGTGTAGTAAGGTGCGCTCTGATTGGGCGGGGCGCGGATGACGCGCGTGACTGAAGGAGGAGATGGAAAGAAGAAAAACAAAGATGGCGGCGCGAGGCTGCGGTTTTCTCATCGACTCAGCGGGCGGTTTCTGACGGAGGGAGGGGGGCAGACAGGCATCGTTTACCTCAGAAAATACCTTTAAAATACATTTCAAATTAAAGCCGGAACTTTTCAAACAAAAGTTGTGAAGAAAAGGAGACAGTGCCCGGTGGGGTTTATTGTTTATTTGTGTATAATTCCCGGGGCCCGGGAAGGGGGAGGTGACGGTTACCGGGTGAACGAGAAAACAAATTAAAAATGTCGGCGGTGGAGGAGAGAGAGCCGGCGCCCGCGGCTTCTTCGGCGGCGGGAGGTGGAGGAGCGGCGGCGGGAGGTGGAGGAGCGGCGGCGGGGGGTAAAGTCCGGCGGAACACAAGCTGGAGGAGAGGCTGCACTCGGTGCTGTGCTGGACCGTGAGCCTGGAGCTACCCGCGGCTTCACTCTACCAGGTACCGGGCTGGGCTGAGGGGGAACCCGGGGGATAAGGCGGATCGCCATTAGCCTGGAGCCACAATCACTCCCATTCCTAAAACAAACATAATTTCTATTAGAATCACCATCTAATCCTCCATACACCTTCTATAATCCATGTAGGAGGGCAGGCTGTACCATCTGACTGAACTGTTCCGATGTTAAATTGTGTATAATATATAGATATCTTTTTTTAATAAAATATACAATGTTATTTAACACATTGGTTATGAAATACTGTCATCATGGGATTTACAGCACTTTACAGCGCTGTAGAAGGTCACAGACAATATTGTGTACGAGAGCCTGTGTAAACCCCTATGGTTATGTTTTATAATTGTGATTTGAGGTAATTGCACGTAAAATGGGTAGGATTGTGTGTGTGTGTGTATGTAGGTATGTTATTTAGATCCTGGGGTTTTGTCTTGCCCAGTGATGATTTGGCTGTGGAGGGAGGGGAGTGAGGGTACTAATTAATGTTTCTACCAAATCCAGCATTTTGTTGAAGAGCTTCATTTCTTTGCGATTGTCATCTTCCAAAGAATCAACCTACCCAGTATTTAAATGGACATGTGCACATGTATAGTTGTGTATGAATGCTGGAAATCTCTTTTTTTTTAAATTCTTTACTTTATTTCCTGTTCTCCATGCATGGCGAATTGGACGTGTTTGATTTCTTTTTCTTGCAAGTGTTGTGAAAAGTAGTCTGATCATGTAAAAGTCGACCCTAGTTCTTCATAGACAACAGACCCATGTTTGTGAGTCAGTGTGATGGCCGTCATGTTCCACTCCAGCTCTGCAGTCTGTCGGTTGTTCGGCTCTGTTCCTGTCTTCCAGTCCGTTGTCTGTATGTTCCACTCAGTTTTCAGAATTACCATAATTTTTTTTGCTTTGTTCATCAGTTGAGCTTCTGCTTATGATACGGTATGAATCTTGACAGGCATGAATTTCAGCCCCTCAAGTAGTATCCAAGTAACAGTCGACCCCCTAAATTTAACCTTAAAAAGTAGTCAAAAATTTGACTATTACTTGAGTATATACGATATAAATGAATTAATGTTCATTGCTTCTTCGCTTTATGCTGTTTTGCCTTATGAAAGGTTTCATAGGAACGCTCCACTTTTGCATAGTGGGGAAAACCTGTATCAGTACAACACAGTCACAAGCCATTCTTATTTGGTTTAGGCACCCCCGTCAATCCTGTGCCAATTCTTAATCCTCACTTGGACCTGCTATTTATTGCTCATGTGCGGTTTCTATCCTTCTGTTCATCTCGCGTTCATGTGTCTATCAAGATACACCTTAAACGTTGCTAAGGTGCCTCCTTCCACCACCCATCACCCCTCTGTGTGAAAAACCTTCCCCTCCACTTCTCCCGTAGACTGCCCTCCTCTTGCCTTGAACCTGTGCCCTTTTGTTGTTGTTCTTTTCACCCTGGGGAATAAAAAAACCTCTGAGTAACATAGAATCCCGAGTGTGGAAAAGACCATTCGGCGCAACATGTGCACACTGACCCTCTGAAGAGTAACTGACACAGACTTATTCACCTACTCCTATTACGCAACATTAGCCCTTGACTATAGCACCCTCTCCCAGAGCATCCACGTCCTTCTGATAGCGTGGTGACCAGAACTGCATACAATATTCCGAATGTGGTTGAAATAAATAGCTGTAATGTAACTTGCCAACTCTCACACCCAGGAAAGGCAAGCATCCTATGTGCCTTCTTGACCACCATACCCACCTCTGTTTCCACTTCCAGATCCCTCTGCATGCCAGTGCTCCTAAGAGTTCTGTCATTTATTGTACAGTTCTTGTATTTCTTTCTCCCTTGTGGCTGTATCCAGCTTCCCCTTAATTCTACTCCCCCTTCATCTCTTTGCCCACTCATCACCCCTCCACACATCAGCATATCATAAGACAATAGGAGCTGAAATTAGGCCATTCATCCCATTGAGTCGACTCCACCATTCAATCGTGGCTGTTAACTTTCTCAAGCCCATTCGTCCCGGAACCCTTGATCCCCTTGATACTCAAGAACATTTCTGTCTCCATCTTAAATCTGCTCAATGACCTGGCCTCCACAGCCTTCTGTGGCTGTGAATTCCATAGATACACCACTCTCTGGCTGAAGAAGGTTTTCCTTATCTCCCAACTAAAGGGTCTTCCTTTTCTTCTTAAGGCTGTACTCTCGGGTCCTACTTTGTCCTAACAATGGAAACATCTTCCCAACATCCACTCTGTCCAGGCCGTTCAATATCCTGTAGGTTTCAATTGTAACCCTCCTCATCCTTCTCAACTTCATATAGTCCCAGAGTCCTCAAAAGTTCCTCATATGTTAAACGTTTCATTCCTGGGACCATTCTCGTGAACCTCCTCTGAACATTCTCCTGGGGCACATCCTTGCGAATAGGAGGCCCAAAACTGCTCTCAATGCTGCAAATGTGGCCTGACTAGAGCCTTATAGAGTCTCAGAAGTACATCCCTGCTTTTGTATTCAAGTCCTGTCAAAATAAATGCGATTATTGCATTTGCCTTCCTAACTACTGACTCAACCTGCAAGTTTACTTTGAGAAAATCCTGGACTTGAACTCCCAAGTCTCTTTGCACTTCGGATTTCTGTATTTTCTTCCCATAATCCTTCTGTTCCAACAGTGACTGTCTGGTGTCAGGGCAGCACTAGTGATTTCCTGACATGTGGATTGTATTTGGGGATACCAAGGAATGTCAGGAATTGCGAGTATCTCAGGAACAGTCGTTATTCCTGGAAGAGGCAGACAGGAATGTGGTGTGGTCCTGTAAACTCCAGAACTTGGATAACTTCATGAGTCAGCAATAACGCTTTCTGGACCAAGAAACGAAAGGGCCAATGAGAAACTGCTACAAGGGAGTTAACAAATAACATACATTAACTATCGCTGGGAAGGAGGAGGCAAAACAATGAGCTGTTTCTTTGGACAGATGAGATAATGGTGTTTAATAACTGTGACAAAAGGACAATTAATTCTGCTTGTAGAAGGAAGGCCTTGGTGTAAAGGGCATTCAAGGAGCAGGAAAAATTGACGTTTCGGGCAAAAGCCCTTCATCAGGAATCCTGTATTCCTGATGAAGGGCTTTTGCCCGAAACGTCAATTTTTCCTGCTCCTTGAATGCTGTCTGAACTGTTTACCAGCACCACTCTAATCTCGACTCTGGTTTCCAGCATCTGCAGTCATTGTTTTTACCTTGGCGTAAAGAGGTTAATTGCAGGACAGGCTGTTTCAAACAGGTGGAAAACCCTCAAGGATAAGAAGGTAAGCTACAGACCTGAAGTCTCCAGAAGTGTGGGGAGATGGTGTTAGAATCTAAAGAAACGTTACACCACAAATCTGAAAGTGACGGAACTCCACCAGAATTCAACTCCAGAACGTTTCAGCTGCAGTGCTTGGAAGAACAACCCTGCATCAGACCCCTGTAAACTTCCGGAGATGGGCACTGTTGGTAGAAACAATGTTAAATTCCGCCAACATTTGGGTGATAGCCAAGATTTGGGTGGTGAGGGTGAACTTGCTTACTTGAGGGGTTTTATATTTTGGTTCCTACTTACAATAAAGTGTAAATTATGATTCAACAGTTGGTTGTCTGTGCAGTTTCTGAGTCAGTATTCAAATTAAAGCGATTCACCCACAATCAGTGAGAGGCTAGGATTAATAATGACTCCTTTGCATTCAGCAGGTCGGCACGTCAATACTGTTATAAAACGAATGCTGAATCCCCTCCCCTCTCTGAGATCTCAAACCGAAACACCAATAGAGGAGTGCATTGCCCTATAATCGGAAAATTAGTGTGAAAAGTAGTGTCATCTGCTCTAGTCTTAAACAAAAATAAATCCCTGACACTTTAAAAATCAACAAAAAACAATTTACATATCCAACTTGAATGGTGAACAACTGAACTAAACTATTAACAAACCTAATAAATCCCTTCGAACTACTGACGATTCTGGCATGAAACAGGATTTTTGTCATATGCTGTTCCAATAAATACAAGACCCACTAAAACAACAAGAAATAGAATTTAGTCTCTCGGATTACATCTTCCAGAATATTCTAAGCATCCTTCTATTGAATCTTTTGTCAGGAATGCCTCCTGCAATTCCTGCTCTTCTGGTTTTTTTGTCAATGATGCTGTCTCATTCACAGCTGACTGTCAGAGCTGATGTCTCTCTCTAGTGCTGAGGACTCTTAGCTCTAGCAATGGGGAGTTAGCTCTGGGGTTCTGTCCAACTGTCCCCTTCTTTTATACCCTTGATGCCATATTGAGTTTTTACAATAGGATCGGTCCTCTGTTGTCAAAACCATCACATTTAAATTTAATAGATATTGGTAGCCAAAGGACCGGATTTAAATTGATTGGCTAAATTGAAAAGTCATTATCTTGGCCTGTTAACTGTACAACCTTGTGATAGAAATGTTTCTGTTTGTGTGCTCTCTGTTGTGATGATGTTACTCCTTTAAGAAGATGTCATCTTGATTTTTTTTCCCAAGAGAGGTTGTAAAAGGCAGAGGGTCCGATTCGACTGGGCTAAGGGACTTCACTCATGGCCAGATGTTGGCAAAGGCAACAATCGGAAAAAGGTTTGAGATTTTTTTTTTTCTGAAACACTTCTACAGCGAAACAGTCTGTAAGGTCACCCCCCAGCCTCTGACCCTCCAGGGAAAATAGACTGGGGCTATTTCAGCCTCTTGCAACAGCTCAAACCCTCCAACCCTGGCAGTATCTTTGTAAATCTTTTCAGAACCCTTTCATGTTTCACAACTTGTTACAAACATGTCAACTAATTCAGAGAAGCCTCTCAATTACAGCTGTAAATGGAGAAAGTGTGTTTAATCATGAGTCATGAATAAAGGCTGTATTAATCTTTTATTGTGAAGTTTTACTCCTACATCTCCAAACAGATAATACAAACCTGGTCAGAGGGGAGTGATTGAAAAAATATGTGGGGCAAAAATTTTAGAGTGTGGCTTGTGTATGGAATGAGCTGCCAGTGGAAGTGGTTGAGGTCGGTACATTAACAACATTTAAAAGACATTTGGTCAAACACATGGAGAGGAAAGGCTGAGAAGGATAGTGGCCAAGTGCAGGGAAATGGGGTTACTGTTGATGGACATTTTGGTCGGCATGGACCAGTTTGGGCCGATGGGCCTGTCTCCGTGCTGTAGCACTGACTCGTGTCTCTTTGTCTCTCCAACAGTTTTGAGTTTTCAGATGAGCATCTCACTTAATCACACTGAATAAAATCCAATCTCATTAGTCAACTCTGATGTGGAAGTGCTGGTGTTGGATTGGGCTGGACAAGGTCAGAAGTCAAATGGCACCAGGTTAGAGTCCAACAGGTTTATTTGAACTCAAAATTTCAGAGCACTGCTCCTTTGTCGGTGAAGTGATGAAGCAGCAGCATTGAAGAAGGAGCAATGCTTCTAAAGCTTGTAATTTCAAATAAACCTGTTGGTCTCTAAGCTGGTGTTGTGTGATTTCTGATATCTTCAGCTGTGGGTTTGTGTCGAACTTAATGGGATATTTTGTCCAATTCGGCATTTTTAAACAGTATCACTTGGAGGGATTCACTTGAAACCTTTCAAGAGGTGAGTTCAACAAGACTGAACTATTCAAAGTTACTTGGACTCAATTTTAAAACTTACATCAGGACCGGTAGACATAGATGTACAGCACGGAAACAGACCCTTCAGTCCAACTCATCAACGCTGACAAGACATCCTAAATTAATTTGATTCCATTTGTCAGTATTTGGCCCATTATCTTTCTGAACCGTTCCTGTTCATGTCCGAAACCAGATGCCCTCTCAGTGGTATAATTGTACCAGCCTCCACTTTCTCTGGAAACTCATTCCATACATGCACTACCCTCTGCGTGAAAACATTGCCCCTTACGTCCCTTTTAAATCTCTCACCCAGCCAAATAGCCTCTCCCTGCAGCTCAAACCCTCCAACCCCCGGCAACATCCTGGTAAATTGTTTCTGATACAGAAGTCAATGTTTTCGGAAGAACCCTTCTTCAGTCCTGAACGAGGGTTAATACCCGAAATGCTAACTTCACCTCCTAATGCTACCTGGCTTGCTGCGTTCTCCCAGCCTCCTGCTTGCCAACTTTGGATTCCAGCAACCGCAATTATTTTTTGTTTCTAACAAATGGTGGAGCAGACTCAATGGGCTGAATGGCCTCATGTCTGCTCCAGTGCTCTTGTGGTCTAAGGTTTCTGCGGATTCTTAGCAACGTGCAGTCCCAGACTCCGAGTAATGTCGCCCACTGGAAGCAAAGTTTATGGAATCACAGAATCCCTACAGAATGTAAACAGACCTTTGGGACCAAAAAGGCAACATCAACCCTCCGTATAGTTACCCACCCAGACCTATTCTCTTAACCCTGTTACTTTACATTTACTTGGAGAAAGTGAGGACTGCAGATGCTGGAGATCAGAGTCAAGAATGTGGTGCTGGAAAAGCACAGCAGATCAGGCAGCATCCGAAGACCAGGAGAATCCTGATGAAGGACTTATGCCCAAAACGTCGATCCTCCTGCGCCTCAGATGCTGCCTGACCTGCTATGCTTTTCCAGCACCACACTTTTGACCAGTCTACATTTACCCCTGACTACTGCACCACACTTACACATCCCTGAACACTATGGACAATTTAGCTAGGCTAACTCACCCTAACTTGTACATCTTTGTATTGTGGGAGCAAAAGCGGAACACCCGGAGGAAACCCATGCAGACACGGGAGAATCAAACACTAGATTCAAACCCGAATCCATGGCTCTATGAGGCAGCTGTGCTAACCACTGAGCCACCATGTCGCCCCGAGCCACTTTAGAGTTGCACTTGGGGGTGTGAGGCAGTGTGCAGTCCAGACATTTTTTTAAAAGCCCACCAACTTTCCCACTGCACCCATTGTCAGAGTGGGGCACAAGGTTTAATCCACAGTAGCGTCACTTGCAGTATCCGATTGTTGGGAGCACTGGTGCCCCTGCTGGTGTCTTCGCAAGTTCCTGGAAAATGTGAACCTCTTGCCACACTCAGGGCAGCTGAATGGCCTCTCTCCTCTATGGACCCGCTGGTGGGTCAGCAGAGCAGAAGAATTGCTGAAGCCCTTCCTGCACTCAGGACAGTAGAACGGCCACTCTCCCATGTGGACCCGCTGGTGGGTCAGAAGGTGGGAGGAGCGGTTAAAGCGTTTCTCGCACTCTGGGCAGGAGAACGGCTTCTCCCCTGTGTGGACCCGCTGATGCCTCAGCAGGTGGGAGGAATTGCTGAAAGCCTTCCCGCACTCGCGACAGCTGAAGGGCCTTTCCCCCGTGTGGAACTGCTGGTGGGCCACGAAGTTAGAGGAGACCGCAAAGCCCTTCCCGCACACTGAGCAGGAGAATGGCTTCTCCCCGGTATGGACCCGCCGGTGGGTCAGCAGTTGGGAGGGCTGGGGAAAATTCTTCCCACACTCAGGGCAGGCAAATGGCCTCTCCCCAGTGTGGACCCGCTGGTGTGTCAGCAGGGAGGAGGAACTGCTGAAGCCCTTCCCACATTCAGGGCAGGGGAACGGCTTCTTGCCTGTGTGGACCCACTGGTGCCTCAGCAGGGCAGAGGAATCGCTAAAGGCCTTCCCGCACTCGGGGCAACTGAATGGCCTCTCCCCTGTGTGGACCCGCTGGTGCTTCAGCAGGTCAGAGGATTTGCTGAAGGCCTTCCCACAATCAGAGCAGGGGAATGGCCTCTCCCCGGTGTGGACAAGCTGGTGCGCCAGCAAGTGGGAGGAGTGGGTGAAGCTGTTCCCGCACTCGGGGCAGGTGAATGGTCTCTCCCCAGTGTGGACTCGGCGGTGGTCCAGCAGGTGGCAAGAGCGGATAAATCCCTTCCCACACTCTGGGCAGGAGAACGGCCTCTCCCTGGTGTGACTGCGCTGATGAATTTCCAGGGCAGATGGGACACTGAAGCCTTTCCCGCAGTCACCACACTTCCACGGTTTCTCCATGGGGCGAGATTCCTCTGGTTTCTCCTTGGCCAAAGCTTCAGCTGCACACAAACGCATGTACAAACCCTCCCTGCCATGAATTCCTCTTTCCAGGCTGTATAATTGTGACAGGCTGCACATTCAATGCGCTGCCACAGTAGCGTCTCTCATCCAGCTCCACTGATGCTGAAAGCGTACTGAAACAGAAACCAAAGAATTTTGCTCCTTCTCGCAGAATCATAGTCAAAAATCGTTACAGTCCCAATGGATTGATCGACTGTCTGTCATTGACATGAAAATGACGACTGCAGATGCTGGAGAGTCAGTCAAAATGTGTGGTGCTGGAAATACACAGTAGGTCAGGCAGCATCCAGGGAGCAGGAGAGTTGCTGTTTCGGGCATAAGCCCTTCAACTACTGAATTTGAAACTTCAGTCTTCAAATCTTCAAATGCACTGGAAAAAACAGATTATGAAAGTTATCACTGTCAGTCAGGGTAGAAATTCAGAACAAGCAATTCTCCTTTATGCGGAACATTCTTTTCTTTTGTAATTCCATGAAATTGAAAGCACCATTACCCTACTCTGATTGCTCTACATTTACACCTGATTAATGCATCTAACCTACACATCCTGGACATTATGGACAATTTAACATGGCTAATTCACCCAAACCTGCACATCTTTGGATAGTGGGAAGAAACAGGTGCACTGGAAGAAATCCGCAGCAAACACCAGACGGAGAATGTGCAATATCCACACAGACAACGGCCCCGAGGCTGGAATTGTATCTGGCTCTCTGGTGCCGTGAGGCAGCATCACTAACCACAGACACCGTACCTTCCTTTTCCAGTCCTGCCACCAAGTCACTCAGCTTGAGCTCAAGCAAAGCACTACGTTTAATTTTCACTTCACACACACTGAACTTTCGGCCCGTCCCCACTTCCGCTACAGGAAATGCAAACAGCTGGTGGGTTGCCACATCGAATCCCTACAGTGCGGAATGAGGCCATTTGGCCCAACAACTCTCCATTTACGTCTGACTAATATACCTAATCCACACATCCCTGAACTCTTTGGGGCAATTTAGCATAGCCAATTCATCCTAACCTGTACATCTTTGGACTGTGGGAGGAAACCGGAGCATCTCGATGAAACCCACACAGCTACGGGGGTGGGGGGGGGGGGGGGACAATATTCAAACTCCACACAGACAGACAGTCACCTGAAGCTGGAGTCAAATCCTTGTCCCTGGTGCTGTGAGGCAGCAGTGTAACCACTGAGCCACGTGCTGAAAGAGATGCAATGTGGAACTTTATTGACTGTACTGCACAGTGGATTGTTGAGTAAGGTTGAGTCTCGAAGGATCTGGAAAGAGGTAGCTAACATTTAGGAGCGCATTGCGACAGATGCTGGAATCATTCCTGAAAACAACAAATGCTGTAGATCACAGCTGGTCAGGCAGTGTCCACATAGAGAGCAAGCTAACAGTTCAGGTCTTCTTTGAGATTTATAAAATCTTGCTGGATACAGAGAAGATGAATGCCAGGAGTCATTTCCCTGGAATGAGGGATTTCAAGACGAGCGGACATATTTTTAAGGTGAGAACAGAAAGATTTAAAAACAAAATAAGGGGCAACATTTTTACACAGAGTGCTTCACGTGTGGAATGAATTTCCAGAGAAAGTGATGGATGCGCTTATAGTCCCAACATTTAAATGACATTTGGATAAGTACATGAATAAGAAATGTTCAGAGGGATATTGGGCCAAGCACATGTAGGTGGGACTAGTTTAGTTTGGGATTATAGTCAACATGGACTGGTTGGACCGAAGGATCTGTTTCCGTGCTGCGTGACTCTGACTGGATACAGTGGATGTGGGGAAGATGTTTCCACCAGTAGGAGAAACGAGGACCAGAGGATACAGGATCAGGGTGAAGGAATGCCTTCAGAACTGAGCTGAGGAGGAAATTCTGCAGCCAGAGGATGGTGAATCTGTGGATCTCATTGCTGCAGAGCGCTGTGGAGGCCAAGTCATTGAGGGCATTTAAGACAGGGATAGATAGGTCTTTGATAAGTAAGGGGATCAAGGGTTACGAGGAGAAGGCAACAGAATGGGGTTGAGAAACATATCGGCCATGATCGACTGGTGGAGCAGACTCAATGGGCCAAATGGCCTCATTCTGCTCCTGTATATTGTCGTCTTAAAACTGGGCAGATTACTGAAGTGGTTTTCATGAACAATTTCAGAGTCCTGAATTAAAGCTGTAGAGGTGTAAAGCACAGAAACAGACCTTTTAGTCCAACTCATTCATGCCGACCAGTTATCCCAACCGAATCTCGTCCCATTTGCCAGGACTTGGCCACTATCGCTCTAAACCTTTCCTATTCATATACCCATCCAGATGCCTTTTAAATGCCGTAATTGTACCATCCTCCATCACTTCCTCTGACACTCGTTCCATACATGCACCACCCTCTGCATGAAACACTTGTCCCTGAGGTCCCTTTTAAAATCTTTCCCCTCTCACTCTAAACCTATGCCCTCTAGTTCTGGACTCCACAACCCAGGGAAAAGACCTTGTCTGTTTATAAAATCATGAGGATTATGGATAGAATAAACCTGTCGAAGGTCCCCCCCACCCCCACCCACAAAAGCTTCTGACGCTCCAGGAAAACAGCCCGAGTCTATTCTGCCTCTCCAGATAGCTAAAATCCTCCAAACCTGGCAACATTCTTGTAAATCTTTTCTGAACCCTTTCAAGTTTCACAGCATCCTCCTGTTAGGAAGGAGACCAGAATTGCACACAATATTCCGAAAAGGCCTAACCAGTGTCCTATACAGCTGCAACGTGACCTCTCAACTTTCCTACCCAATGTTCTGACCGATAAAGGAAGGCATACCAAATGCCTTCCTCACTGTTCTATCTACCTGCGACTCTACTGTCAAGAAGCTATGAATCTGCACTCCAAGGTTTCTTTGATCAGCAACACTCCCTCGGACCTTTCCTGATTTGCTTTTCCAAATGTAGTACCTCACATTTATCTAAATTAAACTCCATCTGCCATTCCTTAGCCCATTGGCCCATCGGATCAAGATCCCATTGTCATCTGAGGTAACCTTATTTGCTGTCCACTACATCTCCAATTTTGGTGTCATCTGCAAACTTACTAACTATACCTCTTATGCTCACATCCAAATCATTCATATGAATGATGAAAAGTAGTGGGACCAGCACCAATCCATGTGGCACAACACTGGTCACAGGCCTCCAGGCTGAAAATCAACCCTTCACCACCACTCTCCGTCTACTACCTTCAAGCCAGATCTGTATCCAAATGGCTAATTCTCCCTGTATTTCTCTAGATCTAACCTTGCTAACCAGTCTCTTATGAGGAACCTTGTTGAATGCCTTTCTGAAGTCCATGGAGATTATGTCGACTGCTCTGCTCTCGTCAATCCCTTGTTGCTTCTTCAAAAAATTCGATCAAGTTCGTGAGGCATGATTTCTCACGCACAAAGCCATGCTGACTATCCCTAATCAATCCTTGCCTTTCCAAAGACATGTAAATCCTGTCCCTCAGGATTACCTCCAACCACTTGCCCTCCGGCAATGTCAGGCTCACTGGTTGATAGTTCCCTGGCTTTTCCTTGCAATCTTTCTTAAATATTGGTACCACGTTAGACAACCTCCAGTCTTTCATCACCTCACTTGTGACTATCGATGGTACAAATACCTCAGCAAGGGACCCAGCAATCACTTCGCTCGCTTCCCACAGAGTTCTAGGGTACAACTGTTCAGGTTCTGGGGATTTATCCACTTGCATGCATTTCAAGACATCCAGCACCACCTCCTTTGTAGTATGGACATTTTTACATTTTTCAAGATATCATCATCTGTTTCCACACATTCTATTTCTTCCATGTCCTTCCCTACAGTAAACACTGATGCAAAATACTTGTTTATTATCTCCCCCAACTCCTGCAGCTCCACACATAGGCCGTCTTGCTGATCTTTGAGGGGCCCTGTTCTCTCCCTAGTTACCCTTTTCTCCTTAATATATTTATAAAAATCCTTTGGATTCTCCTTAACTCTACTTGTTGAAGCTATCTCATGTTCCCTTTTTGCCCTCCTGAGTTTATTCTTAAGTATACTCCAACTGCCTTTGTACTGTCAGGATTCACTCGATCTCTCCTGTCTATACTTGTCATATGCTTCCTTCTTTTTCTGAACCAAAAGCTCAATTCCTCTAGTCATTCAGCATTCAGTACACCTACCAACCTCCCCTTTCACCCTGGGTTCTAGATGAGAGTGGTGCTGGAAAAACACAGCAGTTCAGGCAGCATCCGAGGAGCAGGAAAATCGATGTTTTGGGCAAAAGCCCTTCATCTAATCTAGAATCTGGTTTCCAGCATCTGCAGTCCTTGTTTTTACCTAGATTTTCCCCTTTCACCCTAACAGGAATATACTGTCTCTGGACTCTCAGTTTCTTATTTTTGAAGGCTTCCCATTTTCTAGCCATCCCTTTACCTGCGAACATCTGCTCCCAGTTAGCTTTTGAAACATCTTGCCTAATACCAAGTTAGCCATCCTACAATTTAGATCTGGTCTATACTTTATCTTCACTCTTTTATAGCTCATAGAATTATGGTCACTGGCCCCAAAGTGCTCCTCCACTGACAGCTCAGTCACCTGCCCTGCCTTATTTCCCAAGAGTAGGTCACGGTTTGCACCTTCACTAGTCAGAACATCCACTTACTGAATCAGAAAATTTTCTTGTACACATTTAAATTCCTCCTTAACTCTACTTGTCGAAGCTATCTCATGTTCCCTTTTTGCCCTCCTGAGTTTACTCTTAAGTATACTCCAACTGCCTTTGTACTGCCTTTAAACACTATGGCAGTCCCAGTCTATGTTTGGAAAGTTAAAATCCCTGACCATAACCACCCTATTATTATTAAAGATAACTGAAATCTCCTTAAGTTTTTTCTCAATTTCCCTCTGACTCTGAGGGAGTCTGTAATAAAATCCCAATAAGGTGATCATCCCTTTTCTTATTTCTCAGTTCCACCCAAATAAGCTTCCTGCATGTATTCCCAGGAATATCCTCCCTAAGCACAGTAATATATCCCTTATCAAAAAAGCCACTCTCCCTCCTCTCCTGCCCCTCTTTCTATCCTTCCAATACCATGTGTGTTCTTGAACATTAAGCTGCCAGTGCTGTCCATCCTTGAGCCATGTTTCTGTAACTGCCATGATATCTCAGTCCCAAGTTCCTAACCATCATCTGCCTTCCCTGTTCGGCCTCTTGCAATTGAAATAAATGCAGTTTAATTTACCAGTCCTACCTTGTTCTCTGCTTTGTTACTTCCTGCTCTGATTGTTTAACTCAGTCCCTTTCCCAACTGGACCAGTCACAGACTGATCTCTTTCCTCACTATTTCTCTGGGTCCCAGCAATCCCTGCCCCCCACCCACCCCTACCTTACTAGTTTAAATCCTCCTGAGCAGCTCTCGCAAATCTCCCAGCAATATATTAGTCCCCTTCCAATTCGGGTGCGATCCATCCTTCTTGTCCAGGTCTTTTCTACCCCAGAAGAGATTCCAATATTCACATTTTTGGATCCTTTCTCCCATGCACCAGTTCCTCAGCCACTGATTCATCTGCCCTGTCCACTTATTCTCACCCTCACTAGCAACATTCCCCATTAACTGGTTAAGTCCTGGATTGCTTTCCTAAAATGCAACACCTCACGTTCGTCTAAATTAAACTCCATCTGCCAATCCTCGGTCCATTATTCCATCCGATCGATTATAATTTATAGCAAACTCTCTTTCCTCCCTTATTCCCTAAAAGCTGAAAATCTCCATCCCACACACTCTCCTTTCATTCTCATTTTACTGAACGTATTCCCTGCTCTGCCTCATCCTGAAAAGTCTGGTTCATGCTGATTAACAGGCCTACACTCAGGGGGGATTTAATTGAAACATAAGAATGCTGAATGGCTTGGACAGAGTGCATGTTGGGGGAGATGTTTCCAGTGGTAGGAGAGATGGGGACTCGAGGGCACAGCTTTCGAGTAAACGGAAGATCTTTTCGAACAGAGATAAGGAGAAACTTCTTCAGCCAGACAGTGGCGAATCTATGAAATTTACTGCCACAGAAAGCTGCGGTAGCCAAGTCACTGAGTATATTTAAGACTGAAACAGATGATAGGTTCTTGAGTCTCAAGGGGAGAAAGCTGGAGAATGGGGTTGAGAAACTTATCAGCCATGATTGAATGGTGGAGCAGATCCAGTGGGCTGATTGGCCAAATTCCCGCTCCTGTGTCTTATGGTCTCTTGCTGTTCTGGACACAGTGAGAGAAACTTGGGAGCAGGAGTAGGCCATTTGGTCTTTCAAGCCTGCACCAGCATTCAACAGATCATGACTGGATATTAATCTACCTACATCTAGGTGGATACACTGGGATTTTTTTTCACTGGAGCACAGAGGTGACCTCACAGAGGATTATAAAATCACGAAGGATAGCGATGTCCTTTCGCTCAGATGTGAGCATCAAGATTAGGGAGCACATTTTTAAGGCGAGAGGAGAAAGATTTTAAAAAGACATCAGAAGCACCCTTTTTTAAGAGAGTAGTTTGTGTGTGGAATGAATGTCCAGAGAAAGCCCAGAGGTCAGATCAGTTTTCCTTCATGTGAATCCAAGGAAAGCGATGGGATCAGACGTAGGACCAGGCCGTGCACTCAGAGCATGGGCAGGTCAACTGACAGAGGTCTTCTCGCACATCTTCAACCTCTTCCTGCAGCAGGCCATTCTCCCTGCCTGTTTCACGAGGGCCAACATCATCCCTGTGCCTCAGAAGACTCATGCAGCACGTGTCGATGACTACCACCCAGTTGCCCTAACTTTGGTGGTCATGAATTGCTTTGAAAAGCTGGTCATGGCATTAATCAACTCCAGCCTTCCCACTACTCTTGCCCCACTCCAATTTGCCTATTGGCAAATTGGGATCCACGTCAGATGCCATATCATTTGCCCTTCCCTCCTCCCTAGAACATCTTGACACCAAGAACAGGTACGTAAGAATCCTACTTGACTGCAGTTCAGCCTTCAACACTGTTATCCCCTCGAGACTGATTACTAAACTTAGTGATCTCGGACTAAGCCCCACTCTCTGTAACTGGATCCTCAGTTTCCTGACCCACAGGCCACAATCAGTGAAGACTGGGGACAACATTTGATCCTCACTAACACTCAACACTGGAGCCCTCCAGGGGTGCATACTCAGCCCCCAACTGTACTCACTGTATACCCATGACTGCGTCACCAAATACAAGACTAATGCCATTTACAAGTTCACTGGCACCACTATAGTCAGTCAAATCTCAGATGGCAACAAAACAGACTGCAGACGGGAGATGGAAGACCTGGAAAAATGATGCACTGAAAACAAACCAGATCTCAATGCTAGCAAAACCCAGAAACTCGTTATTGACTTTTGGCGGGATGTTACTCATGCCCCCATACACATTAACAGCACAGAGGTGGAATGAGAGGAGGGTGTCAAGCTCCTGGGAGTGGTCATCCACAACAAGCTGTCTTGGATGTATCACTACCTGGTATGGCAACTGTACCATTCAAGATTGGAGACGGTTACAGAGAGTGGTGAACTCAGCCCGGACAATCACAAAGGCCTACCTCCCATCTATAAAATCCATCTACCAGGCCTGCTGTCAAGGGAAGCTGCCAGCATTCTTAAAGATCCATCCCACTCTGGCAATGTTTGTCTACAACCTCTACCATCAAGGAGAAGGTACAGAAGCCTGAACAAACACACCAGCCAGTTTTGTAACATGTTCTACCCTACTATTGTTAGAATACTGAATGGACTCTCAAACTCTCAGGATTTGCCTGAACCTTTATTTTTGTTTTTGCCGCTGTTTACCTATTATTTACTATGCGACTTAACTATGTGATCGCAAGACAACGCTTTTCACTGTGCCTCAGTACATGTGACAATAAATAAATTCAATTCAGTTCAAGTGGTGGATGTAGTCCAGTTAAAAGGGTTAAAAAGCATTTGGATCAGCACATGAATAGGAATGGTTCAGAGGGATATGGGCCAAACACTGGTAGGTGCAACTAGTTTAGTTTGAGAACATAGTCAGCATGGACTAGTTGGACAGAACAGTCTGTTTCTGCACTGTCTGACTGTCTAACTGTTCTATACTGGTCTTAAACCCATTTTCTTGCCTCCCCCCATAACCATCCACTTCCGTGTTGTCGAACATTCAAATGAACTCAGCCTTGAATATATTCAATGAACCCCACCCACAACTGCAGGAAGACATCACCACCTAGGAACTCAATTCCTCTTGCTAATGTATCATTTGCCTTGCTCATTGCTTGCTGATATAGAAGGACGCTGAGGCCTGTTTGTACATCAACACATCATTCCTGATGAAGGGCTCGTGCCTGAAATGTCGAATCTCCTGCTTCTCAGATGCTGCCTGAACCTGCTATGCTTTACCAGCCCTACACTTTTCGACTCTGATCTCCAGCATATGCAGTCCTCACTTTCTTCACATCCCAATATATCACTATTTAAGGAATGCGTCTCCTTTCTGCTTTTTTTTAAAACAGCAAATGCGATAACTTCACATTGTGCTACTACATTTGCCGTATGTTTGCTAACTAAGACACAATCTTGGACCAACTTTTCCAGACTCTCTCCCCTCGCCGGGATTCACTCCTTTTCCTTTCAATTGCTGCAAAACAAAAATTGAACCCCAGAATGAAAACAAATGGAAAAGGGGGTGAGAAAAGAAAGTGCCGTACTCACAGATGTTGGACAGAGGAAGGAAGTTGCAGTCTGGGGTGAAGCTCAATCTTCATTCAGAGAGGAACAACAGCAATAGCAGCTTCAGAAGCTCATGGTCAAACTTCCGTATTCAGACAAAAGCAAGGCTCTGATTGACAAAGGAACCAGGCTCCTTCCGGTCATCCCAAGCTCCCCATTGGTCCATCAAAGAAAGTCGCGTCCGTAATTGCGGACAGCGTGGGGCATGCGCAGTTCTTGTTAACGCCGCTGAACATGCGCAGTACTTACTGACACCGAGGAGTATGCGCAGTGTGGTCTGTGGCGATGCTGGTGTTGCTGACAAGATTTTGTACCCAAATGTCAAATGTCAACAGGAGTTTAAAAAAAAGCTGAAGCCACATTTTTTTTAAATCTGTAGCTCGACATTTTATTGCGTTTCCATTTTGTGTGACTCCTCAACTTTTGAATGTCTTTTCCTCAGGGTAGGGGAGTCCCAAACTAGAGGGACTCCCCTTCCCTGAGGATTGAGAGGGAAAAGATTTAAAGGGACCTCAGGGTCAGAAAAAAACAGTTTGAAAGTTAATTCCCCTCAACAAATGCCCCCTCTTATGCCCTGAACAAGATAGATTGTTCACAGCCTATTAATCATGAGTAGCAATGATGTTGTGAAACTTAGAAGGGTTCAAAAACGATTTACAAATATGTTGCAAAGGTTGGAGAGGTTCAGCTGCAGGGAGAGGCTGAATAGACTGGGCTGATTTTCATACAGCGTTGGATGCTGAGGGTTTATAAAACCTTATAGAGATTTATAAAATCATGAGGGGCATTGATAGGTTAAATAAACAAGGTCTTTTCGCTGGGGTGGGAGAGTCCAGAACTAGAGGGCATTCATTTTGGGTGAGAGGGGAAAGATATAAAAAGGACCTGAGGGGCACATTTTTCACGCAAAGGGTGGTGCATGTATTGAATTAGCTGCCAGAAGAGGTGGTGGAGGCTGGTACAATTACAAAATTTAAAAGACATTTGGATGGGTATATGGGCCAAGATTAATTTAGGATACCTGGTCAGCATGGACCGACGGGTTTGTACAACTCTATGGTTCTATTTCTGCATAGTCAGAATCAATTTCACAAGACTAGGAATAGGCCATCCACAAATTACACCCTGTCCTCAACTGTGGACTAACTGGACATATTTGAATGCAAGTTTCAGAAAGATGTCTGCAGCTTTTCTATAAAGTTGAACATGCTTTCATGATATTTCTGAATATATCATTTTAGCTATTCTCAATTTTAAAGATCAGTCATTTCTCGTGAAGCCGTGTCTACCAGGTATAGTCATCAACATCCATTCTCTTTCTATCTTCCTAGAAGGGTTTGATACAGCGATCGAAGAGGGTTTGAGGCATCTGCAAGGAGAGGGAGTGGGTGGAAGAGAAGGAGAGAGAATGGACGGATGGGCAGAGTGTCAGGGGGTGAGAGAGATAATTGACAGGGGGACAGAGGGTGGGAGGATGAGAACACTGGGGGGAACAGAGGGTGATGGGATGGACAAGATTGTGGGTACCGATGGTTAGGGAAAGAGAAAGACTGGTGGGCAGAAGTGGGGAGGAAGAGAATGCAGGGCAGAGGGTGGGGGTTGAGAGAGAATGGACGGGGACAGTGGGTGGGGAGAGATTGGACAGGGGGGCAGAGGGTGGGGGTGAGAGACTGCCCAAATCCCACCTTCCCCAGGACTGGTGTTGATATCTCACGAACTGGAACCCACTCCTCCCACAGCAGACTTGTGTCAATCATTTCTCAATATATACGTGGCAAAAGCAGTAGAATCATAATTCTGACAGGCCATTCGGCCCATCGAATTCACACTGACATTCCAAATAGCATCCCATCCAGACCCATCTGCTGACCCTACAGCCCTGCAGTTCCTCATGGCTAACCCACTCTAATCTGCACGCTTCAGCATGGCCAATCCACCTTAAACTGCAGATCTTTGGACTGTGGGAGAAAACCAGAGCACTCGCAGGTAACCTACACAGACACAAGGAGGAGGACGTGCCAAGGTCCACACAGACAGTTGCCCAAGGATGGAATCAAACATGGACCCCTGGCACTGTGAGGCTGTGGTACTAACCACTGAGCCACTGTGCCGTCCAGAGTTAGCTTCTAACTTTTCACGTACCCTCAGCAGAGGCTCTCTCCTGACATTTGTGGACCACACCTGCTGTAACCTCCCTTTCCCACATCTTCAGCCCTGAGCACAATGGTTCCCGAATCCTGGCACCAGATAGACACCGATGTCATCTGGCCTCCTGCTTACAATTGCGGAGACCGGAGACAATCCGTCACTATTCTGTCTGTTACCACCACCTCCCCAATGTTGTTCGTATTCCCAGCACCCAGCCAGTTCGATCCTCCACTCCCTTGCAGCCCTCTCTCAGATTCCCTTTACCTGCCTGATCCACGCTCACACCTCCTGACCCTGTCCACTGACTCAATCAGAAGGGTCTGTCCGGAGAGGAATGACTAACTCCTGGAATAAAATGTCTGGTTATCTTTTACATCAAAGGTCTGCAGCCTGGCTTTCAGCTCCATCTCTCTGAGCTGAATGTCCACCAGCATGTGTTTGCCCTGGATCACAGCATCCAGAGCCTCCCACCTTCTGCAAATCAGAAGACAAGTCCCACCCTACACTCTCCAATGTGTGTTGTGTAACTGCTTCATCATTTCTGGTGGCCGAGCAGAGGCTAAGTTCAACTTGGATTCCAAACTTGGGTATCAATAGCCATGAGGATGGCTTCAAATGGACCTTGGGTTGATGTCACACTACATGTGACTCCACTACACTATACAGTCTCTCTCTCTCTCACACATACACAGACACACACACTCTCATACACACACACATGCATGTAAGTCAATAGGGTGAATTTGCGGAATTATATTTCCAAATACATTGTATTTTGCTCAAAAAGTTCACAATCTGCAGGCAGTCAATGCATGTAATAATTTTATAAATTCCTACTTTGGAAATAGAACCAGTCTGACTCAAGATTGGGATACTGATAGACTTGAACCTCACACCTTCCATGCATTGTCTGAGCTGTCACTTCTTTTTATAAAATAGAGTCATAGAGTCAAAGAGATGTACAGCATGGAAACAGACCCTTCGGTCCAATCCGTCTACACCGACCAGACATCCCAACCCAATCTAATCCCACCTGCCAGCACCCAGCCCATATCCCTCCAAACCCTTCCTATTCATATACCCATCCAAATGCCTCTTAAATGTTACAATTGTACCAGCCTCCATGACATCCTCTGGCAGCTCATTCCATACACGTACCACCCTCTGCGTGAAAAACCTGCCCCTTAGGTCTCTTTTATATCTTTCCCCTCTCACCAAAAGGAATGCCGTCTAGTTCTAGACTCCCCGATCCCAGGGAAAATACTTTGTCTATTTATCGTATCCATGCCCCTCATAATTTTGTAAACCTCTATAAGGTCATCCCTCAGCCTCCGACGCTCCAGGGAAAACAGCCCCAGCCTGTTCAGCCTCTCCCTATAACTCAAATCCTCCAGCCCTGGCAACATCCTTGTAAATCTTTTCTGAACCCTTTCAAGTTTCGCAATATCTTATGGGTGGCGCAGTGGTTAGCACTGCTGCCTCACAGCGCCAGAGACCTGGGTTCAATTCCTGCCTCCGGCGACTGACTGTGTGGAGTTTGCACATTCTCCCTGTGTCTGCGTGGGTTTCCTCCGGGTGCTTCGGTTTCCTCCCACAGTCATAAAGATGTGCAGGTCAGGTGAATTGGTCATGCTAAATTGCCCCTAGTGTTAGGTAAGGGGTAAATGTAGGGGTATGGGTGGGTTGTGCTTCAGCGGGTCGGTGTGGATTTGTTGGGCCGAAGGGCCTGTTTCCACACTGTAATGTAATCTGTAATCTTTCCGATAGGAAGGAGACCACAATTGCATGCAATATTCCAACAGTGGCCTAACCAATGTTTTGAACAGCTGCAGCATGATCTCCCAATTCCTGTACTCAATGCTCTGACCAATAAAGGAAAGCATACCAAATGCCTTCTTCACTATCCTATCTACCTTAAGTTATCTCGAGCACATGACTTAAAAGAAGTTCTAGGATTTGCATATTAATGAACTGAAACCTGCAACCCATTCTAAAAGATGAAAGACTTAACAGCAATCTTGGTTTGTTCAATATATCATTTCAGTTGCATGACACTGATCTTTTGCTATAAATTCTGTGTCTTATGATCCTGCTCCACAGCTACCTGATGAAGGAGCAGCGCGCCGAAAGCTAGTGCTCCCAAATAAACCTGTTGGACTATATCCTGGTGTTATGTGATTTTTAACGTTGTTTCTCATGAACACAGCCACAACACTTCCTGCTGCTGCCAGGAAACATTACAATGCTGATGAAACGATGCAGTACCTGCAGAGATGAAAATCTTAACAGTTTCTAAGGATACTTGCTACTGATTCACTGCTTCTTCTGATACACGACTTTGGTAACATAGTGCTGGAAGCTGAGTGAGCAGCTTTAAAACAGAAACTTGTTGGATTTTAAATCTTTCAATGTCTGAGTCCGAATTTAGGTAACCTTTATTGCGACCCAACTTTGTTACAGCTTCATGATCTCCCCAGCAAAAAAATTACAAAAAGTAGCTTTCCTTTTCTTCAACAGCTGAAGCTCAAAGCACGCACATACACCCCTGACCTCCCCTGCCACCCCAGTTGCTTTATTATTGGTAAGCACTGAGGTGTCCCTTTGTAACTGAATCCTTGATACAGTCTTAACCCGGAGGAAGTAATGCCTCACTCAGCAATTTCAGCCCATATACTGTATCCAAGTAAGTTTCTCCCCACTCATTTTCCGGGGGCAGGGGTGGGGACAGGGGCTTAAAGTCGACCATATTGCTGAGAGTCTGGAGTCATGTGTAGGCCAGACCGGGTAAAGGATGCATCTGGGACGACTGAGTGAATCCTTTCCCACAACAGCAGTTTCCTTCCCTAAAAAAATCATGAGTGAATTAGATGAGGATGTTTTCCCCCTGAAAATGGTTTCACCATTAGATTCTGAACTCCAGATTTCTGACCAAATTCCAATCTGCCATGGCGGGATTCAAACCCGGGGGAGTTCCCAGAGTTGATGTAGTAATCCAGTTGATAATACCACTCGGCCATTGCTTCTTCGATCCCAGTGATGGCACATGAACTCACTAGTGCCTCCGGAAGTTGTCCACCCAACCAAATCCCTTCCTGCACTCAGCAGGAGAACAGCCTCTCCCAGTGTGGACCCACTGGTATGTCTGCAGGGTGGATGAACTCATGAACCCCTTCCTGCAGTGACAGTAGGTGAACGGCCTCTCCCCAGTGCGGACCCAAGGATGTTTCAGCAGGCCAGGAGAATTGACGAATGTATTCCTGTACTTGGAGCAAGTGAATGGCTTCTCCCCGGTGTGAACATGCCAGTGCATCAGCTGGTTGCACAGCCAACTGAATCCCTTCCCACACACAGAGCAGGAGAATGGCCTCTCCCCTGTGTGAATGCTTCTATGAGTCTCCAGCACTGACGGGGAAGGGAACCCTTTCCCACAGTCCCCACATTTCCACAGTTTCCCCATGGGGAGAGCTTTCCTTGTGTCCCTCTGGGTTTGAAATTACCAACAGAATGGGTACACAGTCTCTCTCCACCGTGAGGGATGAAACTTTGATTCCCCAAACTGAGTAACTGGTTTCAAGCACTTTTCACAGTCAGTGCACTGAATCTCCCTCACTTGGGTGTCTCTGTATTCAAAAAGTGTCCAAAATCTCTCAAGCAGACAAAAGCAAACATTTCTTCTCAATTGGAATGGTTGCTGATATTCAAGTCCCAATGAATCAAGTGGCTCTGTCAGAAGTTGATGTATCATTTGCTTTCAGATTTCTTTCTACATGTCTTCCTGCAAAATTAAATTCACAAAATACGTGATCACAGTCAATACTGTTAAATGAACACAACATAGGTGACAATTCCTGTAGTTTGTCAGATGCCTGATCACATCTTATCCAGGACACAGAAACCTGAAAACCCTCATGCAACCAGATAGCCTTAAGTGTGTATGGAGGAAATCTTCATTTCGGTGACAATAACCTAGAACAAGCTGCCGACAAAGGCACTGGAAATGGAGCTGAATCAAGGACAATGAAAATGAAATGTCAAGGCTACTTGAGAAAAACAAACCAGTAAAGTTGCTGAATGACTTTCTACTGTCCTATTCAATAAAAAAGATAACAAGAAATACAGAATATAACTTCAGTGCTAGATTAGAATGTGAAAAATAATAGCCACAAGGCTTTTATAACAGCGAATAATATCAGATATACACCATATGAAGCAACATATGTCTACATTTTATATCAACGTGCCAATCCCTTAGATTCTGCTCCGTCCCATGAGTAACTACCATTTTAATTCTGAACATGAGGAAAGAAGCGATCTTTTTCCGCAATGCAAATTGTATTTAAATAAACGTATCAAACTGAGGGGAAAAATGTAGTATACCGTTAAGAAGGACAGAGAGCATCTGATACCTTTGCAGAGTCTGCTCCCTCCCTGGATTCACTTCAGTTGCTACATGTGAATAGTGTTTCCTCCCTCTCTTTCTCCCTCCAAGGATGAGAAATGGAAAGGGCAAAGATATTGCTTTGCTTCCACAATTTCTCCATGATGTGGGAATCCTTGTCTCTCTCCAGCTTTGACAATCGGTTGAAAGACCACTCATGTATGGAACATGTTCCATCTATTGCTGCTGCGAATGGGGTGTTGCTATTTTAGGCTGTGTACCCGCTTAAAGCTCTTCCCACGGTCAGTTCATTGGAACACTCTCACTCAGGTATGCATACCTCAGTCTCACTGATGTTTGAAACCTTGTGAAGCAGACAGGACAGGAGGGAAATTAAAAAATGCTACTAGATTCAAAGGCCGATGATATTCCCGTGCCAATGAATTGATTGTCTCTATCAGATCTTGTTTTGAGATTTCTGGCTGTAAATCCTCCCTTTCTCGTATACTGTAAAAGGAGATTACAGAAGACATTGCTGTCTACACAGTATAGGAATTCAATACAGACAATTCTGGTTTCTGAGGAACATTCTTTCTTTTCTCCTTCCCTCAAAAATGTGAATCGTAATGCTACAGTCTCCCTCCATTCTTACTCTACTGTGGCTATTATCACCCTCATTTCCGTTCTCGTAAAAATGCTGAAAAATGTTGACTCACAGATCTTGTGGAACCCTAGGTCTGAATATCATACAGAAGTTGAAGCATTTTATCTTGTCAAGGTCCCACAGGATGTTTATAAGCCCTTCGACCAAAATAATCCATTCACCCCATCAAATCTGCTCCACCATTTATTCCCATAATGATTAATATTATAATCCAAAAATCCACATTCATGCCTTATTATTGATTCCCCTATTGATTAAAATTCTGCCCAACATCTGCCTTGACTGTACTTCGTGATTGAACTTCAATAGCCCTGTCATTCATTACCCTCTGAGAGAAGATATCCACCTCATCTCCATCATAAATATGCAAACACTTAAGATTAGAGGCTATTCCTTCTGGTCTGAAACTCTCCCACAAATGAACACTACCTTTTTGGCAACTAACCTATCAGGCCCACTAAAATTCTGATACTTATTCATTCAGATCTCCTCTCATTCTTCCAAACTCGAACGAATGCTCAGCTAAGCTACTCAACATTTCCTCATTAGCAAACACGTCAATTCCCGGGATTAATTTTGTGAACGCTCTCTCACCAGCTTCCAATATTTCTGTCTTCTCCTCTACTTCGAGGGACCAGAGTGCAAAACACGCAAGTTACAGCATAATAAAGAATGCTGAATAATAGACATTTTTCCAGCAGAAAATCGAAAATGTGCAAAAATAGTCAGATGGAAAAGAGTCCAATCATGTCGTGGTAAGGAGCCTGATGGCTTGGGGGAAGAAACTGTTGCCTAATCTGGTCGTGATAGATTGAATTGGGAGGTGGGTGTGAGGATCTAAAGTTGGAATTAAGGCAACAAAATATGTACATTTTTATTTCAACAAAATGGCTTCTCGATTTAAAAGAATACTACAAAATGGCCTGTGAACCATACTGCTGAACAAACTGCTGATTTGCAGAATTAACTTGCAGTTCAAAGATAAGAGGACAATAGAATTTTCATAAGATGAATACTGACACATTATTTGACCATTTGAACTAACCTTGAACTAATACATGGCATGACAATTTATGTAAATTAGATATCCTTCTTAAAGAAAATATCATTGGATTAACTTGCTGTAAATCATGTCACCTTATTATATGTGATTGGTCTTTCTCGTAATTAAGACTACTATTTCTTAAAAAAATGTAAATAATGTGTAATTTTTAATTGTAATTGCGCAACTTCATCACGGAACACAGAAGCTTCAATCTCTGTGTTGCTGTTTAAAAAGGGGAGAGATTAATTGAAGTTGAGGGTGCTTTGGTACTTGCGGACAGTGGTCTTCGAAAATTGCTGAACTCTGAGGGGAGGGTTGAAATCTGAATTCCCAAGCTTTATTAACTTTTGTTTTTTTTAAAAAAATTCTTTCTCCCGAGCTTCGTTGCTTTCAGAAATAAAACAATATCAATCTCCAGAGATTGGTTATTTTCTGGTGTTATCTTTTTAATAGAAAAAAAATCGATCGCTCAAAATTCATTTATTTTCGGTTTGGGTTGTGTTAACTTCGATACTTTTCGGTTTAAAAAAAACTCCGATTGCCTTAAATTCGTTTATTTTCGGGTTCGCTTAATTTGAAATTCGTTATTTTTCGGGTTTATGTTTCATGCTCAATTGGGAAAACGACACTGCAGTGGACTAGGTTGTGGCAAAAGTGCTGCTTCACCTGGCAGGTATGTTAGAGCCCTTGGATATTCAGGAGGGAGCAGGTAAATGGGCAGGTAAATGGGAATTTTCATAAGATGAATACTGACACATTATTTGACCATTTGAACTAACCTTGAACTAATACATGGCATGACAATTTATGTAAATTAGATATCCTTCTTAAAGAAAATATCATTGGATTAACTTGCTGTAAATCATGTCACCTTATTATATGTGATTGGTCTTTCTCGTAATTAAGACTACTATTTCTTAAAAAAATGTAAATAATGTATAATTTTTAAGTGTAATTGCGCAACTTCATCACGGAACACAGAAGCTTCAATCTCTGTGTTGCTGTTTAAAAAGGGGAGAGATTAATTGAAGTTGAGGGTGCTTTGGTACTTGCGGACAGTGGTCTTCGAAAATTGCTGAACTCTGAGGGGAGGGTTGAAATCTGAATTCCCAAGCTTTATTAACTTTTGTTTTTTTAAAAAAAATTCTTTCTCCCGAGCTTCGTTGCTTTCAGAAATAAAACAATATCAATCTCCAGAGATTGGTTATTTTCTGGTGTCATCTTTTTAATAGAAAAAAAATCGATCGCTCAAAATTCATTTATTTTCGGTTTGGGTTGTGTTAACTTCGATACTTTTCGGTTTAAAAAAAACTCCGATTGCCTTAAATTCGTTTATTTTCGGGTTCGCTTAATTTGAAATTCGTTATTTTTCGGGTTTATGTTTCATGCTCAATTGGGAAAACGACACTGCAGTGGACTAGGTTGTGGCAAAAGTGCTGCTTCACCTGGCAGGTATGTTAGAGCCCTTGGATATTCAGGAGGGAGCAGGTAAATGGGCAAGTGTTACACATTCGGCGGTTGCAGGGGAAAGTGCCTTGGCACTATGGGAGGTGGGTGTGGGGTGTTGCGAGTGAAGGAAGAGTGGAACCGAGGTGGAACCCCTGGCACAACGGGTGCGTGTTGGGACCATAACCCAGCTGAGAAAGCATTCTCTCCTATTCACTCAATGTCGTCTTTAGCAGCTTTCCGGTATAACAGCGCTCTGTTCTGCACCTCGCCTTCTCATCTGGTGCCGAAAAAAGCTTGGACATAAATATTTCCCAGTGATATACTGGCCTAATGTGCACAGTCGCGTTGATACACTCGTAGAGGTCTGCGTGGACTTCTCCTGTTCTCTGTATCCTATGTTGAGGAGGGCAATGCTTGTCACTGGCCACTCGGGCGTCAGAGAAAAGTTTCGAAACAAAATGGTTGAATTATCTGCCAGTGGAGAGAGCCCGGTTCCCGGGGACGGGACAAACAGCAGCAGGGAGACTGAATGAGAAGCAGCTGTTCGGGAAACTCTTTGCCGTTTGCAATTCTCAGAGCAATCTCAAATGTATTTCATACTGAGCAAGTCTCAGGTCGCGCAAGCGGTGTGGGGGGTTAGTAGCATTCCGGCCCTCTGGCTCGTTGGTCTAGCCGTATGATTCTCGCTTTGGGTCCTTTACTGTACCGAGTTGCGAGAGGTCCCGGGTTCAAATCCCGGACGAGCCCGTGTTTTTTTAACTTGACTTGTGCAAAACTGCCTGATTAATTTTCTCAAAAAACGCCTTCGTGAAACGAGGTTGGGCTGTTTGGAGTACGAATGAGGCAGAAAACAGGGAAGTGAAATGGTTGGAGATAGTGTTCAACAGGTTGACGTGAGTGGTGCTGTGTTTGAGGAATGTCAACAATCAAGGGAGATTGGAAAATTGGAACAGCTCTCCTCGGAGAACCGAACTTTTCCAAGTCATGAGGGACCTAGAAACAGGAAATAATGTTGTGAAAATGCTCCCACACCTGAAAGGATCCTCAACGATTCGGCAGAATTTTAAAGTCACGAGGAAAAGAAGTAAAAGTGACATTAGGAAGAACGTTTACGTACAGGGAGTGGTTAGGGTTAGTAAGTCCCTGTCTGACACTGACAAAGAGGAAGATTCAATGGACACAAAAGGGAATTCGGTGGTCACGTTCAGATGTGCAGATTTACGCTGAGAAGGCGAGAGAATGAAACGAATAGAGACACACGTTTACTTAAGTGTAGAACCAGCAGAGCGAAGGTGGGCCGCATGGCCACCGTCTGCGCTGTGACACATGTTGTGATTCAGTGTGAAATCACAGTTCGACCAACAGAATGTGGGAATTTAGAAATAAGTTTATATTTACACAGCCTCCATACGTCCGCGAAACAGCATATTACACGACAGCAGTGGAGGTCTTTGACATCAGGCTCGAACGTGCCTGCCGCGTGCCAGACGGAAACCTGAAGTGTTCTGTGGAAGGTGCGCCGCGTGTGGCAGCAGAGTGGCGCAGCGGGAGCGTGCTGGGCCCATAATCCAGAGGTCGATGGATCGAAACCATCCTCTGCTATTATTCAATGTCTCCTCGAGCTGCTTTCCTTAAGATCGGTGCTCTCATCTGCAAGCTGCCTTTGCATCGATTAACCAAAATGTCGGATATCGATGCACTCGCCAAATCAGGTGGCATGGTTTTAGAGGTCTCAGTGGTATTCTGGTCTTCGCCGGTTTCCTCTTGAACCGAATCGCAAACCCAGTTCTCTGCGATGCCAATCAGCTGGTAAAGTTGAAACACATGCCTTGTGGTTTCGTCCATTCCTTGCAGTAATTCGCCACCCTGGTTCAGACGAGAATGACAAGCATGTCAGAAACCGCATCACGACTCAGACATCGTCCCCTCCTATTAGGACGGATACCACCGATTGTGAATAACCTCAGAGAGAGAGAGAGAGAGAGAGACAAGTGACAGACAGTCGCCGTGGACGCGATGGGCTGAACGGCTTCTGTCTGCGCGAGAATGATGCTACGTGTTTATGCCGTCCCACTGCCTGTCTCTGGGACAGAGAGGCTGAGGGGGCAAAACTGGTTCATTTTTAACCGTCCCTTCCGTGTTGGACTGCCTGCAGTCCCTCAGCTCAGGGCCGTGGGGATGACTCTCAGTGAGTGAAGGTTTCACTCGGATTCTCTTCATCTGGGACACTTGGGGCTCAGATGTTAACTGCTGCGCGGTCGCAGCAAAGAAAGCAATGCCCACTTTGCAATAGACTTTCCGTAAGATTGCTGCGTGAAGACGATTTCTGAACACCAAGAAGGCTGCACAACCATGTGAATTTACCTGAGCGAAGAGTCCTCGGTGTCCATTTCTTTCTGTCCTGCCAGCACAGCATCTTTCTATCTCTCCGATAACAGACCCTTGGAGAAAGTTCACAATCAAAGTTGTTCATGTTCCCCGCATTAATGTAACTGACACCTCTCACCCCAAGGGTTTCAGAGAGAGAGAGAGAGAGAGAGCAGAAGAGCGAATGGACTCTACCCGCACCCCACCCTACACCCCGTCCCACCCCGCAGAACAACGTGCAAGTAGAAATGAAATGGTTTAATTATCCACCAGTGGAGGTAGTCCAGTTCCTGGGGATGAGACAAATATCAGCGCTCCGGGGACAGAATGACAAGCAGATGTTCTGGAAACGCTTTGCTGCTTGCAATTGTTGGAGCAATGTGGAATGTACTTCACACTGAGCAAGTTTCAGCTGGCTCAGAGTCTCCGATGTACATTGCTGTGTTTGCCGCCAGCTCAGAGAGAGAACAATAGGAAGGACGTAGGAGTGAATAACGATCCGCGTGAGAGGGCGAATAACTGTTAATGGAGACTGTTAGCGGCTAACAATACGTAGTGTGTCATAGCAGACGAGGTGATAACAAGGAGTCGTTTGTGTGGTAGGGGGCAAGGACATGGGGGAGTTCAGGCCCTAAAGTTATGGAACTCGATATTGAAGACCGGAGGGCTGTAAGGTCTCCAAGTGGAAAATGAGGTGTTGTTCTTTCATCTGGAGCGAGAACACTGCTGCAAGCCTGAGACAGAGATGTTGGCCAGGGCACAGGGTGATGTGTTAAAGTGGCAGGCAACCGCAAGGTCAGGGCCTTTTTTTCCGCGGGCAGAACCGGGATGTTCTGCGAAGCAGTCACCCAGTTTATGCTTCATTCTACATTGGGGAAATGAGACTGTGAGCAGCGAATGCAGTGGACTAGGTTGTGGCAAAAGTGCTGCTTCACCTGGCAGGTATGTTAGAGCCCTTGGATATTCAGGAGGGAGCAGGTAAATGGGCAGGTGTTACACATTCGGCGGTTGCAGGGGAAAGTGCCTTGGCACTATGGGAGGTGGGTGTGGGGTGTTGCGAGTGAAGGAAGAGTGGAACCGAGGTGGAACCCCTGGCACAACGGGTGCGTGTTGGGACCATAACCCAGCTGAGAAAGCATTCTCTCCTATTCACTCAATGTCGTCTTTAGCAGCTTTCCGGTATAACAGCGCTCTGTTCTGCACCTCGCCTTCTCATCTGGTGCCGAAAAAAGCTTGGACATAAATATTTCCCAGTGATATACTGGCCCAATGTGCACAGTCGCGTTGATACACTCGTAGAGGTCTGCGTGGACTTCTCCTGTTCTCTGCATCCTATGTTGAGGAGGGCAATGCTTGTCACTGGCCACTCGGGTGTCAGAGAAAAGTTTCGAAACAAAATGGTTGAATTATCTGCCAGTGGAGAGAGCCCGGTTCCCGGGGACGGGACAAACAGCAGCAGGGAGACTGAATGAGAAGCAGCTGTTCGGGAAACTCTTTGCCGTTTGCAATTCTCAGAGCAATCTCAAATGTATTTCATACTGAGCAAGTCTCAGGTCGCGCAAGCGGTGTGGGGGGTTAGTAGCATTCCGGCCCTCTGGCTCGTTGGTCTAGGCGTATGATTCTCGCTTTGGGTCCTTTACTGTACCGAGTTGCGAGAGGTCCCGGGTTCAAATCCCTGAAGTTGGCATGTTCTCTCCCCCTTGTGTCTGTGTTGGTTACCTCTGGGTTTTCTGGCTTCCTCCCACAGTCCAAAGATCTGCAACCAGTTCTTCATCCAGACACCCCCTCTGGACAAGCCCTTCGCATACATAGGATCTGTTCAGGTGAGGAGGAACACTACGCAATGTTCTTCACAGCTTGCAGCACATTATTGATGAGGATGAGCACCTCACCAAGACCTTCCCCACGCCTCCACTTACCCCCTTCAAACAACCGCCAAACTTTAAACAGATAATTGTTCGCAGTAAACTGCCTGGCCTTCAGGACAACATGATACAACTCTGTCACGGCAGATAATGAAAGACGTATCAGAATGTTGACACGATTACCACTATTACACGTGGGGACACCACCCACCATGAGGGCAGCAGGTACTCATGTGACTCAGCCAACATTGTTTATCTCATATGCTGCAGGCAATGATGCAAACAAGTCTTGGTATATTGGTGAGACCGAGCAGAGGCTACAGCAACAGATGAATGGACACTGCACAACAATCAGCAGCCAGGAGTGTTCCCTCCCAGTCGGGGAACAGTACAGCGGTCTGGGACATTCAGCCTTGGACCTTCGGGTGACTATCCTTCAAAGTAGACTTCAGGATGGGCAACAACGGAAAGTGGCTGGGCAGAGGCTGATAGCCAAGTTCAATACCCTTTGAGACGGCCTCAACCGGGACCTTGGGTTCATGTCACACTACACTATACATTCTCTCTCTCTCTCTCATACACACTCGCGCGCATGTATTCTCACACACCCTCTCGCAGACTTATACTCCATTATACACTCTCTCTCTCTCACACACACACACACACACCCACACCCTCTCAGACTTATTCCCCATTACACTCTCTCACACACACATGATCACTTGGTTTCTCCTGCACACACACACACATACATAAAAGTTTGTGGGTTGAATTTGTACTTGCAGAATCGCATTTTATTTTGCTCAAAAACTCATACACGTAAGATTCTGTAATACAACGATAGAAATAGAATCCGTCTGACCTAACATTGGGACACAGACAGACTTTAACTTAACACCTTCAATGCATCATCTGATTGAGATGACACCTATTGTTAAAAGCTAGCTTGACAACGTAACTTTTGAAAAGTTTTAGGATTTACATGTGAAGGAACCGAAACTAACATGGTCATTCTAAAAAATGGTCGAGGTAAGCTAAAGTTGTTTAATATTCCATCCCATGCCACTGCAATCCTGGTGCTATAAAGTCTGTGTGTTATGATTCTGCTCCACAACCAACGATGAAGGAGCAGCGCTTCGAAAACTAGTGATTCCAAATAAACCTGTCGGGCTATAACCTGGCATTGTGTGATTTTTAACTTTGAAAATATGTAGTAATGCCAACATCTCCATACTGCGCATGCTACTCGGTGTCAGCACGCACTGCGCATGTTCCACGGTGTCAGCAAACTATTACGCATGCTCACGCAACAAGCGGAAACACTCCATGACCTTGTTTTGATGGACCAATGAGAAGCTCTGGAGGACCGGATGTAGACCGGTCCTCCTGCCAATCACAGCAAACCCATCGTCTGGATGCGGACGTAGGACCATGTGCTTCTGAGGTGGTTGTTGCTGCTCCTCTCTCTCTGAATGAAGATTGAGCTTCACCCCAGACTGCAACTTCCTTCCTCTCTCCAACATCTGTGAGTTCAACACACTCTTTTCTCAACCCCTTTTCCATTCCGGGGTTGAGCTGTTGACTTGCAGGAACTGAAGGGAAACGGAGTGAATCAGGGAGGGGACAGAATCTGGGAAAGTTAGTCCAGGTCTTTTTTTCAATGGCAAATACAGGAGAATTGACATTTCAGGCTCGAGCGTTTCATCAGCAATGATGTGTGGATGAACAAAGGGGCCTCTGCGTCCTTCTAATCCAGTCAATGCAAGTTGTCAGACAGGTGCAGCAAGTAGTGAGCAAGGCAAGTGGTATATTAGCAAGAGGAATTGAGATCAGAAGTGGGGACGCCTTCCTGCAGTTTGGGCGTAATTGAATATATCCAAGGCTGAGTTCATCTGATTTTTGAACAACAAAGAAGTGATGATTATGGGGGAGGCAAGACCAGTGCAGATCACTTACTATGCTGACTATGTTCTCAAACTAAACTGGACCCACCTGCCTGTGTTTAACCTATATCCCTCTGAACCTTTTATATTGGAGTCATAGAGATGTACAGCACAGAAACAGACCCTTTGGTCCAATTTGTCCATGACTATCAGTTATCCTAATCTAGTCTATTTGACAGCCCTGGACCATATCCCTCGAACCCCTTCTATTATAGACTGTGAGAAACAAAAGCTCACTGACTTTAATAATTTCAGTCCGAGACAAATATCTGAATAACAGCTTCTTTTTTTATTTATACACCTATAGGTGGGTGCCTTGTCTAATTACCAGGTAAGGTAATTACAGAATGCACACTATATCCAAAATACCCTCACAATTTATACCATATTTTTTTCCTTATTCCATTGTCTGTTCCCTGCTTCGCTTACGTCACTCATTTCCTTAAGACTTATCCCACAACTTCTGTTTATCCTGTTTTGTCCGTGACAAACTCTTATCTCTGACTCCCATAAGGGTGTTTGACGTCAGTCTATTATAGATTATTGATTAGGCATATCTTTTCTTCTATCAGCATCTATTTCCATCCAGAGGCCACTTTGACCTCTTTGATTAGGGTTAGTTCCTGTGTCTTCAGGAAGGGAAACAGATGCTTTCCTGTTTGCCCATATATCCACCATTGTTCTGTATTCATGTCTCATGCTCACATATCCTTTGTTTTTGCTGAATATGTATTTTCTCATTCCTATTCTGTATCAGAATTTATACTTGCAGAAATAACATTAATTCATTTATATCCCACAATTTCCCCTTTTTCTTTTCATTACTATCTGTTATCTTCTGCATTTTTGTCTCCCTCTTTTTTTTTAAACATTGTTCCCAAAATTCGCAAGCATCATTTCAGAGATTTCATCCATCTTAGTCTCACTCATCTCCTTATTATTTAGTTGATAAAGTCCCTCTGTCAAATTTCCCCTCAGGGGCATTCGTTTCATCAAGGCTGTTTCAATCAGCCTCTGGGTGAGCCCTCGTATACAGGGTATGATACAACAGCCAATGGCCACCAATACCCCGAATACTACTATCAGGGAAGTAAGGATAGAAACCACGACCCCCTTCCATTTTCCAAACCAGGATTCAAGCCACCCTGTGAGAGATGTGTCTACTCCTGAATTCTCAGCCAGTTCCTCTGCTAAGGTAGTCAATCCCCTTAAGGCCCGAGTAATTGAACCATCAGGCGCAGTATTATTAGGAATAAAGGTACAACAGCTTCCTCCTAACATCACACATACACCCCCTTTCTCTGCTAAAATCATATCAAGGGCTATTCTATTTTCCCATGCCATCCTACTCGTCGCATCAAGCTGTTCTGATATTCCTTTAACCGCCTCTCTTGTATAATTTATAAATCGCTGTTGATTATAGAAAATGTAATTTATCCAATCTACATTTTTATTAATTGTTACCCACCAAAAGAGAGCTGACTCAAAGCCTGCTGCAATCTGGTTACGAGCCTTGAATTCATCAGGTACTCCCCTCGGAACTCCTACCGAATCAAGATAAATCCTGTCATCAAAAGAAGTATCTAACAGTAATCTCTTACCCCTTCCCCTTTTTCTTACTATCTTCTCCTTCTCAAATGCCAAGGTAAATGGAATTGCCAATTGTACAATTGCGCATATCCCTTTCCAATCCGGAGGTCGTGTGGGTCTCAATATTTTTCCTCCACAGTACCACCACAGATCCGCTCGGGGAACCTTTAATGCCGAGTAGTTCCCTCCCTTCTCCGTTTCGGTAACATTCTTAATCTCTGTACACAATTTCAGCTCCCCCAAATCTCTCGACCGGCTTGTACCTCGCCTGTGCACACATGACGTGTGATTTCCAACTGCGGCAGAAAATGTGGGGGGAACTTTTGCATCTTTCTCCTCCAAGGGAGGGAACATCAGAGATAGGGAGGTATTATTCCTATCATTCCATGCAGTCTCATCCTGATACAGGGCTATCATACATTTCATGCCCTTCCTGTCTCGCTTCCATCCGAGCGGAAAGGGAACCACCTGGGCCACTGGCCTACCGGAGGCACATGCATAGCAATTGCTTTTGTTCAGACTTTTTACAGTATACTTTACCCATTCAACCCAGGCATTTGTATCCCCGTACCCAGTCCCTATCTCGATGGTCTGTTTCAAATCCTTTACCTCTATAATTTTTACTACTTTAGGATCATCGGGAGGGGTGAAAGGTTGTATCTCATTACCCAGTAATTCTACCCGTTTTCCCTGTCCTACGCTAATTCGAAAACAACAGCCCACAAATTCCTTCCCATTTGCTTTCATTTCAATCCCAAATGTTTCATTTAATTGTATCTCATAAGTGCCACCTCCCAAAACTGCTTCGTGCCATGTGGTTTTCCTTATCGTTAAATATATGGGGTTACACTTTTTATTGGGACAATCACGTGCTGGTCGGAAGGGGGCCCGGTGTATTGTGACAAGACCATTATACCAGGTACCATCCCCGAGGCCATCCCCATAGGACTTAAGATGTATCTCTGAGTTGCGGTATTGTCTCTGATTAGCTACATTCCCACAATTTACTAAGCTACATACATCAGTGTCTGTTACTTGTGGATTATCAGACTCAGGAACCATTAATTATACATATGAAAATGATATTTGACAAAATCCTAATACCAAGAGGGCTAGCATCATAACTCTAAGCATTCCCAGTATTCTAATCGCTATGCTAAAACACAAAAAGGCTTAATATACAATCTTACAGAAATAATCCCGTGCCCGCGTCGCCACTGTATAGTCAATTACTCAAAGTCTCTTTAGTCTGAGTTTCAGCGGGTCTTGCGTTGATTCGGCTGTCCAGACTTCTTCCTCAACTGGAGGGTCCACTGGCCCTTTGATCCGAGTATAATGAGTCCAGCCTTTTTCCGCCGTCCTTATTGCCGTTTCGGTAGTCAAAAGAGCCTGGTACGGCCCTTCCCAGTCTGGCTGCAGCTTAGTCTCTGTCCATGATTTTATTAAGACCCAATCTCCTGGCCGGATGGGATGAACAGCAAATTCAAGGGGCGGAGTCTGTGCCAATAGACACTGTTTTCTGAGGAAAGATAAAGAGGAGGACAAGCCCAGTATATACTTCTTTAAAAACAAATCTTTAGTTTCAGGAATTGGCAATTCTCCCTGCGTTCCCAAATAAGGTAATCCAAATAAAATTTCATAGGGGGATAGTCCCAAATCTTTCCTCGGGGCTGTTCATACTCGCAAGAGAGCTATAGGTAAACATTTGGTCCAAGGGAGTCTGGTTTCTCTGATCAATTTAGAGAGCTGTCGTTTGAGTGTTTGGTTCATTCTCTCGACTCTTCCTGATGATGGTGGATGCCATGGAGTATGGAATTCCCAGGAAATTCCCAACCCCTTCATTACCCCCTGTAACACTTTAGAGGTAAAATGAGTTCCTTGGTCGGAATCTATACGGTTCACTAACCCATATCGGGGAATTATGTGCTCTAATATTGTTTCAGACACCCCATTTGCAGTGGCGGTAGCCAGGGGGTATGCTTCAACCCAACCAGATAAATGATCTACTATGACCAACATATATTTTAATCTTCCAACTCTAGGTAGTTCAGTATAATCTACTTGTATACTCTGAAAGGGTCTCAATCCTGGGTCTCTTCCTCCCTGGGCCTGTTTTCTCAGAACTTTTTTATTTACCTTTCTGCATATTATGCATCCCTCACATATTTGTTTAGCAATGGTATATATCCCTTTACATCCATATTCCCTGAGAACTAAATCACACATTGCTTGTACTCCCCAGTGACTGCCTTGGTGGAGGATAGCCATAATCTCTCGCATCATCATTTTGTTTAACATTTCCCTTCCATCAGATAACTTCCAATGCCCGTCAGCTGTCTTTGTAGCCCCTAAATCTCTCAATTCTCTTTCTTCCTTTTCAGTAAATATAGGAGCTTCCCTAGGACCTGGAACAGTAGGTATTAGGGAATGAATCACCACTTCTTGTGGGTTCAGGGCGGCTTCCCTAGCCACTTCATCAGCTAATCTATTTCCCCTAACCTCTGGTTCATTTCCTTTCTGATGACCATTTACGTGCACTACGGCTATCTCTTGGGGGAGTAATAAAGATTCCAAGACCCGTTTAATCAATTCTTCATGAACTAATTCCTTCCCCCGGCTATTGATCAATCCTCTTTCCTGCCATATCTTTCCGAACGTATGCACAACACCAAATGCATATTTAGAATCAGTGTATACTGTTCCCTCTTTATTTTCTAATGTCCTAAGGGCTCTCTCCAACGCATAGAGTTCGCAGGTCTGAGCTGACCACCCATTTGGCAACCTTCCTGCCTCCACCACACGACTTTCTGTCCCGTCTACGACTGCATACCCATTATGCCTTTTCCCTTCAATCACCCGGGATGACCCGTCTATAAAAAGTCTAGCCCCTGCATGAAGTGGAACATCTCTCAGGTCCATACGGACCTTAGTTTGGTATTCAATAATGTCAAGGCAGTCGTGCCCTGGATTCTGAGGAGAGTCTCCTTCCCCTTTCCAAAGAAAAGCAGCTGGATTTAAACAATTGTCGGTGACCAACACTAAATCATCCTTTTCTATCAGTATCGCCTCATATTTCAAAATCCACGAGTCTGTCAACCATCGCCCAGCTTATTGGTTTAGGATTGTTCTCACTTGATGTGGAGTGCTTACTATTAGGGCTCCCCCAAATGTAAGCTTTCTGCTTTCCTCCACCAACAGTGCAGTGGCAGCCACAGCCTGCACACACTCAGGCCACCCTAGGGATACTGGATCCAATAGCTTTGAAAGATATGCTACTGGCTGTTTCATCCCTCCCCACCTCTGGGTTAATACTCCTAAAGCCGCTCCCTTATCTACGGTGAAAAGAGGTGGAAGGGTTTATCTAGGGAGGGTAAGGCTAACACGGGGGCATAAATCAAATCTCTTTTGAGTTTCTCGACTAGTTCTTTTTCCTCATTATTCCAATTTAGATGTTCTGGCTCCCCCTCTATTAGTTTGAGATATAATTTCCTAGTCTTCTGAGCATAGGAATCTATCCACAATCTGCAATATCCCGTTAGACCCAAACATTTGCGTAACTCTCGTTTAGTGCTGGGCAGTGGCATCCCCACTATTCCCTCTATCCGCTCCGGGCTTATCTTTCGCTTACCCTCACTCACTAAATGTCCCAAGTATTTTACTTCTTGCTCCACATATTGTAATTTGTTTTTAGATACTCGCAGGCCCTGCTGGCCCAGAAAATTCAATAATTTGTTAGTGGCTTCTCCTACTCTGTCTCTTCTTATTCCTGATACTAAGAGGTCGTCTACATACTGCAACAGGGTAGTCCCCTTGGGACTGCTAAATTTCTCCAATATTTGTTCTAACTTCTGTCCAAATAAATTCGGGGATTCTGTAAATCCCTGGGGGAGCACAGTCCATCGGTATTGCTGTTACCGCCCTGTCTTGGGATCCTCCCATTCAAAGGCAAACAAATTCCTACTTTCCTCCACCAAGGGACAAGCCCAAAAGGCATCCTTTAAATCTATCACACTAAACCATTTGTGGTCATGAGGGATCTTACTTAATAACGTATAGGGGTTTGGCACCACTGGGTGCCTGACCTGCACTATCCGATTTAATGTTCTCAAATCTTGCACCAATCGATAAGTTCCATCAGATTTCCGTACTGGTAGAATTGGGGTATTATAAGGAGACATACATGGTTCCAACAGTCCATCTCTAATCAGTCCCTCAATTACTGGCTGCAGTTCCCGTTTACCTTCTATGGAAATAGGATATTGTCGTTCACAGACAACGCCCCCTTTCCGTTTTAAATTTATTAAAAGGGGAGGGATCTGTAGTTTTCCACGATTCCCTTCTCTAGCCCATACTATAGGGTCTATCTCTCTCTCTCTGCATCCTCTGTCAATATTGCCAGTTGTACAACTAATTCTTTTTCCTGAATTCCAATCTCCAGTCCTAAAAGAATAATTAGGTCTCTCCCCAGTAAGTTACTTCCTATATCAGGGATATACAGCAGTTCCCCTGTAACCCTACCTTTAGGACCTTCTATCATCAGAGGTTCAAATAGTGGAACAGTAAATCCTTCCCCTTTCACCCCCGAAACAGTAATTGACCGTGTTAACATTTCTACTTTCTTTGGTTTAAAATTTAGCGATGACCGTGCTGCCCCCGTATCTACTAGGAAGACTACCTCTTCCCTACAGGGTCCCACCTTCAAGTTTATCAAGGGTTACTGGTGGGCCCCCGAGGGCAGGAACCCCTGACACCCCTATTCTTCATCATAATTCATAAGCGGAATTGCCTTTTCTTCCCTTTGTAGATCAGGACACTCCCGCTTAAAATGCCCTATCTTTCCACAATAATAGCATCCTGCCTGTAGCGACTTCCATCTCTGCCCCTGTCGCTCAAACCCTCTATCAAATGTTCCCCCTTGTCCTCTCCCTCTCCCTCTCCCTCTCTGTCCTACATGCTGCCTCCTGCCACTCCGGTTGCTCACTATTGGTTCCATTCTCCTCTTAATTACCTCATCAACCGTAGCTACCATCATTCTCGCCTTCTGTTTTTGTCTCTCATCCTCCCTCTTTACAAACACTTTCTGTGCCTCTCTCAACAATTCATCTAATGGTTTTTCGCTCCATCCTTCTATCTTCTGTATCTTTCTCTGTATGCCTGGCCATGCTTTTGTCACAAAATGTACTTTCAAAAGACCCTGTGCCACTGGGTCCTCAGGGTTCATTCCAGAGTATTTCCGCATTGAGTCCCTTAATCTTTGCAAGAAAGCTGAGGGAGTCTCAACTTTCTCCTGTCTAATTTCATAGGCTTTAATCAAATTCTGTGACTTCGGAACTGCCTCCCTTATCCCTTTTAGAATCAGGTCTTTCAATTCCCTCATTTCTTCTCTATGCTCCGGGTTTTGGTTTTCCCACTGGGGGTCTCTGAGGGGAAACTTCACCTCTCCCTGTCCAGCATCCCCATCTCCAATCGGGTGTTCCCTGTCCCATATTTTAATGGCAGCTTCTCGTATAAGTCCCCTCTCCTCCCCAGTAAATAGTATATTCAAAATAGACATTAATTCAGCCCAGGTATACAGACTGGGCCCCAAACATTGATCAATTTGTTCAGACAACCCCACCGGATCCTCAACCAGGACCTTCATTTCCTTTTTAAATGTTCTGACCTCCCCACTGGTGAGGGGGGCACTTACAAACCCAATCTCTTTGTCCCCTATGGGTACCTCCCGAAGGGGATAAGTCGTTACGTTTTTCCCCTTTTTCTTTTGTTTTCCCCCCTTAGACTTTGATTTAGATTCTCCGGAGGCCTCCTCTACATCTACTGTAGCTTCCCTTTCTTTTGCTGAGAATTGAGGGTCAGGAACAACAACATCCCCAGCCCCTGTCCCTTCGTCCTCCTCTTGTGAATCATCTGTTCCCTGTCTGTCTGTCTGTCCTCCTTCCCCTTGTTCACCTAACCTGATTTTATGGTACGGGGGCGGCAAACAGTTAAGAGGATCCCAGGGACTGGGTGGGGCAGAGGGGGAATCCTTTGTCTTTACTAACATCATTCCCAAACTGCCCTTCCAACAGGACGCATAATCCGCCTCCTCTTGACTAAAAGGTTGTTTTCCATTCACATACAACCCTAAATACTGACAGACCCAATCCTCGTCCGAACCATACTTTGGCCAGAAGACAGCCGGACGAAGGATTGGTTCTTTGGTCCATATTAAACAACAATATTTAATCATTTTCTTTTTATCTTTTGCCCTTGTACAAGTATTACTTGTCCAATCCCGCAACATCCTCCCCAACGGACTTTCAGGAGGAATGTTACCAGGGACTTTTTCATCCCTTACTCCGTGACAGTTACTCTGCCTACCCCCCATTTTCCCGGGGCCCTCGCTAGTCCCCCAGCGAGTAAATTCCTCTTTTCCCGCCCACCAAGGCAATACTTAAAAGTCAATTTTCTTACCTTGGTCTGTGCACAGAATTGTCTGGCCCCTTTTGTCACCGTATCTTCTATCGAGCTCCTATCACTGTCTGATTCAGATGTCTCTCTTGTGGGATTCACATCAGTCACCCAAGGGAGCAGACCAAACCGGGACACGAGACCGCTCCTCAATGGGGAACGGGACGCGTCTTCCCAGTGTCCAAGGCCAGCCACTCCCCCCGGTGATGGAAGAAAATCCCGGACGAGCCCCCAATTGTGAGAAACAAAAGCTCACTCACTTTAATAATTTCAGTCCGAGACAAATATCTGAATAACAGCTTCTTTTTTATTTATACACCGCTAGGTGGGTGCCTTGTCTAATTACCAGGTAAGGTAATTACAGAATGCACACTATATCCAAAATACCCTCACAATTTATACTATATGTTTTTCCTTATTCCATTGTCTGTTCCCTGCTTCGCTTACGTCACTCATTTCCTTAAGACTTATCCCACAACTTCTGTTTATCCTGTTTTGTCCGTGACAAACTCTTATCTCTGACTCCCATAAGGGTGTTTGACGTCAGTCTATTATAGATTATTGATTAGGCATATCTTTTCTTCTATCAGCATCTATTTCCATCCAGAGGCCACTTTGACCTCTTTGATTAGGGTTAGTTCCTGTGTCTTCAGGAAGGGAAACAGATGCTTTCCTGTTTGCCCATATATCCACCATTGTTCTGTATTAATGTTTCATGCTCACATATCCTTTGTTTTTGCTGAATATGTATTTTCTCATTCCTATTCTGTATTAGAATTTATACTTGCAGAAATAACATTAATTCATTTATATCCCACACCAGTGTTGGACAGGGATGTACAAAGTTAAAAATCACACAACACCAGGTTATAGTCCAACAGGTTTAATCAGCTGATGAAGTAGCATCGCTCCGAAAGCTAGTGTGCTTCCAATTAAACCTGTTGGACTATAACCTGGTGTTGTGTGATTTTTAACTGGGTATAGTTTGTTACTTGGAAAATATACTTTTTATTATTTAAAGTCAAAGAGATGTACAGCACGGAAACAGACCCATTTGGTCCAACCTGTCCATGCCAGCCAAATATCCTAAATTAATCTAGTCACATTTGTCAGCACTTGGCTCATACCCCTCTAAACCCTTCCAATTCATAGACCCATCCAGATGCCTTTTAAATACTGTAATTATACCGGCTTCCACTACTTCCTCTGGCAGTTCATTCCATACATGCACCACCCTCTGCATGGAAACATTGCCCCTTCGGTACCTTTTATATCTTTCTGCTCTCGCCCTAAACCTGTGCCCTCTAGTTGTGAACTTCACTCCAACACTGAGGAAAAGACATAAAAACATTGAGCAGCCAGACAAATGCAAAAGCAATAAAATATCGAGACACATAGTGTAAAACAAATTATGGCTCTAATCCTTTTTGTTCTCTGAGGCATATGGACACTTAATCTGTCAATAACATCAGCATTGCTACAGAGCATATTGTGTACACTCCTCAGTGTCAACAAGCAGGGCACATGTTTGCCGGTGTCACCAAAACATTGGGCATGTTCCTCGCTGTTGGCAGAAAAGGGGCGAGACCTACTTTTGATGGACACATAAGGAGCACTGGAGGACCAGAAGGAGAGTTGTCCTCATGCCAATTGGAGCTCCCCTATTGTCTGAATGCGGAAGGTGGACCATGAGCTTCTTAAGGTCCTGCTCCTCCTCTCACACTGAATGAAGATCGAGCTTCACCTCAGACTGCAACCTCCTTCCTCTGTCCAACATCTGTGAGTACAGCACTCTCTTTTCTCACCCCCTTTTCCATTTACGTTTCATTCTGGGGTTCAATTGTTGACTTGGAGCAACTGAAAGGAATGGGAATGAATCCAGCGAGTTAGTCCATGCCTGTGTCTCAATTGGCAATACAGACAGGCAGGAGTCTGTAAGAATGCAGCAAGCCAGGCAGTATCAGGAGGTGGAGAAGGCGACGTTTCGGGTGTAACCCTTGTTCAGGACTGGGGGTGAGTATAGGGAGAGCTGCAGAACAAGGGTATACTGAGGGCAGGGTGATGAACTGGGGATAGGTGTAAATAGGTAGAGGGTACGACCTGCTTGGTGAATGTGAGGAAGGAACCTAGTTGGTGGCAGGGAGGTGGAGGGGCAGGGGCTCGGAAGGGAGGTTATTTGAAATTGGAGAACTCACTGTTGAGTCCTTCGGGCTGTGGACTGCTCAGGTGGAAGATGAGATGTTGTTCCTCCAATTTGCACTGTGGTTTGTTGTGGCAATGGATGGGGCCAAAAATGGTCATGTCAGAAAGGGAGTGGGAAGGGGAATGAAAATGGGTGGTGACTGGGAGGTCCGGTCGGCCTCTGCAGACCTTGCTGCGATGCTCGGCGAACCGTTCCCCAAGTTTATGCTCGTGCTCCCCGACGTAGAGAAGGCCACAGTTGGCAAATACAGTACCCCAACATAAAGTTACAGCCTTTGCTGTGAAAAAAAGTAGAAAGGTATATTGTTTAAATGGTGATATATTGGGATGTGGAGAAAGTGAGGACTAGAAATGCTGGAGATTAGAGTCAAAAAGTGTGGTGCTGGAAAAGCACAATAGGTCAAGCAGCATCCGAGCAGTAGGACAGTCAAGGTTTTGGGCGCAAGCCCTTCATCAAGAATGATGCGTGGATGTTCAGAGGGGCATCAGTGTCCTTCTGTGCCAGTTGTCAGACAGGTGCAGCAGGCAATGAGCAAGGCAAGTGGTGTATTAGCAAGAGGAATTAAGTTCAGAAGCGGGGATGTATTCCTGCAGTTGGGGGGTCATTGAATATTCGAGGAGAAAGTGAGGTCTGCCGATGCTGGAGATCAGAGCTGAAAATGTGTTGCTGGAACAGCGCAGCAGGTCAGGCAGCATCCAGGGAACAGGAGAATTGACGTTTGATTCCTAAAGAAGGGCTTATGCCCGAAACGTCGATTCTCCTGTTCCCAGGATGCTGCCTGACCTGCTGCGCTGTTCCAGCAACACATTTTCAGGTCATTGAATATATTCAAGGTTGAGTTCATCTGATTTTTATGTGGATGTTTATGGGGAAGGCAAGAAAATGGTCTTGAGACAATTACAGAACCGAGTTACAGAACCATACAGCACAGAAACAGACCCTTCAGTCCAACTAGTCCATGCTGACTATGTTCACCAGCTAAACCAGTCCCACCTGCCAGTGTTTTAGCCCATACCCTTCTGAACATTTCCTAATCATGTAATTATCCAAATGTCTTTTAAATCTTGTAACTGTACCTGCACCCACCACTTCCTCTGGACATTCAGTCCACACGTGAACCACACTCTGTATAGAAAGAATATTGTGCCCTTCAAGTCTTTTTAAAATCTCTTTCTCCTCTCACATTCAAAATTTGCTCCCTCATCTTGAAACCCCCAGCCTAGGGGAAGGACACCTGTCATTCACCTCATCTCTCCCCTCATGATTTTATAAACCTTGATAAGGTCACATCTCCACCTCCTATGCTCCAGTGAAAAAAGTCCCAGCCCATCCACCAAGATGCAGGTAGATCCACATCCAGTCATGATCGGTTCAATGCTGGTCCCAATTCTCTCTCACGGTGTCCAGGACAGCAAGAGACCACAAGACATAGGAGCAGAAATTAGACCACCAGGTCTGCTCATTCCATTCAATCATCGCTGATCAGTTTCTCAATCCCATTCTTCCACTTTCAACAAAGTGAAAACGGACGGAGAGAGCGTGGGATGGAGATTTTCCGCTTCTTGGGAATAATAGAGGAAAGAGAGTTCACTATAAATTAGAATTTTTGGGATCGGCTGATGAGCCAAGGAGTGTCAGTTGGAGTTTAATTTAGAGAAGTCTGAGGTTTGCATTTTGGTCAAGCAATCCAGGCAGGACTGATGCAGTTAGGGGAATGTTGCAAAATAAAGAGACCTTGGAGTGCAGGTTCATAGTTCCTTGAAAGTGGAGTCTCAGGTGGATAGAATAATGAAGAAGGCGTTTGGTTTGCTTTCCTTCATTGCTCAGAGCATTCAGTATAGGAGTTGGGAGGTCATGTAATACACCCTTCCCCCTCAAATGTGTGGTATCTAACTGCTTCATTGTTTCTAGTGAATACAGCCCACACCTCCCGCTACTGCCATAACATGAAAGCACTAGCTTTTGGAGTTCTGCTCTTTTATCAGGTGGTTGTGGAGAATAAGATCATGATCACAGAATTTATAGCCAAAGGAGTCCAGTGTCATGGAGATGTGATACATTAAACAATTTAGATTAAATCTTCCATCTTTTAGAATGGGGTTCTGTTCTTTGGTATGTTAATCCCAGAACCTGTTTTCAGTAACTTTCTCAAGAACGTAATTTAAATGCAGAGCTTTTCTATCCAAAATGTCAGGCTGACTCGGCATTGGGACCCAGACAGAATTCACACCGATTGAAGGGTAGGCTGGGACTTTTTTCATTGGAGCACAGGAGGTTGAAAGGTGAAGGTGTCGGGTGCCTCGTTAGCAAGTTTGCAGATGACGCTCAGATTGATGGAATATCAGATAGTGAAGGGGACTGTCAGATGATACAGTAGAATATAGATTGGAGAGTTGGGAAGAGAAATGGAGTTTAATCCAGACAAATGCGAGGTGATGCATTTTGGAAGGTGCAATTCGAGAGCAAACTATACATTAAATGGGAAGGTCCTGGGGGAAATTGATGTACAGAGAGATCTGGGTGTTCAGATCTATTGCCATCTTCAGAGAACAATGTCTGTCAGTAGAGTGGTTAAGGCAGCATACAACATGCTTTCCATCATCGGACGGAGTATTGAGTACAAGAGCTGGCAGGCCATGTTGAAGTTATATAAGATTTTGGTTCGGCCACATTTGGAATACTGCTGTACAATTCCGGTCGCCAGATTTCCCAAAGGATGTGGATGCTTTGGAGAGGGTGCAGAGGAGGTTCACCAGGATGTTGCCTGTTATGGAGAGCGCTAACTATGAGGAGAGGTTGAGTAGATTAGGAGTATTTTCATTGGAAATAAGGAGGTTGAGGAGGGGTCTTGATTGAGGCCTATAAAACCATGAGGCATGTAGACAGGGGTGGATAGGAAGAATTTTTTTCCCCCCATAGGGGAAGACTTAATTACTAGGAGTCACGAGTTCAAAGTGAGAGGGGAAAGGTTTGAGGGAGATCTACATGGAAAGTTCTTTACGCAGAGGGTGGTGGGTGCCTCATGCAGTGGAGGCAGTAGGGCTGGGATCGATAGCGTCATTTAAGATGTATCTAGACAGATACATGAATCGGCAGGGAGCAAAGGGATACAGATCCTTAGAAAATAGGCGGCAGGTTTAGATAGAGAATCTCGATCAGCATAGCCTTGGAGGGCTGAAGGGCCTGTTCCTGTGCTGTAAGGTTCTTTGTTCTCTTTATAGAGGTTTCCAAAACCATGAGGGGCATAGATAAGGTGAACGGCATGTGTCATTTCAAGATTAGGCCGCAAATTAAGGTGAGAGGAGAAAGATTTTAATAAGAGATGAGGAGCACCTTTTTTGTAAACAGAGTGGTTTGTGTGTGGAATAAATGTCCAGAGGAAATAGTGGATGCTGGTTGTGTAACAACGTTTAAAAGACATTTGCATAAGTACATGAATAGGAAAGGTTCAGGGGGATATGGGCCAAATACAGGTAGGTGGGACTAGTTTAGTTTGTGAATATAGTCAGCATGGACTAGTTGGGCTGAAGGGTCTGTTCCTGTGCTGTATGACCCTTTAACTGTTCTGTACTGGTCTTAAAATCATTTTACTTGCCTTCCCCCAGAAACATCCACTTCTTTCTTGTCCTAAAATCAGACGAACTCAGCCTTGAATATATTCAATGACCCCCTAACTGCAGAGACTTCTGAACTCATTTCCTCTTGCTAATATACCACTTGCCTTGCTGATTGCTTGCTGCACCCGTCTGACAACTGGCAGTGACTGGTGTGGAAGGATGCTGAGGCCACTTTTTACATCCACACATCATTCCTGAGGAAGGGCTCATGCCTGAAACGTTGATTCTCCTGCTTCTCGGATGCTGTCTGATCTGCTGTGCTTTTCCAGTGCCACACTTTTCAACTGTCATCTCCAGCATCTGCAGTCCTCACTTTCTCCGCATCCCAATATGTCACAATTTAAACAACGCACCTCCTTTCAGCAGTTATTTGTTCGTAACTGAGGCTAGAACTTCACGCTGTGGGACTGCATTTGCCATGTGTTTGCCAATTGAGATACAGACCTGGACCAACATTTCCCGACTCTGTCCCCTCCCTGGATTCACTCACTTTCTTCAGTTGCTGCAAGTCAACAATTGGCTTCTCATTGGTCCATTTGAAGAAGGATTTGCGCCATTTTTGCAGACAGCAAAGAGCGTGAATGGCTTTTGCTGAACCAGCATGGAAACAGACCCTTCGGTCCAACCCGTCCATGCCGACCAGATATCCCATCCCAATCTAGTCCCACATGCCAGCATTTGGCCCATATCCCTCCACACCCTTCCTATTCATGTACCCATCCAAATGCCTCTTAAATGTTACAATTGTACCAGCCTCCACCACTTCCTCTGTCAGCTCATTCCATACACGTACCACTTTCTGTGTGAAAAAGTTTCCCAGTAGGTCTCTTTTATATCTTTCCCCTCTCACCCTAAACCTATACCCTTGACTTCTGGACTCCCCCACCCCAGGGAAAAGACTTTGTCTATCTATCCTATCCATGCCCCTTTTGTGAACCTCAGCTTCCGACGCTCCAGGGAAAATAGCCCCAACCTGTTTAGCCTCTCCCTATACCTCAAATCCTCCAACCCTGGCAACATCCTTGTGAATCTTTTCTGAACTCTTTCAAGTTTCACAAAATCTTTCCAATAGGAAGGAGACCAGAATTACACACAATATTGCAACAGTGGCCTAACCAATCTCCTGTACAACAGCCACATGACCTCCCAACTTCTGTACTCAATCCTCTGACCAATAAAGGAAAGCATACCAAACACCACCTTTACAGTTCTATCTATCTGCGACGCCAGTTTCAAGGAGATATGAACCTGCACTCTGAGGTGTCTTCGTTCAGCAACACTCCCTAAGACCTTACCATTAAGTGTATAAGTCCTGCTAAGATTTGCTTTCCCAAAATGCAGCACCTCACATTTATCTGAATTAAACTCCATCTGCCACTTCTCAGCCCATTGGCCAATCTGGTCAAGATCCTGTTGTAATCTGAGGTAACCCTCTTCACTGTCCACTGCACCTCTAATTTTGGTATCATCTGCAAACTTACTAACTGTACCTCTTATACTCGCATCCAAATCATAAATGTAAATGACAAAATGTAGAGGGCCCAGCACCGATCCTTCTGGCACTCCACTGGTCACAGGCCTCCAGTCTGAAAAACAACCCTCCATCACCACCCTCTGTCTTCTACCTTTCAGCCAGTTCTGTATCCAAATGGCTAGTTCTCCCTGTATTCCATGAGATCTAATCTTGCTAATCAGTCTCCCATGGGGAACCTTGTCGAACGCCTTACTGAAGTCCATATGGATCACATCTACCGCTCTGCCCTCCTCAATCCTCTTTACTTCCTCAAAAACTCAAAATTTGAGATATGATTTCCCACACAAAAAGCCATGTTGACTATCCCTAATCAATCCTTGCCTTTCCAAACACATGTACATCCTGTCCCTCAGGACTCCCTCCAACAATGTGCCCGCCACCGATGTCAGGCTCACTGGTCTATAGTTCCCTGGCTTGTCCTTACCACCCTTCTTAAACAGTGGCACCACATTAGCCAACCTCCAGTCTTCCGGCATGCGCAGTGTTCTCTCCTAGCAGATTTAAAGTGTCCAAATGCCACAATTTCTTCCCCAGTCACCCGACATAACCGCGCATGCTCCTTTCTGTGTTTGATGTTCATCTTCCCTATAACCCTCATGATTTTATAAATCTCAAATGAGGTCACCCCTCAACCTCCTGTGCTCCAGTGAAGAGTGTCTCAGCCTCTCCTTACAACTCAAACCCTCCAGTCCTGGCAACATCCTGGGAAATCTTTACTGAACCCTTTCTAATAGAATTCTTCCTATTACAGGGCCACCAGAAGCGTTCTCAGTACTCTACAAGTGGCTTCACCAACATCCTGTACAACTTCAACATTATGTCCCAGCTCCTTTATTCAATGGTGTGAACAATTAAGGTAAGTGTGTTGAATGCCTTCTGAAGCTTCCTTCCAGCCAGTGATGCAACTTTCAAAGAAGTATATATCTGAACCCCCGCCGCCCCCCACCATATCCCTCTGTACAAGCCCTGCCCTTCCTTATTTTGGCAAAATGCAACCCCTCACCTTTTATCTATACACATGTTCTCTCTCAGACATACACACATACACGCCCCCCCCAACACACACACCCTTTCACAGGCTTCTCCTCCATCACACTCACTTTACCAAGCATGTGCACACATACTCTCTTACACGCACACTCATGCTGCACACATACATATAACAATGTGGTGCATTTGCAGAATTATATTTGCAGATATATTCAATTTTGCACAAAACGCACAATATGCAGGGAGTCAATCCATGGGATATTTTATAAATTCCTAGTTTGGAAATAGAACCAGTCCGATTTAAGATTGGGATACTCTCACACCTTTCATGCATTGTCTGGACTGAGATGTCACCTGTTTTTTAAAAAGACCTTAAGTGATCTTGAGAATATGACTTAATAGTAGTCCTGCGATGTACACATTAATGAACTAAAACCTGCAACCCATTCTAAAAGATGAAAGATTTAACAACAATCTACGTTTGTCAATATATCATCAGTTGCATGACATTGATCTTTTGCTCTTAACTCTGTGTCTTATGATCCTGCTCCACAGTTACCCGATGAAGGAGCAGCACTCCGAAAGCTGGTGCTTCCGAATAAACCTGTTGGACTATAACCTGGTGTTGTGATTTTTAAACCGTGTCCAACCTAGTCCAACAGCAGCACCTCCACCTCGTTTCTAGTGAACACAGCCCATACTTCCCAGTGCTGCCAGTAAACTGCCGATGAAACGATGCACTCCTGAAAAATTTATAGTATCTAACGAAACCAGCTATTCATTCACTGCTCCATCTAATACACAACATTGGAAACTTAGTGCAGAAGGCTGCAAGAAATAAGCAGCTTTAAAACAAAAACCACTTGGAGCTTTCAATGAGAGCCTGAGCCCAGCAGTACGTTCTGGTTACCTTTTATTTTGTGTCCCAACATGGTTACAGCTTCAGATCCCCCCCCCCCCCCCCCCAGCAAAAAGGGCAGAGAAAGAGTAGCTGTTTTTTAGACAACTCCACAACAGGGGAGAGGAGCAAAGGGCGGGGCAAGGCCAACAGCAGGCCCCCACACTACGCCTGCATTGCCTTGCACAGTTTACAAAAATGACTTCCCCTTCAGAGACTCCCCACAGTGTGGGAGCAGGCCAACTGGCCCAAAGGCTACACACCGATCCTCCGAAAGGTAACCCACCCACACAATTCCCCTATTGCTCAACATTTACCCTTGACTAATGCACCTAACCTGCACATCCCTGGGCACTATCTGAACCTGGACAAAGTTAAAAATCTCACAACACCAGGCTAAGTCCGACAGTTTATTTGGAAACACGAGCTTCGGAGCACTGCTTCTTCATCAGGTGATTGTGGACAATAAGATCATATGGCACAGAATTTATAGGAAAACATTACAGTGCCCTGCCACTGAACTGATATATTGAACAAACCTGGATTGTTAAGTCTTTCATATTTTAGAATAGGTTGCAGCAATCATTAATTAGATTACTTACAGTGTGGAAACAGGCCCTTCAGTCCAACAAGTCCACACCGCCCCGAAGAAGCGCAACCCACCCATACCCCCTACACTTACCCTTTACCTAACACTACGGGCAATTTAGCATGGCCAATTCACCTGACCTGCACATCTTTGGACTGTGGGAGGAAACCGGAGCACCCGAAGGAAACCCACGTAGACACGGGGAGAACGTGCAAACTCCACACAGTCAGTCGCCTGAGGCAGGAATTGAACCCAGGTCTCTGGAGCTGTGAGGCAGCAGTGCTAACCACTGTGCCACCGTGCCGCCCACTAAACAAAAACAAACATTGCATAGGGCTTTCTGATAGGAAGGAAACCAGAATTGCATGCAATATTCCAACTGTACAGCTGTAACATGACCTCCCAACTCCTGTACTCAATACTCTGACCAATAAAGGAAAGCATACCAAATGCCATCTGCACTATCCTATTGACCTGCGACTCCACTTTCATAGAGCTGTGAACCTGCACTCCAAGGTCTTTTTGTTCAGCAACACTCCCTCGGACCTTACCATTAAGTGTACAAGTCCTTCTAAGATTTGCTTTCCCAAAATGCAGCACCTCACATTTAACTAAATTAGATTCCACTTGCCACTTCTCAGCCCATTGGCCCATCTGATCAAGATCCCATTGTAATCTGAGGTAACCTCCTTCGTTGTCCACTACACCTCCAATTTTGGTGTCATCAGCAAACTTACTATACCACTTATGCTCGCATCCAAAAGGTAGTGGGCCCATTATCTATTTTCAAAGTGGAATTTACAATATATTACATGTATTGACTGCCTGCAGATTGTGCAGTCTTTGAGCAAAGTAGAATGTATTTGCAAACATCATGCTACAAAGACAAACTCCCACCATGGATGATCTATCATGTGTGCATGAGATAGAGAAAAAGTCCATGTCCGTGCTGTATATCTCTGTCTATTTGATAACAGATGCTTTATTCCTGTTGATCTAAATGTTGTTGTAATTCATAGCTGGGTACTAATAGATGTAAGGGTGACAGAATTCCTCAAGTAGGGCACTGTAAGATTCCTGAGAGACCCCTATTCCTGGTTTACTTCCTCATGAACAAACATTAAGCACGTGCGCCTATTTATGATTTTTGTTTCATTTTTTCTTGTTTTATTCCCTGCTATGACTGCACCTTGTATCAGGATGGTTGACGGGCTGGGAGATTGTGGGTTGGGTCTTGATTGAATATTTTATCGTTCCAGAAGTTATAAAAGGCGGGGTCAAAGCTTTCACAGTAATCCAGCAGAGCTGAGAACAGACCGACATCTTAGTCTGTGGGAACAGGAGGATCAACACGGGACAGAGAAATCAGGGCCTGAAATCTGAGCTGACACCAGACCATCCTGTGATCCAGTGCTTTGATTAGCAGCATCCTTCTACATCAGTCAATGCCAGTTGTCAGACAGGTGCAGCAAGGCAAGTGGTATATTAGCAAGCTGAACTGAGATTAGAAGTAGGGATGTCTTCCTGTAATTAGGGGGTCATTGAATATATTCAAGGCTGAGTTCATCTGATTTTTGAACAATAAAGTGTGGATTTCTTTGTGCGCAGGAGGTTTTTTTTTTATTTTGAATGGTTTATGTGTTGGATGCAGGTACAGTATCCACGTTGAAGGTGGAAGGCAAGAAAATGGTTTTAAGACCACGACAGAACAGTTACGTTAGACAGCACAGAAACGGACCCTTCAGTCCAACTATTCCATGCTGCCTACGTTCTCAAACTAAACTGGTGCCACTTGCCAGTGTTTGGCCCATATCCCTCCGCACCGTGCCTCTTCATATACTTATCCAAATGTCTTTTAAACGTTGCATCTGAATGTGCATCCACCACTTCCTCTTTACATTCACTCCACACGTGAAACACACTGTTTATAAACAAACTTTTCCTGATTCTGTCCACTCCGTGAATTCATTCCCTTTCCTTTCGGTTGCTGCAAGTCGTAAATTGAAGCCCAGAATGAAAAACATGGAAAAGGAGTTGTGAAGAGAGTACCATACACTCAGATGGTTGACAGAATAAGGAGGTTACAGTCTGGAGCAAATTCAATCTTCATTCAGAGAGAGCAGCAGCAGCTTCCGAAGCTCATGTTCCAACGTCTGCATTCAGACAATAGGAAGGCTCTGATTGGCAGAAGGACCAGTCACCTTCCGGTCCTCCAGGGCTCCTGACTGGCCTCTTTCACTACCCTGTCTCCCAATGATGCAACTTTCAAAGAACTATGTACCTGATTTGGAGATGCCGCTGTTGGACTGGGGTGTGCGAAGTTAAATTTCACACAATACGAGGTGATACTCTAACAGGCTCATTTGTAAGCACTAGCATTTGGAGCACTGCTCTTTCATCAGGTGGTTGTGTCTTATGATCCTATTCCACAAACACCCAATGAAGAAGCTCGTGCTTCCAAATAAGCCAGTTGGACGATAACCTGGTGTTGAGTTTTAACTTTATCCACCCCAGTCCAACACCGGCACCTCCACATCATGTCTAGTGAACCAAGCACACACTTCTCAGTGCTGCCAGGAAACTACAATGCTGATGACATTGCACTCCTGAAAATTTTACAATTTCTAACAATGCTGGCTACTCATTCACTGCTGCAACCGATACACAACATTGGAAACATAGTACAGGAGACTGTCAGAAATGAGCACAGCAGGTCAGGCAGCATCTGAGGAGCAGGAACATCAACGTTTCTGGCAAAAACCTGAGGAAGGGCTTTTGCCCGAAATGTCAATTTCCCTGGTCCTCGCACGCTGCCTGACCTGCAGTGCTTTGCCAGCACCACTCTAATCTTGACTCTGATCTCCAGCATCAGCAGTTCTCACTTTCACATGTAAAATGAGCAGTTTTAAAACAAAAACCTGTTGCAGTTTAAAGCTCTCAGTGAGAGTCTGAGCTCAGTGTGAAGTTCAGGTAATCTTTATTGTGACCCAACTTTGTTACAGCTTCAGAATCTCCCAGCAGAAAGGCGTAGAAAAAGTAGCAATTTTTTAAAAATAGCTCAAGGTCAAAGTGCAACCCCTCACTTTCTTCATTATTGGTCACCACTGAGTCGTCCCTTTGTAACTGCATCCTTGGTACAGCCTTAACCTGGAGGAAGTATTGCCTCACTCAGCAATTTCAACCTGTATTCCAATCAAGTTGGATGAGCAGCGTAGAGTCCACCAGACTGTTGTGGGGCTGGAGTCACATGTAGGCCAGACCGGGTAAAGGATGTAGCTGGGACGACTGCTCTAATAACTGCTCAAGTCTTCCCTAAAAAAGAACTGAGTGAATCAGATGGGGGTTTTCTTCCACCCCCACCCCACCGACAATGGTTTCACCGTTAGATTCTGAACTCCAGATTTCTGACCAAATTCGAATTCCACCATCTGTGTGGACCCGTTGGTGCCTCAACAGGTTGGAGGATTCACGGAATGTCCTTCTGCACTCGGGGCAGCTGAAGGGTCTCTCCCCCGTGTGGACCCACCGGTGCCTCAGCAGGGCAGAGGCCTGGGTAAAGGCCTTCCTGCACTCAGGGCAGCTGATTCCCTGCTGTGACTACACTGTGCCTGGATTGTTGACTGGCTGGGAGATTGTGGATTGAGGCTTGATTGACTAAATGTTTGTCCCAGAAGGTGTAGAAGGGGGAGTTCAGAGCTTCAACAGACATCCAGCAGAGCTGAGAACAGACAGACATCCACATGCCTTTTAAATGTTGTAATTGTGCCAGCCTCCACCACTTCCTCTGGCAGTTCGTTCCATACATGCACCACCCTCTGAAGTGGTTGCCCCTCCAATCTCTTAAATCATTCCACTCTCACCTCAAACATATGCCTTCTAGTTTTGGACTGCCATACCCTGGGGAAAAGACCTTAGGGTTTCCCCTCTATCCATGGCCCTTACAAAGGTCTATAAGTTTATCCCTCAGTCTCTGATGCTCCATGGAAAATGCCCCTGGCCTATTCTTTTCTGACCCCTTTCAAAGTTTCATAACATCTTTCCTACAGCAGGGAGACCAGAACTAACTGCAGTATTCCAAAAGTGGCTTAACCAACATCCTGGACAGCCACAACATGACCTCCCAACTCATCTACTCAATGCTCTGACCAACAAAGGCTATCCTGTCTACCTGAGAACTATGGAACCTGCACTCCAAGGACTCTTTGTTCTGCAACACTCCTCTTAACTGTGTCAGTCCTGCCTGGATTGCTTGACCAAAATGCAACAACTCACATTTCTCCAAATTAAATTCCATCTACCACTCTTTGGCCCATCCGATCAATTCTAATTTAAAGCGAACTCACTTTTCTCTCTCATTCCCTAGAAGCTGAAAATCTCCATCCCACACACACTCCCTTCATTCTCACTTTGCTGACCCTAATCCCTGCTGTCCCTCATCCTGAAGGGTCTGGTTCATGCTGATTAACAGGCGCACACTCAGGGGGGGGAGGAGTAGGGGGGGGTCTAATTGAAACATACATAATCTTCAAAGCCTGGACAGAGTGGACATTGCAAAGATGTTTCCATTGGTAGGACAGACTCGGGCCAGAGGGCACAGCCTTAGAGTAAAGGGAAGACCTTTTAGAACGGAGAAACTTCTTCAGCCAGAGAGCGGTGAATCTGTGGAATCTATTTCCACAGAAGGCTGTGCAGGCCAGGTCACTGAGGATATTTAAAACTGAGACAGATAGGTTCTTGAGTATCAAGGGGATCAAAGGTTACGGGGAGAATGGGGCAGGTGGGACTAGTTTAGTTTGTGAACACAGTCAGCATGGTCTAGTTGGATTGAAGGGTCTGTTTGTGCTCTCTGGCTCTGTAACTGTTCTAAACTGGTCTTGAAACCATTTTCATGCCTTCCTCTTGTTCAAAACTCCAATTAAGATCATGGCTAATCTATTCACCATCTGAGATCCTCCTCCCTGCATTGTCCCAACTACCCTTAATTCCCCTACCATTGCAAACACCCATCCAATTGTGTCTTGAATATACTTAATGAAGCTGCCTCTACTGCTTCCTGGGGCAGAGAATTCCATAGATACACTACACTCCATGAAAAGCAGTTCCTCCTCATCTCTGTCCTAAATTTACTCCTCCTAATCTTGAGCCTGGTTTCATTCACCAGCAGAAATGACTCAATAAGTAGAGTTTCATCCTCACAGTGCAATGAATTCCCACTTTGCACCAAAACCTCGGATTTACTCACTCACTCAGTTGCTGTCTCACAAATGCAAGATTTCATTGTACCTTCTACTCCCATTAAGGGCAAAACATCTTTGAAAAGTCCTCAGAAACACTTCTGCTCTCACCGAAGATGATTAGAGTCATACAGCACAGAAACAGACCCTTTGTCCATCCACATTAAGGGCAAAGCATCTTTGAAAGCTGCTCTGAAACTCCAGCCTTCACAATCACACTTCTGCTCTCACTGAAGATGATGAGAGTTATATAGAACCGAATCAGACCCTTTGTCCATCCACACATCATTCCTGATGAAGTGCTCGGGACCAAAATGTCGACTCTCCTGGTCCTCAGATGCTGCCTGACTTACCACCTTTTTCAGCACCACACTTTGACTCTCATCTCCAACATCTGCAGTTCTCACTTTCTCCACATCCCACAGTATCACCATTTAAACAATACATCTCCTTGCTGCTTTTTGTTTCATAGCAAAGACTATAACTTCACATTGAGATACTGCATTTGCCACGTGTTTGTAAATTGTGGTCTTCTCGACTTCGGGGAGACTGAGCATAAACTTGGGGAACGGATTGGCGAGCATCACAGCTGGGTCCGCAGAGGCTGACCAGACCTCCCAGTCACCATCGATTTTAATTCCCCTTCCCGACAAGAACATCATAGGCTTCCTCTATTGCCACAACGAACCAAACCGCAAATTAGGGAACAACACCCCATCTTCCGCCCGGGCAGACTGCAGCCTGCAGGACCCAACATCGAGTTCTCCAATTTCAAATAACTTCCCTTTCCATCACCCGACTCCCTTCTCAGCCCCATGCCCCTCACTACCACTCCTTCCTGCCACCAACCTGATTTCTTCCACCCAATGATTAATCTGACCGATTCTTCACCTATCCCCAGTCCTGAAGAAGGGTTACACCCGAAATATCGACTTCTACACCTCGTGATGCTGCATGATTTGCTGTGTCCTTCCAGCCTCCTGTCTGTCTATTTTGCCAATTGAGACACAGACCTCGATCACTTTTCCATAGTCCGTCCCCTCCCTGGGTTCAATCCCTTTCCTTTCAGTTGCTGTAAGTCAACAATTGAACTCCGGAAAGACATAGAAATGGCAAAGGGGGCGAGAAAAGAGAGTGCTGTACACACAGATCTTAGACAGAGAAAAGAATTTGTAGTCTGGGTGAAGCTCAATGTTGATTCAGAAAGAGGAGCAGGAGTAGCAGCTTCAGAAATTCATGGTCCAACTTCCGCATTCAGACAATGGGGTGGCTCTGATTGGCAGGAGGACCAGTTTTGTTTTGGCCCTCCACGGTTCCCTATTGGACCATCAAAGGAAGGTCGCGCGCCATTTTTTGCGGAAAGCGATGAGCATGCCCAGTGTTCAGCTTATACCGGTGGGCATGTGCACTGCGTTACTGACACCGGGAAACATGCGCAGTATGCTCACTAGGGATGCTGGTGTTCCTGTCAGATTTTAAGAGTCCAAATGCCAATATGACAAAAAAGGGGTCGAGCTACAATTTGTTTTTCCCTGTGATTCGACATTGTATTGTTTTTGCATTCTGTCTGGCTGCTCAACTTTTGTATGTCTTTTCCCCACGTTGCGCGAGTCCAGAAGTGGAGGGCATGGGTTTAGGGTGAGAGGGGTAAGATTTCTGAGGGGCAACCTTTTTGCACACAACGCTGGTGCGTGTCAGCCAGAGGAAGTGGTGGAGGCCAGTACAATGATAATATTTAAAATGCATCTGGATGGGGATATGAATAGGACAGATTCAGAGGGATAAGGGGCCAAATGCTGGCAAATGGGTCACTAGATTAATTTAGGATATCTGGTCGGCATAGACCGAAGGGTATGTTTCTGTGCTCTGTGACGCTATTTCTAGATAGTTGGAACCAACTTCACAAGACTAGGACTAGGCCATTCACCCCTTACATTCAAGATCAGAGTGGTGTCGGAAATCACAGCAGGTCAGGCAGCATCCAAGGAGCAGGAAAATCGATGTTTCAGGCAAAAGCCTCGAATGCTGCTTGACCGGCTGTGCTTTTCCAGCACCACTCTAATCTTAATCTTGACTCTAATCTCCTGCATCTGCAGTGCTCATTTTCGCCCATTCACCCCTTCCAGCCTGTCCTGAGCGGTGGCCTGACTGCGTTTATTTCAGTGAAAGAATCAGATAGATTTCAGCAGCTCTTTTAAAAAACTTGAAAACGCTTTCTGGCTTTAACGATGTTTCTGAAGATATCATTTTAGGTTTAGGGTGTAGGTTTGATATCCAGACGTTTCATCACCTGGCTAGGTAACATCTTCAGTGGCGACGCCAAGTGAAGCGAAGCTGTTGTCTCCTGCTTTCTATTTATATCTTTCTCCTGGATGGGGTTCCTGGGGTTTGTGGTGATGTCATTTCCTGTTCGTTTTCTGAGAGGCTGATAGATGGTATCTCGGTCTATGTGTTTGTTTATGGCGTTGAGGTTGGAGTGCCAGGCCTCTAGGAATTCTCTGGCAAGTCTTTGCTTAGCCTGCCCCAGGATAGATGTGTTGTCCCAGTCGAAATGGTGTTTTTTTTTTCATCCATGTGTAGGGCTACGAGGCCTGGCACTCCAAGCACAACACCATAAACAAATACATAGATCTAGATGCCATCTATCAACCCCTCAGAAAACGAACAGGAAATGACATCACCACAAACCCCAGGAACCCCATCCAGGAGAAAGATATAAATAGAAAGCAGGAGACACAGCTTCGCTTCACTGGGAGGTCGCCACTGAAGATGTTACCTAGCCAGGTGATGAAACGTCTGGATATCAAACCTACAGCCCAGCGAGCAAACCTACACCCTAAACCTCAACCTGAGCTACAAACCTTGCAAAAATCATTTTAAGTATTCTCAATTTTGAAGATCAGCCATTTATCACCCCTCCCAACTCCCAGGTAGAGTCATTACTATCCATTATCTCTCTCTCTCTCTCTCTCTCTCTCTCTCTCTCTCTCTCTCTGTCCTTTGAAGGGCTTGATACAGCGGTCAAAGATGGTTCGAGGCTTGAGAAAGGACGGGTGTGATGGGGACTGGGGAGAATAGAGACCAAAAGGATGGGGGACAGAGAGAGAGAGAAAATGGCGGTCAGAGGGTGGGGGTAGAGAGAGAGAATGAGTGGGGTTGATAGAGAGATTGAGTGGGGAAGAGAAAGTGGGCATGGCGGAGAGGTGGGGAAGGGCAGGGTGTTACTAGGCACACAGATACACAAGATGGCTACTGAGCCATCAGTTGGCCAACTTGACACACAAGATGGCCGCTGGATCACAATATGGAGAGAAACAGCAGAGCAGATACAGACACTGCCTGGGGCCACCAGAATGCCAGCACAATCGACTCACAACCCGGGTGGGGGAGAGAATACACATGAGTAATGAACACTGCCCGCCGAAGTGTCTGCGTCCAGCCAACACCTCTTATAGAAGTGTCAGCGGAGCAGGTAAGGGCTGTTTGGCAGGGGCTGCTTGAAGGCTCGGTGACGTTTGTTTAACGGTTTAAATTTGAAAGTTTTTTTTTAAAAAGCGCGAAGCGGATCTGGAAGTTGGTGTAGCGTAAGCTTACCTGGGTAGGTTTCTTTCCCTATAAAAGCACGCAGGAGAGGAACCCGAGGCTCTGCAGAGGTGCCTAACCTAATAATAAGAACCGTTGTGGTAAGTAGGTAAGTGCTGCATTTTGCTTGTTCTATTCTTGGACCCAGTTTGTTTTTAAAAGGTTACTTTTAGAGGGATGGCAGTGAAGGCAGTGCAATGTTCCTCTTGCAACATGTTTGAGGTGAGGGATGCCATGGTCGTGCACCCATCTCCAGCTCCTCCAAGACCATGTTAGGGAACTGGAGCTGGAGTTGGATGAACTTAGGATCATTCGGGAGGCAGAGGGTGTCATAGATCGGAGCTTTAGGGAAGTAGTAACGCCAAAGATGGCAGATAGATGGGTGACAGTGAGGGGGACTGGGAAGAAGCAGCCAGTGCAGGGACCCCTGCGGCCGTTCCCCTCAAGAACAAGTATACCATTTTGGATACTTGTGGGGGGGACGACTTACCAGGGGTAAGCAATGGGGTTCAGGCCTCTGGCACGGAGCCTGTCACCGTTGCTCAGAAGGGAAGGGTGGAGAAGAGCAGAGCAATAGTTCGGGGCACAGATAGGCGGTTCTGTGGGGGCGAGAGAGACTCACGTTTGGTATGTTGCCTCCCAGGTGCAAGGGTACGTGACGTCTCTGATCGTGTTTTCCTGATCCTTAAGGGGGAAGGGTTGCAGCCTGAAGTCGTGGTCCACATTGGCACAAACGACATAGGTAGGAAGAGGGTTGAGGATGTTAGGCAGGCTTTCAGGGAGCTAGGTTGGAAGCTCAGAGTTAGAACAAACAGAGTTGTTGTTTCTGGTTTGTTACCCGTGCCACGTGATAGAGAGTCGAGGAATAAGGAGAGAGAACAGTTAAATGCGTGGCTACAGGGATGGTGCAGGAGGGAGGGATTCCGGTATCTGGATAACTGGGGTTCTTTCTGGGGAAGGTGGGACCTCTATAAACAGGATGGTCTACACCTGGACCTGAGGGGCACCAGTATCCTTGGGGGAAAGGTTTGCTAGTGCTCTTCGGGGGGATTTAAACTAATTCTACAGGGGAATGGGAACCTAGACTGTAGCTTTAGGGTGCAGGACCTGGAGTGTAGGGAGGTTAGGAACATGGCATCAATCTCAAAGGAGGGTGCCTGTAAACAGGAAAATGGCTTGAAGTGTGTATACTTCAATGCAAGAAGTATATGAAATAAGGTAGGTGAACTTGCAGCATGGATTGGTACCTGGGATTTCGATGTTGTGGCTATTACGGAGACATGGGTAGAACAGGGACAGGATTGGCTGTTGCAGGTTCCAGGGTTTAAATGTTTTAGTAGGGTCAGAGGTGGGGGTAAAAGAGGGGGAGGTGTGGCATTGCTTGTCAAATATAGTATTACAGCAGTGGAAAGGACGATGGATGAAGACTCGCCATCTGAGGTAGTTTGGGCTGAGGTTAGGAATAGGAAAGGTGAGGTCACCCTGTTAGGAGTTTTCTACAGGCCTCCTAATAGTCCTAGATACGTAGAAGAAAGGATTGATTCAGGAGAAGAGTGAAAGTAATAGGGTGGTTGTTATGGGGGACTTTAACTTTCCAGATATTGACTGGGAAAGCTATAGCTCGAGTTCGTTAGATGGGTCGGTGTTTGTCCAATGTGTGCAGGAGGGTTTCCTGACACAATATGTAGACAGGCCAACAAGAGGTGAGGCCATACTGGATTTGGTTCTGGGTAACGAACCAGGCCAGGTGTTAGAATTGGAGGTATGTGAGCACTTTGGGGACAGTGACCACAATTCGGTGACTTTTACTCTAGTGATGGAGAGGGATAAGTGTGCACTGCAGGGCAAGAGTTATGGCTGAGGACAGGGAAATTATGATATGGTGAGGCACGACTTAGGATGCGTGGCTTGGAAAAGTAGGCTTCAAGGGAAGGGCGCAATTGATATGTGGAGCTTGTTCAAGGAGCAACTATTGAGTGTTCTTGATAAGTATGTACCTGTCAGGCAGGGAGGAAAGGGTCGTGTGAGGGAACCGTGGTTTAATAAGGAATTGGAATCCCTTGTTAAAGGGGAGAGGGCGGCCTATGTAAAGATGAGGTGTGAAGGTTCAATTGGGGCGATTGATAGTTATAAGGTAGCCAGGAAGGATCTGAAGAGAGAGCTAAAAGCAGCAAGGAGAGGACATGAAAAGTTCTTAGTTGGTAGGATTAGGGAAAACCCAAAGGCTTTCTATAGGGTATGTCAGGAATACAAGAATGACTAGGGTAGGAATAGGTCCAGTCAAGGATAGTAGTGGGAAGTTGCGTGTGGAGGCTGAAGAGATTGGGGAAGACACTGAATGAATACTTTTCGTCAGTATTCACTCAGGAATAGGACATTATTGCCGATGTGAATACTGAGTCACAATTAATTAGAATGAATGGCTTTGAGGTATGTAGGGAAGAGGTGTTGGAAATCCTGGAAAGGGTGAAAATAGATAAGTCCCCTGGGCCTGATGGCATTTATCCTAGGATTCTCTGGGAAGCAAGGGACGAGATTGCAGAGCCATTGGCCTTGATTTTTATGTCCTCAGTGTCTACAGGAATAGTGCCAGAAGACTGGAGGATAGCAAATGTGGTTCCCTTGTTCAAAAAGGGGAGTAGGGATAACCCTAGTAACTATAGGCCGGCGAGTCTCACTTCTGTTGTGGGCAAAAGTCTTAGAGAGGATTGTAAGGGATAGGATTTATGAACATCTGGATAGGAATAATGTGATCAAGGATAGTCAGCATGGTTTTGTGAAGGGTAGGTCGTGCCTCACAAACCTTATTGAATTCTTTGAGAAGGTGAATAAGGAGGTGGACGAGGCTAAAGCGGTAGATGTGGTGCATATGGATTTTAGTAAGGCGTTTGATAAGGTTCCCCATGCTAGGCTACTGCAAAAAATACGGAGGTATGGCATTGAGGGTGAGTTGGAGGTTTGGATTAGGAATTGGCTGGCTGGAAGAAGACAGAGGGTAGTAGTTGATGGAAAAGGTTCATCTTGGAGTGCAGTTACTAGCGGTGTTCCGCAAGGATCTGTTTTGGGACCATTGTTGTTTGTCATTTTTATAAATGACCTGGAGGAGGGGCTAGAAGGTTGGGTGAGCAAGTTTGCGGATGATACGAAAGTCGGTGGAGTTGTTGACAGTGAGGAAGGATGTGGCAGGTTACAGCGGGATATCGATAAGCTGCAGAGCTGGGAAGAAAAGTGGCAAATGGAGTTCAATGTAGGTAAGTGTGAAGTGATTCACTTTGGTAAGAGTAACAAGAAGATGGGGTACTGGGCTAATGGTTGGATACTTGGTAGTGTGGATGAGCAGAGGGATCTTGGTGTCCATGTACACAGATCTCTGAAAGTTTCCATCCAGGTAAATAGTGCTGTGAAGAAGGCATATGGCGTACTGGCTTTTATTGGTCGAGGAATTGAGTTCCGGAGTCCTGAGGTCATGTTGCAGATGTATAAGACTCTGGTGCGGCCGCATCTGGAGTATTGTGTGCAGTTTTGGTCGCCATACTATCGGAAGGATGTGGAGGCACTGGAACGGGTGTAAAGGAGGTTTACCAGGATGTTGCCTGGTATGGTAGGAAGTTCGTATGAGGAAAGGCTGAGGCACTTGGGGCTGTTTTCATTGGAGAAAAGAAGGTTTAGGGGTGACTTGATAGAGGTGTACAAGATGATTCGGGGTTTAGATAGGGTTGACCATGAGAACCTTTTTCCACGTATGGAGTCAGCTATTACGAGGGAGCATAGCTTTAGATTAAGGGGTGGTAGGTATAGGACAGATGTTAGGATAGACTCTTTACTCAGCGAGTCGTGAGTTCATGGAATGCCCTGCCAGTACTCTCCCCCTTTATGGGCATTTAAATGGGCATTGGATAGGCATATGGAGGATAGTGGGCGAGTGTAGGTTAGGTGGGCTTGGATCGGCGCAACATCGAGGGCCAAAGGGCCTGTACTGCGCTGTATTTTTCTATGTTCAATGTCTTTGGGATGGATCCAAAACTTACTTCATTCATGATTGAAAATACTTTGACCTCTGGAACTGTCTGCCAGAGAGTGTGTTGGAGTCAGATTCAATTATGGATCATTAAACTGAAAAGGAAAGCAAGGTACTGTAGTGGATGTCAGAATATGATTGGGGCTGTTCACTTGCTCCTGTTACCATTTCAGGTTGCTAACTTTTCGTTAGCATCCTGCACATGTTGGGAATTTTTCTCCTTTCTAGTATCTCAGTGACAAATCTAGTTTATGAATTGTTCCAATGATATCTCATGAGCGGGTTTATGATATTCACAGTGTTGTGGGTCACAGTGTGTCCAAGTGAGGAAAAACAAACTGTTCATCTTAAATATTTGATTTTAAACAATGGAAATAAAATTAATGTTTGGAAAACACAACATAAGAACTAGGAGCAAGAGTCGGCCTTCCGGCCCGCTCCACCACTCAATAAGATCATGACTAATCTTTTCGTGGACTATGCTGCACTTACCTGCATTTTCACCGTATCCTTAATTCTTTTATTTTTCAAAAACGTATCTACTGCTTCTAGTGATTGCTGAAGTAATGTCAAATACTTCCCTGGGCAAGGAATTCCATAGATTAACAACCCTCTGGGTGAAGAAGTTTCTTCTCAGTTCAGTTTTAAACCTGCTTCTTCTAATCTTGAGACCATGTGCTCTTATCCTAGTCTCACCTACCAATGCAACATCCTACTTCTATTTCTTTCATAATTTAATATATTTCTGTAAGATCCCCTCCAAACAAACTTGCTGGATTATAACCTGGTGTCATGTGACTTATGACTAAAAAAATTGTTATTACGCATCCTCATAGCAGTGGGATTTCAGGGCTCGAAGATAGGGATACTACCACTGCGCCTGAAAAAAAACCTCTGCAGCAAATAGGTCCTCTTCTATTGAATGAATGGGGAGAGGTTTCTTCTCAACATGGGATACAAATATTATACCCTCAGAGCCCTTTACACTAAATTGAGCCCTCTTCAGTTGAATGAATGGATGTGGAGGTGCCACAGTTGAATTGGTTGATAACGTTAAAAATCACATCTTCTCCCTGAATATGTGACACTACCGCTATAGCTGCAGAGCCCGTTGCAGTAAATTGGGTTAGCTGCTGTTGAATGAATGAACGGGAATGAAAAGGGCGGATACACTGACGTGATTGTGAAATTCCCAACCAATCCCAAAGCTTGTGGTCGGTACCGACTAATCGGAGAGAGATATTGCAGACGGTGGGACCAACACGACACTGAATGCCAGCTGCCATTGGTCAGGTGGAGTAAGGTGCGCTCTGATTGGAGGAGGCGCGGATGACGCGCGTCACAGAAGGAGGAGACGGAAAGAAGAAGAAAAACAAAGATGGCGGCGCGAGGCTGCGGTTTTCTCATCGACTCAGCGGGCGGTTTCTGACGGAGGGAGGGGGCAGACAGGCATCGTTTACCTCAGAAAATACGTTTAAAATACATTTCAAATTAAAGCCGGAACTTTTCAAACAAAAGTTGTGAAGAAAAGGAGACAGTCCCTGGTGGGGTTTATTGTTTATTTGTGTATAATTCCCGGGGCCCGGGAAGGGGGAGGTGACGGTTACCGGGTGAACGAGAAAACAAGTTAAAAATGTCGGCGGTGGAGGAGAGAGAGCCGGCGCCCGCGGCTTTTTCGGCGGCGGCCGGAGCCCAGGAGCTCAACAACCCCCCGGAGCTGGAGGAAGGTCCGAGCTCCAAGAAGCGGGGGGTCCGGCTGGAGGCTGGATTTGCTCAAGGCTTGTATCTATTAACTTATTTAAATGGTACCTACTGTATGGGGCTATGGTTTACATTAAAACCGGAGGGTCATGTCAGAGTGTTTGTTTATATTGAGCAGTTGTAGTTGGTAAAATACACTCCCTGGAGGAGCACCTTCTATGATGCTGCATTTCTTGCCTTCTGCCCTTCCCCCATTTGTTATCTCCCATTTGATTTTACATTTTATTTGGTCAAATTTAATTTCATATTAATGAGACTTGGTATTCACTGTGTTATTAATTTGTTTGTTGGAGTATTGTAAGAAAAAATTAATGATGTCATGTCATTTCTGATGTCAGAGTTTGACATTGAATGTGCAGATGTGAATACCAATAAGTTGTGAAAATAAATCAAGAACTTGTGGTTCGAACAAAAAAAACAGTTCACTGATATTTATGGCATTGTCTCATTTGAGGAGGATGACCAACAAATCGTTTCATGTAGTCACCCAATTTAATTAAAATTTTCTTTAACTTAATTAAAGAAAATAACTCTAGCAGGCTAAGATTTGTACAATTTGTTTATAAGATTTATAAGTCCATTGCTCTCGATGTGGTCTCTGCCATATTGGGGAGACTGGACGCCAACTTGCAGAACATTTCAGGGAATAGTTCTGAGACGCCAAAACTAAACGACCCCACCACCTTGTGGCTGAACACTTTAACTCCCCCCTCCCAATCCGTCAAGGACATGCAAGTCCTCGGCTGCCTCTCCCTCCAAGCTCTAGCTCCCTGCCGCTTGTAGGAAGAACATTTCATCTTCTGCTTTGGGACCCACTAACTACATAGGATCAATGTAGATTTCACCAGTTTCTTTATTTCCCATCCCCCCACCCCCACACCACACACCTTGTCCCAGATCCAGAGTTGAAAAATGTGGCGCTGTAAAAATGCCTAGAGGCCATGCCTTTAGGAATTCCCTGGCCGTTCTCTGGCATGGCACTCATCCACAGATTCTATCAACAAACACATTGACCTGGACCCAATATACCGGCCAATGCAGCGGACAGTTGGAACTGACAACCGGAAGCGGCAGAGACAAACCACTATAAATGCTGGAGGAAACATCACAGAAGCGCTTCACAAGAGGCTCCCAAGCACTAAGGATGTCACCTAGACAGGGGATGAAATGTCTGCAACAAAAATTCCCAGCTCGGCGAACAGAACCACAACGAGCACCCGAGCTACAAACCTTCTCACAAATTTTGAATTGAGCATAGGAGTTGGGACATCCTGTTGCAACTGTCACACATGCCACATAACACAAGGCGTGGCCCGTCTCTGACTTACCGTCCTTTGAATATCAGGGGGAAGACACCCCTTTAATTGTAACATTCAGGAAAGATGCCTTACTTCAACAAAAATGTGCTGTGCTCACAGATGTTTGGACAGAGGATGGGAGTTGCAGTCTGGGGTGAAGCTCAATCTTCATTCAGAGAAAGAGAGGAGCAGCAGTAGCTTCAGAAGCTCAAGGTCCAACTTGCGCATTCAGACAATAGGGGGGCTCTTCTGGGTAAAATCTGGGAGTGAAGCAATGTCTCCTCCTTTCCATTCCTTATCCTGGGAGGGAGAGAGAAGGGGGGAAGCACTGTTCACTTGCAGCAACGGGAGGCAGAGAGTATGAATCCAAGCAGGGAGCAAACTCTGCAAAAGTCAGTTTCAGTCGGCTTCTTCTGGAATATTGTGTGCAATTCTGGTCTCCCTTCTATAGGAAGGATGTTGTGATACTTGAAAGGATTCAGAAAAGATTCACAAGGCTGTTGCCAGATTAGGAGGGTTTGAACCACAAGGAGAGGCTGAATAGGATGGGGCTGTTTTCCCTAGAGCATCTCAGGCTGAGTGTGTGTTTTTTAAAGAGGTTTATAAAAACTTGAAGGGTGTGGATAGGGTGAATAGACAAGGTCTTTTCCCTGGGATAGGGGGAGTGCAGAACTAGAGGGCATAGGTTTAGGGCGAGAGGGGAAAAATTTAAAAGGGACCTTGCAGTCAACCATTTTTTGCAGAGGGTGATGCGTGTATGGAATGAGCTGCCAGAGGAAGTGGTGGAGGCATCTGGATGGATATATGAAAAGGAAGGGTTTAGAGGGATATGGACCAAGTGATGGCAAATGGAACTAGACTAATTTTGGATATCCGATTGGCATGGACAAGTTAGATTGAAGGATCTGTTTCTGTGCTTTATGTCTCTGACTGTATGACTGGTGAAAAGCGTTGGCATTCGTCGAAACATTTATGTGACAGAAAATTATAAGAGGGTAAAGATTAGCCTCACGTCATTGATCCATGAATCCTGGTGTAGTATGGATGTATTTCCAGTAATAAAGTCAGTATGGCATGGAAGGAGTCCAAAATGATGGCTTCTTTCACAAAAAGTCACACTTAAAACTTACATTTCCAGACGACTCAGATTTAAGACAACCGTGCGTTAATATAAGACAGATAAGTCTGGGGTATATGTTACATATTTGATGGAATGTTTATAGCTCTCAAAGCCTGATTTGCAGTTGTTGCTGGGCTCGTAATATTGTACAGCAGAATATTGTGTATCTTCAGTAGGAACGTCAGTACCGCATGATAGATGTCCATTCAGCAACTTGAGTGGACTCTTCAAGGAGTATGCAATCCACCACATTACCCTGCTGTATACATTTACATAAAGATCAGCACAAAGATCTTGGGTATTAAGAGAGGAAAGAATGTTCCACAGAAACTAGAATTGTGTGTTTTGATTTTCTATTGTGGACTGACAGCGATGACCTTTGCAACCTCTTTCCACAGGAATATTACAAGAGAAGAATTTGGAGGCAGAAATCTCAGACCAAACATCACATCGAAGTCTGACAGTCGCTTGATTCACCAGGACTTGGATATTGATGGCCTTGAAAACAAAGGGGAGAAGGTCTGTCTGCTTAGTTAGGTTTTAAAAGTCAGTGTGACTGGAAACTCAGAGTCTCACATACCCACACACCAGAGTAGTGACTGGAACATGCTTTACAGACTGAATGCGAGTCCTCCAATTACCAGTTCACCAGTAACACCACACCTATGCTGTAAGTGTGAGCGAGTTTCAACTGATTGTTGAACCTGGAGAAATACGAGTACACCTGCACCATGGAGAAATCATGAAAATGCAGGGAGTGTAGGAACGGTTTCCCTTCCCCGCCTGCCCGAAATTCATCAGCAATTATATACCGGGCAGCGGCCAATCACCTGCATTCAGCACAGGAAAGGCTTCACTCAGTCGCATCACCTCCTGGTCCACATTGTGGAGAAACTGCTCATCTGCCCTGTATGGTGAAGCAGATGAAGGACATTTTTTTTTATCCTGGATGGAGCATACTGCAGGTATACCTGAAATAGATACATTTGTCTCTGTCCCATTGAGTCTCCAGCACAGGGCCAGGCACAATTGGTCTCGGTGTTTATTCTCCACATGAGCCTCCATCCACCCCTCTTCATTGCTCCCCCATCTCCCCTCCATCAGCATAAGGGTATCCCCCACTTTTCGAAAGTTCACTTTACACTACTTCACTTTTACAAAAGACCTACATTAATATCTGTTCTCACAAATCGAAAGAAATCTGAAGAGGATTGTCGCTTTTACAAAGAAAGGCATAATATAAATTAATTCATGGTAATTGCTTCTTCGCTTTAGGCCCATTTCAGCTTATGAAAGGAACACTCTACTTTCAAATAGTGGGGGAAAGCTGTATCAATACAGCACAGTCACAGGCTCTTCTCACTTAGTTTAGGCACACACACCCCCTCAAGCCTGTGCTAATACTTAATCCTTACTTAGACCTGCTATTTATTGCCCATGTGTGGTTTCTGTTCCTCTGTTCACCTCCCCTTCATGTGTCTATCAAGATACACCTTAAACATTGTTAAGATGCCTGCTTCCACTACCTCCACTGGCAGTGCGTTCCAGAAACCCACCACCTCTCTGTGTAAATTCCCCACCCCCACCCCACCACTTCTCCCCCAAACAGTCCCCCTTTCACCTTGAACCTGTGCCCTCTTTTAGTTGATTTTTCCACCCTGGAGGGAAAAAACGCCTCTGACTATCACAGAATCCCTCCAGCGTGGAAACAGACCATTCAGCCCAACAAGTCAACACCGGCCCTCCAAAGATTAACACATAGAGACCCATTCCCTTACCCCTATTATCTACATTTACTCCTGACTAATGCACCAAACTTACACATCCCTGAACATTGGGGCAATTTACATACAGACAATCCAACTTAACCTGCCTCTCCCTGGACACTATGGGTAATTTAGCTTCGCTAATCCACCCTAACCTATACAAGTTTGGATTGTAGGAGGAAGCCGGAGCACCCGGAGGAAGCCCACACAGACACGGGAGGTGGGGTGCAGGGACAATGTGCCAACTCCACACAGATAGTTGCCTGAGACTAAAATCGAATGCAGGGCTCTGGCACTGTGAGGCGTCAGTGCGAACCACTGAGCTACCCTGCCACCCCTGTCCAGCCAATCTGTGTGTCTCATCATTTTGTCGAGGTCTCCTCTCAGCCTCTGTTTTTCCAAAGAAAACAATCCAGGTTTATGCCTCCTCTGCTCGTAATGAGAGCCCTCGAGACTAGGCAATGTCCTGGTGAACCTTGTCTGTACCCTCTGCCAGAGCACCCACAACCTTCCTGTAGCATAGTGACCAGAACTGCACACAATATTCCGAATGTGGTCAGAATAAAGAGCTGTAACGTAACTCTTACATTCAAGGAACCGTGCTGTGTGCCTTCTTGACCACCATGCCCACCTGCATTACCACTTCCACGTATCTATATGCCCAGATCCCTCTGTATGCCAGTGCTCCTATGTGTTCTGCCATTTTTCATACAATTCTTATATTTCCTTCATCACTATCGAGGTTCACTTTAACTGTCTTTCTCTCTTCATCTCTTTTTCCCCCCTCCTCACCCCTCCACACATCAGCATATCATAAGACCATAGGAGCAGAAATTAGGCCATTCAGCCCATTGAGTCTGCTTCGCCATTCAATCATGGCTGATACGTTTCTCAACCCCAATCTCCACGTAACCCTTAATCCCCTTGATACTCAAGAACCTATCTATCTCAGTCTTAAATATACTCAGTAACTTGGCCTCCGCAGCCTTCTGTGGCGGTGAATTCCATAGATTCACCACACTCTGGTTTAAGAAGTTTCTCTCCCCTCTGTTCTAAATGGTCTTCCCTTGACACGAAAGCTGAGCACTCAGGTTCTAGTCTGTCCTACCAATGGAAACATCTTCCCAACATCCACGCCGTTTATTATTCTGTAGGTTTCAATTAGATCCCCTCTCATCCTTCTGAACTCCATGAAGTATAAACCTAGAGTCCTCTAATGTTCTTCATATGTTAAATTTTTCATTCCTGGACCATTCTTGTGAACCTCCTCTGAACATGTTCCAGGGCCAGTACATCCTTCTTGAGATATGGGGCCCAAATCTACATACAGTACTCCAATTGTGGCCTGACCGGAGTCTCAGAAGTACATCCCTGCTTTTATATTCAAGTCTGATCAAAATAAATGCCTGCATTGCATTTGCCTTCCTAACTACTGACTCAACCTGTAAGTTTACCTTGAGAGAATCCTGGAGTAGAACTCCATAGTCTGTCCCCACAATCTTTCTGTTCCTGAGTAGCAGCAGAGATTTACAGATACCTCGATTGTTTTCAGGGATACCAAGGGATCTTGGGAATTGCCAGTATCTCGGGAGGAGGCAGAGAGGAATGTGGTGTGGTCCTGTAAACTCCAGAAGTTTCCAAACTCCCTGAGTCAGCAGTAACTCTTTCTGGACCAAGAAACAAAAGGGCCACTGAGAAACTGCTACATCAGAAGACCTCAAAAGCAGAAATGAGGCCATTCAGCTCATTGAGTCTGCTCCACCATTCAATCATTCTTACCTATCAAGGGTTACGGGGAGAATTGGGTTGAGAAACATATCAGCCATGATTGAATAGTGGAGCAGACTCAATGGGCTGAATGGCCTAATTTCTGGTAGTTAGTCATCCCTGGGTAGAAGGACGCAAAACAACAAGTTGTTTCCTGGGACCGATGAGCTAAGTGTTTAATAACCTCATGACAAAAGGACAATTAAGTTTGTCTGTGGAAGGAAGGCACTGACGTAAAGGGGTTTTTTGCAGGAAAGGCTGTATCAAACAAGCCACTAACCCTCGAGGATAAGAAGGTAAGCTACAGACCGGAGATCTCCAGAAGTGTGGGGAGATGGTGTTAGAATCTAAAGAAGCATCACACCACAGATTTGAAAGCGAGGAATCTCCACCAGAATGCAACTCCAGAAAGATGCAGCAGCAGTACTTGGAAGAAGAATGCTGCACTGAATCCCTGGATACTTCCAGAGACAAACTGTTGGTGGAAACTCAGTTAAATTCTGCCATCAATTGGGTGATAGCCAAGTTGTGAGTGAGGTTGAACTTGGTTACTTGAGTTTTATTTTTGGTTGCTGCATACAATCAAGTGTAAATCATTGTTTCAGCAGTTAATTGTGTGCAGTTTCTGAGTTAAGAACCAAATTAAGGCGATTCACCCACAACCACAGTGAGAGGCTGGGATTCATGTTGACTCCATTGCATTCAGCAGTACATCACGTCAATACTCTTATAAAGCGAAGGCTGACAGCACCACCTTTCTCAAACAAAGAGTGTCGCCCAATAATCTATAAAATTAGCATGAAAAGTGGTGTAACCTGCTCTAGTGAGAAGAATAAATCCCCAACACTTTAAAATCAACAATCAGCAATTTATTTATCCAACTCTCATGGTGAACAAATGAACAAAACTATTAACAAACTGGATACAGGCCAGGAGCAGATGGGTGGCACTAGTTTAGTTAGGGATCATGGACTGGTTGGTCTGAAGGGTCTGTTTCCAGGCTGCATGACTCCATCGCACGGAATGAATGGGGATCCATCCCAAAGATGATAAAGGTTTCAAGCACCACCTTAGGCAAATGTGTGGACACCCCTCCAGATAACTGAGGGCAGTGGGACACTGTGAGGGTCAGTAGATCAGTCAGCCAGCCAGTTCTCTCCAGGAGACTTCTCTCTTAAGAAAGGAAGTGGTTTCCTGCCCCATCAGCCAGATTATCCAGTTTGGATTAGGTCCTATATTTCCAACAAAATAGGTAGACAGGGCAGTGTCTATAACAAATATGTTATTAAACTTGGAAGCGTGCTGAAGACATATACAAGGATGTTGCCAGGACTCAAGGGTCTGTGTAAAAGGGAGAGGTTGGACAAGCTAAGATATTTTTATTTAGAGCATTAGAGACTGACAGGGGCCCTTAGAGAAGTGAAGTGATCGTGAGAGGCATGGAGAGGGTGAATGCACTCAGACGTTTACCCCGGGGTTGGGGAAGTGAGAGCTAGAGGGCATCAGTTTAAGGTTAGAGGAAAAAGAATAAAAGGGAATGTGAGGGGCAACTTTTTTTTTTATGCAGATGGTGGTACACATATGGAATGAAATGCCAGCGGAAGTGGTTGAGGTGGGTACATTAACAATATTTATAAGGCATTTGGACAAATAAGTGGATAGGAAAGGTATGGAAGGAAATGGGCCAAGTGCAAGGAAATGGGCTTAGTGTTGATGGACAGTTTGGTTGGCATGGACCATGTTGGGCCGAAGGGCCTGTCTCCTGCTGTGGGACTCTATGATTCATGTCTCTTTGTCGGTCCGACAGTTTTGAGTTTCCAAATGAACATCTTACTAAATCAGGCCGAATAAACTCCAATCTCATTCATCAACTCTGATGCGGAGGTGCTGGTATTGAATTGGGGTGGACAAGGTCAGAAGTCACATGGCACCAGATGAAGTGATGAAGGAGCAGCACTCATAAAAGAGCAATGCTCTTAAAGTTTGTGATTTCAAATAAACTTATTGCACTGTAACATGGTGTTGTGTGACTTCCAACTTCTTCAACTCTGGGTTTGTCTCAAACTTGACGGGATACTTTGTCCAACTCGGCATGTTTTATCAGTATCGCTTGGAGGAATTCTTTTTTTTAAAGATTAGATTCCCAACAGTATGGAAACAGGTCCTTTAGCCCAACAAGTCCACACTGGCCCTCCGCAGAGTAACCCAGCCAGACCCATTCCCCTATTCCTATTCCTCTACATTTACCCCTGACTAATGCACCACACCTACACATCCCAGAACACAATGGGACAATTTAGATGGGCCAATCCATCCTAACCTGTACACCTTTAGACCAGGGGAAGGAAACCGGAGCACTCAGAAGTAACCGATAGAGATGTGGGGGGGACATCGTGAAAGATACACACAGACTGTCATCCCGAGGGTGGAATTGAACCCAGGTCAGCATCGTGAGGCAGTGGTACTAACCACTGAGTCACCATACCACCCCTGAGCCACGTAGGTGGGCTTGGGGGGGTGGGGGCGGGGAGGGGATGGTGAGTCCAGCACAAAACAAAAAAAGCCCACTGCACCCACTGTCAGAATGGGCAAGAGGTTCAGCCTTGGGGGTGACCCACTGCAGCGTCACTGGTGGAATCTGATTGTTGGGTGCACTGGTGCCCCCGCTGGTGCCTCCGCAAGTTGCAGGACAATGTGAACCTCTGCCCACAGTCGGGGCAGGCAAACGGTCTCTCCCCGGTGTGGACCCATTGATGGGCCAGCAGTTTGGAGGAGCGGGTGAACCCCTTTCCACACTCGGGGCAGCTGAATGGCCTTTCCCTGGTGTGGACCCGCCGGTGGGACAACAGGTCAGAGGAATTGCTGAAGGCCTTACCACACTCAGAGCAGGCGAAAGGCCTCTCCCCCGTGTGGATTCTCCGGTGTCTCAGTAGGTCGGAGGAATTGCTGAAGGCCTTCCCGCACTCTGGGCAGCTGAAGGGCCTCTCCCCCGTGTGGACCCGCTGATGGGCCAGCAGGTTGGAGGATTTACTGAAGGCCTTCCCGCACTCTGGGCAGCTGAAGGGCCTCTCCCCCATGTGGACCTGCTGATGGGCCAGCAGGTTGGAGGAATTGCTGAAGGCCTTCCTGCACTCTGGGCAGCTGAAGGGCCTCTCCCCTGTGTGGACCCGCCGGTGCCTCAGCAGGTTGGAGGAGTCGCTGAAGGCCTTCCCGCACTCTGGGCAGCTGAATGGCCTCTCCCCCGTGTGGACTCGCCGGTGCTTCAGCAGGTCGGAGGAATTGCCAAAGGCTTTCCCGCACTCGTGGCAACTGAAAAGCCTCTCTCCTGCATGGATTCGCTGGTGGGTCTGGAGGTTGTCCACACAAGTGAACCCTTTCCCGCACACGGAGCAGTAAAACGTCCTCTCACCAGTCTGTATATGCTGGTGGGCCAGCAGGTCACAGGAGCAAGTAAAGCCCTTCACCCGCTTGGGGCAGGAGAACGGCCTCTTCCCAGTGTGATTGCACTGATGAGCCGCCAGGACAGATGGGACATGGAAGCCCTTCCCGCAGTTGCCACACTTCCATGGTTTCTCAACGGGGAGTGTTGCCTCAGGTTTCTCCATGGCCGAAGCTTCAGCTGCACACACACACACACACACGTGTACAACCCCGCCGTGAATTCTTCTTTCCAGGCAGTAGAGTTATTTCAGGCTCCACACTCAGTGCGCTGCAACAGGAGCGTCTTTCAACCAGTCCCCCCGTACTCAAACAGGAAGCAAAAAGAAAGCTTTGCTCCTTCTCACAGAATCATAGTTGAAAATTGTTGCGGTCCTGGTGGATTGAGTGACTGTCAGACATTGACGTGAAAGTGAGGAATGGAGACACTGGAGAGTCAGATTCAAAAAATGCGTTGCTGGAAAAGCGCAGCATGGCAAGCAGCATCAGATAAGCAGGAAAATCAACATTTTGGACTTGAGCCCTTTATCTGTTGACTTTGAAACTTCTGTCTTCAGATAGTCTGTAAGAAAAGATTACAAAAATCATCACTGCCAGTCCGGTTAAGAATGAGACATCAAGGCATTGACACTGACACCAGAGAGAAACTGTACATATAGATGTGGCAAATGTTAGTGGCAAGCCAGAGTGATAAAGATATGTTGCACAGAAACAGACCCTTTGGTCTAATTCATCCGTGCCAACTAGATAACCTAACCTAATCTCGGCTGATTTGCCAGCATCTGGCCCATATCATCTAAACCCTTCCTAATCGTATACCCATCCAGATGCCTTTTAATGTCATAATTGTGCCAGCACCCACCACTTCTTCTGACAGCTCTTTCCTTAAACACGCCACTTTCTGCATGAAAGACTTATCCCTTAGGTTCCTTTGTTAAGTTCTTTTGCTTGAGCTTCTTACACTGCAATACGCAACTTCTGTGAACAACCAAACTTTATTAAGTACAGTACAAGCTGTGGAGAAACTCTTAACACTCTTCGCAATGCTTGAACACAACAGTACCAAAAAAACAAACCCTTTAAACAAAGTAAAACTGAAACAGAGGCTTACAATTGAAGTTAGAAGGGCAGAAGGAGACAGTATTAGCAGCCTTTCTCCACACAGCCCACTGCTTAACTCACCCAAACAAGACTTCAGCTTTCAGGACTGACCACTCCCCTTTCATTGTACAGGTCACTTCTAAAACATAAAAGCTTTGGCCTCAAGTCTCATCTGTTCACACATTACCAAAAATGCCTCCCAATACCGTTTTTCATCTCTGTACTAAACCAGTTGCTTCGGAGCTTGGGTCTTTTTACCACCCCTCTGAAAAAAAACCAAGGACACAGCATCCTTGAGAAGAAGGACCAGCTTTTAGAAAAAAGGACCAGCTTTGTGACAGAGGGATATAGGCCAAACACTGGCAGATGGGATTAGATTAGTTTCAGAACATAGCATGGAGTAGTTGGACTGAAGGGACTGTTTCTGTGCTGTTTGACTCGGTAACTGTTTCTGCAATGGTGTGAAAACCATTTTCTTGCCTTCCCCCATAAACGTCCACTTCTTTGTTGTTCCAAAATCAGATGAACTCAGCCTTGAATATATTCAATGATCCCATAACTGCAGGAAGACATCCCCACTTCTGAACTCAATTCCTCTTGCTAATATAACACGTGCTTTGCTCATTGCTTGCTGCATCTATCTGACAACTGGCATTAACTGGTATGGAAGGATGCTGAGGCCCCTTTATACACATTCCTGATGAAGGGCTCGTGCCTGTAACGCTGATTCTCCTGCTCCTCGGATGCTGCCTCATCTGCTGTGCTTTTCGAGCACCACACTTTTTGACTCTGATCTCCAACATTTGCAGTCCTCACTTTCTCCACATCCCAATATATCACCATTTAAACAATGCATCTCCTTTCTGCTCCCCCCCGGGAATGCTATCACTTCACATCGTGGTACTGCATTTTCCATGAGCTTGCCAACTGAGACACAGACCTGGCCCAACTTTTCCAGAAGCTGTCCCCTCCATAAATTGAGATTGAGAGAGAGGCACACACAATAAAGGTGTCTCTGATTAGTAGGAGGACCACGCTACTTCCGGTCCTCCAGGGCTTCCTATTGGCCCAACAAAAGAAGATCACGCGCAGTTTCCGCGGACAGCCAGGAGCACGCACAGGTTTTGCTGACACCGGCGAACATGCGTAGTGTGTGTTGTCACCGAGGAGCATGCGCAAGATGCTCTGTGACGTTGCTGGTGTTACCGACAGGTTTTGTGCCCAAATGACACTCGGAGACAAGAAAGGCTGGAGCGACATTTTATATTTATCCTGCGGCTCCACATTTTATTCCTTTTGCATTTTATTTGACGACTCATCTTTTCCTCAGGGTAGGGGATTCCCAAACTGGAGGGCATAGATTGAAGGTGAGAGGGGAAAGATTTAAAAGGGACCGAAGGAGTAGAAAAAAAGTGTGAAAGTTAATTCCCCACAAGTGCCCTCTCCAAACCTGCACATCTTTGGATTGTGGGGAGAAACCGGAGCACCAAAGGAATCCCACGCAGACATGGGGAGAAGGTGCAAACTCCACTCAGACAGTTGCCCGAGACTGGGATCAAACCCGGGTGCCTAGCGCTATAAGGCAGCAGTGCTAACTACTGAGCCTGTTCAGAAAAAGCAGCAATTGATTTATATTAGGGTGAGAGGGGAAAGGATAGAAAGGGACCTAAAGGACCAACTATTTTACGCAGCGGGTGGTGCGTGGATTGAATGAGCTCCCAGAGGAAGTGGTGGAGGCTGGTACAATTACAATATTCAAAAGGCATCTGGATGGGTATATGAACAGGAAGGTTTGGAGGGATATGGGCCAAGAGCTGGCAAATGGGCCAAGGTTAATTTAGGATATCCGACTGGCACGGAACAAACAGTTTGTTTCCATGTTCCACTACTCTATTTCTATATAGTCAGAACTGTTATAACACGGACTGCACCCCCCACTAATTTAAACCCAAAAAAGATTTACCCCATGTGATAATGTGAAAATTCAAGAGGTAAGGAACTGTTTCTAAAAGTCACTATTTAAAGTTTTATTTAATGATCTAGGACACTAACTTGCAAGTGTTTAAATCTGCTGGGATTTTTCGTACCGCCAAATCTATTCAAATCTGTCTAAACTAGTTCAAATCTCGGACGAAAGCCCCCAAATTTTACAACACTGGGTGCAACCTCCCCCACCTAATTTAAACCAGCAACATAGAGAAGGTTGAACCCATGCAGTAATCTGTGAAAATTCAAGAACCAAGAAACTATTCCCAAAGGTCAGTATTTAAAGTTAAAATTAACAACTTTATTTATTAACGTCTAATGGAGAATAATTAATTAACAACAATTTACAACTCCTTTCTCTAACCTATCTTCTACCTTCCCCTTTATGATACCAGTCCAATAAAAACCCCTGATTAAGATTTACCGAAAGATTCAAACTTCAAGACCAGCCAGCTGTTAAATCTTCTCTTTGTACCTTCCTCTGTAGATTTGCTCTCCAGGTCGGTGTCGATGTTTTTTCTCTGTGCAGACTCCTTCTCTGGACAGGTACCTCTCAGAGTTCTCACTAGCAGCCTTTTGGTCTTTTGACAGTTCTCCTGTAACTGTTCAACTTTTTTTTTTGATTTTGGACTCCAAAGCATCAAATCGTTTCATTGGTGTTAATATTAGATTAGATTAAATTCCCTACAGTGCGGAACCAGGCCCTTCGGCCCAACCAGTCCACACCGAGCCTCCGAAGAGTAACTCACCCAGACCCATTTCCCTCTGACGAATGCACCTAACACTACGGGAAATATAGCATAGCCACTTCACCTGACCTGCACATCTTTGGACTGTGGGAGGAAACTGGAGCACCCAGAGCAAACCCACGCAGACACGGGGAGAATGTGCAAACTCCACACAGTCACCCAAGGCTGGAATCGGCCCTGGTGGTGTGAGGCAGCAGTGCTAACAATATTATCAAAATACTAAATTCAAATTTGATTGGAATTCAGTATTTTGGGGCAAGATTTAAATCGATTGGCCAAAATTGAGTATGTTTTTGTCTCCAGGCAACCCAGCTACTGAGCTGTTTGACCAAATGTTAAATTGTTACCTTGTTCACAACGTTTGGTGCTATGTCAGGTGGTTCTGCTCGCTTTTCAATTCTCTTGAAGGTAGAATACACCTCTACACCTTCTAACAGAACCAATTTTTCAAGACGAGGAATCGGCCATTCACCCCTAACAGGAGAAAGTGAGTACTGCAGATGCTGGAGATTAGAGTCAAGAATGTGGTGCTGGAAAAGCACAGCAGGTCAGGCAACATCCGAGGAGCAGGAAAATTGACATTTTAGGCAAAAGCCTCATTCACCCCGAACAGCCTGTCCTCAACTGCACATAGTTCAAATCAAGTTTGAGAAAGATGGCTGCAGCTTTGTCTTAATATAAAATTGAACATGCGTTCAAACTTTAATGCTATTTCTGAATATATTATTTTAGCTATTCTCTTTGAAAGATCAGCCATTTCTCGTGCACCCCCATCTCCCAGGCAGTGTCATCACCAACCATTTTCTCTCTCTCTTCTGAGAAGAGCTTGATACAGCGATCAAAGAGAGCTCGAGGCATGAGAAAGTTTAGTGGGAGTCGGAAGAGATACAGAATGGACAGGGTGACAGAGTGTGGGGCCATTGAGAGACTGGGGGGAACAGAGGGTGGTGGGGGCGGAAAGGAAAGACTTGGGGGTCAAAGGGTGGAGGAATAGAATGAGGGGGAGAGAGAGAAAATGGGGGCAGAGAGTTGCGGGATGAGAGAGAATGGTTGGGGGCAGTGGGTGGGGAGAGAGACAGCACAATTCCTACCTTCCCCAGGACTGGGGCAGTGTCCCATCAACTGGAACCTACTCCTCCCACAGCAGTCATTTTTCAATCCACATATGGCTAAAGCAGGCCATTTCACCTATCAAATTCACACCGACCTTCCACACAGCATCCCACCCAGACTCATCCACTTACCCTACAGCCCTGCAGTTCCCCATGGATAACACACTCTAACCTGCACATTCCTGGACACTTTAGCACAGCCGATCCATCCGAAACTGCAGATCCTTGGACTGTGGGAGGAAACCGGAGCACCCAGAGGTAACCCGCGCAGACAGAAGAGGGAGAACATACCAAAGTTCACACAGACAGTCATGAGAAGGTAGAATCAAATCGCTTCTAACAATTCTCCCACACCTGCAAAACCCTGAGCACTATGGGTAATTTAGCAGGGCCAACCCACCCTAACCTGGGCAAAGATAAAAATCACATGACGCCAGTCCAACAGGTTTATTTGGAAGCACTAGCTTTCGGAGCACTGCTCCTTCATTCGGTGGTTGTGGAGTATAAGATCATAAGACACTGAGTTTACAGCAAAACATTACAGAGTCATGCCACTGAAATGATACATTGAAGAAACCTGGATTGTAAAGTCTTTCATCTTTTAGAATGAGTTGCTGGTGTCATTAATATGCAAATCCCAGAACTTCTTCTAAGGCTCAAGATAACTTAAGGTTTTATAAGAAAAGATGACAACTCAGCTCAGACAATGCATTAAAGGTGTGAGGCCAGAGTCTGTCTGTATCCCAGTTTTTGAGTCAGACTGGTTCTATTTCCAAAGTGGAATTTATAAAATATTCCATGTATTGTCTGCCTGCAGATTGTGCATTTTTTGAGCAAAATAGATGGTATCTGCAAATACAAATTCACCCCATAGACCTCGGTGTGTGTGTGTGCGCACACACATGAGAGAGAGAAAAAGTCTAGTTCCATACTGTATATCTCTATGTCTATTGCATAACAGATGCTTTATTTCTGTTGATGTAAATATTGTTATAAATCATAGCAGGGTACTAATACTTAGATGTAAGGGAGAGAGAATTCTTCAATCAGAGCACTATAAGAATCCTGGCAGACCCCTATTTCTAGTTTACTTGCCAATGAACAGACACAAGCACCTATTTAATTCTAACTTTTCACTTATTTTGTTATATTTTCTGGTATGATACTCTGTGTCTGGATGGTTCACAGGCTGGGAGATTGTAGATTGGACTTTGATTGACTGAATGATTTATTGTTCCAGAAGGTGTCAAAGGAGGTTAAAGCTTCAGCAGAAATGAAGCAGAGCTGAGAACAGACAACAACTGTGGGAACAGGGAGATCAATAGAGGACAAAGAAACCAGGACCTGAAATCCGAGCTGACACTAGACTACCCTGTGATCAGTGCTTTGATTAGCAGTGTCAACCCTCTACCTTTACCTCGCTTCCCATTCGACTTGAATGCCACATCTCCCCTCAATATTTAGGATCCAATCCTTGTCATCCTGAAGCCATGTCTCTGTAAGGAATCCCAGATCAAAACCTGGAGTGCAGGTTCATAGTTCCTTAAAGGTAGAGTCCCAGGTAGATATGATAGTGAAGGCAGCATTTGGTATGCTTTCCTTTATCGGTTACAGTAAAGGAGTTGGGAGGTAGGTGATGTTGCAGCTCTACAGGACATTGGTGAGGCCACATTTGGAATATTGTGTGCAACTCTGGTCTCCTGCCCATCAGAAGGACGGTGTGAAACTTGAAAGGGTTCAGAAAAGATTTACCAGCATGTTGCCAGGTTTGAAAAAAATTAGCTCTCGGGAGAGGCTGAATAGGCTGGGGCTGTTTTCACTGGAGCATCGGAGGCTGAGGGATGACCTTAGAGGTTTATAAAATCATGAGAGGCAAGGATAGGGTAAATAAACAAAGTCTTCCCCCTGGTGTGGGGGAGTGCAGAACTAAAGGTTTTGGGCGAACGGGGAAAGACATAAAAGAGCTCGAAGGGGAGCCTTTTCACACAGAGTAGTGCATATATGAAATGACCAGCCAGAGGAAGTGGCGGAGACTGGTATAATTACAGAATTTAAAAGGCATTTGGATTGGTCTATAATAGAAGGGGTTCGAGGGATTATGGCCCCAGGGCTGGCAAGCAGACGAGATTAGGATAACTGATAGGCATGGACAAATTGGACCGAAGGGTCTGTTTCTGTGCTGTACATCTCTATGACTCCAATATAAAAGGTTCAGAGGGATATAGGTTAAACACAGGCAGGTGGGTCCAGTTTAGTTTGAGAACATAGTCAGCATGGACTAGTTGGACTGAAGGGTCTGTTTCTGTAACTGATCTGTACTGGTCTTGCCTCCCCCATAACCATCACATCTTTGTTGTTCAAAAATCAGATGAACTCAGCCTTGGATATATTCAATTACGCCCAAACTGCAGGAAGGGGTCCCCACTTCTGAACTCAATTCCTCTTGCTAATATACCACTTGCCTTGCTCACTACTTGCTGCACCTGTCTGACAACTTGCATTGACTGGATTAGAAGGACGCAGAGGCCCCTTTGTTCATCCACACATCATTTCTGATGAAAGGCTCGAGCCTGAAATGTCAATTCTCCTGTATTTGCCATTGAAAAAAGACCTGGACTAACTTTCCCAGAGTCTGTCCCCTCCCTGGATTCACTTCGTTTCCCTTCAGTTCCTGCAAGTCAACAGCTCAACCCCGGAATGGAAAAGGGGTGAGAAAAGAGTGTGCTGTACTCACAGATGTTGGAAAGAGGAAGGAAGTTGCAGTCTGGAGTGAAGCTCAATCTTCGTTCATAGAGAGAGGAGCAGCAGCAACAACTTCAAAAGTTCATTGTCTTACTTCCGCATCCAGACGATGGGTTTGCTGTGATTGGCAGGAGGACCAGTCTCCATCCGGCCCTCTAGAACTTCTCATTGGTCCATCAAAACAAGGTCACGGAGTGTTTCCGCTTGTTGTGTGAGCATGCGTAATATCTTGCTGACACTGTGGAACATGCGTAGTGCGTTGCTGACACCGAGTAGCATGCGCAGTATGGAGATGTTGGTATTACTGCAGATTTTCAAAGTTAAAAATCACACAATGCTAGGTTATAGCCCAACAGGTTTATTTAGAATCACTAGTTTTCGAAGCGCTGCTCCTTCATCGTTGGTTGTGGAGCAGAATCATAACACAGACTTTATAGCAACAGGATTGCAGTGTCATGGGATGTAACATTAATCAACTTTAGCTTACCTCTACCATTTTTTAGAATGACCATGTTAGTTTTGATTCCTTTGGGGAATTTGTTAGGTCGGTTTTATGCAGTGTGTAGTGCATAAGTGCTTGAGCTTTGCACATTGTTCCACATTCAAAGAATGTGGCTCCTGGAAACGTGGCAGTGTCCCCCCTGCAGCTGCAGAGCGAGACAGGAGAGTTTGTTTTTGTGAATGAGCAGTTGTAGCGCGAGGTGGCTGTTGCTTGGTGACGGTGAGGCTCCCCCGGCCCCGCCCATCCCCCGTGCAGACGTCACGCGGGGGCGAAGGCGGTTGGGAGGAGAAGTCGCTCGAGCGGGGAAGCGGCGGGAGGGCGGCCGTTAGGAAAATGGCGCCGTGCGGCCCGGGGCAGACACCCGTCACTGGGCACCGCCGCCTTCCTGGCGCAGCTGCTGTGTCACGGCCACACCGGCCGGCTGTACAGCAGCCAGGAGCCGGTGAGCATTCTGGAGGCGGTTGGGGTTAAGGGCCTGCTTGGGAACTCGTCGGCCGCCTGGGTGGTGGAGTTCTACTGGTCGTGGGGCGGCCCCTGTGTCAACTATGGGGCCACCTGGAAGGTACTGGGCCCGGGAGGTGAAAGGTGAGGCAGGTTGTGGGGGGGACGGAGGGGAAGGAATGTGGGGCCTGTCCTGTCATAGTGACATTTTACACTCACTTTCCATCTGCTTTTACTGGCGCTTGTGCTGTTTACCCTCACTGTTACTTGTGCAATTCCTTAGACTAGTGTGTAAATACTAGTGAAGGAGATTATGCACCAGCATATGTTCCTCAGTCATTGAAGGGGCAGGACCTGTGGAGAATGGTTAGTAAAGCATGTGGTGTGCTAAGCCTGGTTAACATGGATATAGCTTGTTATTTGTCAAATTATACTTTGTATTATTTAGAGTCGTCAGAGTTGTACAGCACGGAAACAGACATCTTTGGTCCAACCCCTCCATGCCGACCAGATATCCTAAATTAATCTCGTCCCATTAGCCAGCACTTGGCTCATATCCCTCTCAACCCTTCCCATTTATATACCCATCCAGATGCCTCTTAAGTGCTGTAATTGTACCAGCCACCACCACTTCCTCTGGCAGCTCATTCCATACACACACCACCCCACCCTCTGCATGGAAAAGTTGCCCCTTATGTATACCTTTTATATATTTCCGCGCTCACCCTAAACCTATGCCCTCTCGTTCTGAACTTCACCCCGACACTGGGGAAAAGTCAAAAACGTTGAGCAGCCAGACAAGATGGAAAAGCAATAAAATGTTTTGCTGTATGGGGAAAACAATTATGGTTCTACCCTTTTTTTTCTCCGAATTGGCATTTGAACACTTAAAATCTGTCATTAATACCAGCAGCGCCACTGAGCATATTGTGTGCGTTCCTGTGTTAACAAGCACGGCCATGTTCACCGGTGTCACCAAAACATTGCACATGTTCCTCACTGTCGGCAGAAAGGTGTGAGACCTTCTTTTGATTGACCAAGAGTACGACACACTCATTTCTCATCCCCTTTTCCATTTATTTTCCATTGTGATGTTCAATTGTTGACTTGCTGCAACTGAAAGGAAAGGGAGTGAATCCAGGGAGGGGACAGACTTGGGAAAAGTTGGGCCAGGTCTGTGACTTAATTGGCAAAATAGACATGCAGGAGGCTGGAAGAACGTAGCAAGCCAGGCAGCATCAGGAGGCCAAGTCGATGTTTTGGGTGTCACCCTTGTTGAGGACTGGGGATGGGTGTAGGGAGAGCTGCAGAACGATGATGTGCTGGGGGCAGGGTGGTGAATTGGGGATAGGCGGGGACAGGTAGAGGGTACAACCTGGTAGGTCAGTGGTAGGAAGGAATCTGGTTGGTGGCGGCAGGGAGGGGCTAGGAAGGAATTCAAGGGGTGGCGAGGGAGGTAAATAAATTGGTGAACTCCATGTTGAGTCCACCAGGCTGTAGGCTGCCCAGGTGGAAGATGTGTTGTTCCTCCAATTTGCGGTTTGGTTCGTTGTGGCAATGGAGGAGGCCAAAGATGGTCATATCAGAAATGGAGTTGGAAGGGGAATTAAAATGGGTGGCGACTGGGAGGTCTGGTCAGCCTCTGCGGACTGGTCCCCAAGTTTATGCTCAGTTTCCCCAGTGTAGAGAAGACCACAACTGGCAAACACGTGGCCAATGTGAAGTTAGAGCTTTTGCTGTGTAAAAAAAAAAAGCAGAAAGGAGGTGCTTTGTTTAAATGTTGATATACTGTTTTGGGATATGGAGAAAGTGAGGACAGCAGTTGCTGGAGATCAGAGTCGAAACGTGTGGTGCTGGAAAAGCACAGCAGCTCAAACAGCATTCCAGGAGCAGGAGAATTGACATTTTGGGCATGAACCCTTTATCAGGAATGACGTGTGGATGTACAAAGGGGCCTCGGCATCCTTTCGGAGAAAGTGAGGACTGCAGATGCTGGAGATCAGAGCTGTAAATGTGTTGCTGGAAAAGCGGAGCAAGTCAGACAGCATCCAAGGAGCAGGAGAATCGATGTTTCGGGCATGAGTTTCCTGAAGAAGGGCTCATGCCCGAAACGTCGATTCTCCTACTCCTTGGATGCTGCCTGACCTGCTGCGCTTTTCCAGCAACACATTTTCAGGCCTCAGTGTCCTTCCTCACCAGACAATGCCAGTTGTCAGGTGCAGCGAGCAATGAATAGTGCAAGTGGTACATTAGCAAGAGGAATTGAGTTCAGAAGTGGGATTTCTTCCTGCAGTTAAGGGGTCATTGAATATATTCAAGGCTGAGTTCATGTGATTTTTGAGCAACAAAGAAGTGGATGTTTATGGGGGGGGGGGGGGGTGGGGAAGGTGAGAAAATGTCTGGACATTCATTCCACATACAAACCACTCTCTTTTTTTAAAAAAATGCTGCCCCTCAAGTCTTTTTAAAATCTTTCTCCTCTCACCTTCAAAATTTGCTGCCTATCCTCAGTGACCTGGCCTCCATAGCTGTCTATGGCAATGAATTCCATAGGTTCACCCCTGTCTGGCTGAAGACGTTTCTCCTTCTCTCTTTCTAAAACATCTTCCCTTTATCTAAGGCTGTGCCCTCCGCTCCTTGTCTCTCCTACCAATGGAAGCATCTTCCCAACGTCCACTCTGTCCCGGCTGGTCAGTATTTTGACCCTTCAGAGTAGGGATTCGGTTCAGCAAAGTGAAAACAGAGGGGGCCTGTGTGGTATGGAGACTTTCAGCTTCTAGGGTAGAAGAGAGCAAAGAGAGTTTGCTATAAGTTAGAATTTTTGGGGTGGGCAACAGGCTGAGGAGTGTCAGATAGAGTTTAATTCAGAGAAATGAGGTATTGCATTTTGGTTGAGCAATCCAGGCAGGACTGACAGTTAAGGGGAGTGTTGCTAAACAAAGAGATCTTTGAGTTGCAGGTCGATAGGCTAGTGAAGAAGGCGTTTGGTATGATTTCCTTTATTGGTCAGAGCATTGAATAAAGGAATTGTGAGGTCATATTGTGGCTGTACATTGGTTAGGGCATTTTTGGAAACTACGTTAAGTTCTGCTCCCCCTGATATAGGAAAGAACTTATGAAACTTTGAAAGGGGTCGTGAGAATGTTTGTAAGGAAAACTTGTCCTTCAGCATTTAGACTAAAATGTAATGTTGAATTATAGAACACATTTGCTCCACACTAGAAAATAGACAGGCAGGGAGGGTAAGGCATATAAGAACATTTGCCTTAACATCAGTGAATTTGTATAAACAGGATATTGAGTGATCACATTCACGGCAGTTCCTTTGTGAAATGAATAAGTGTTTGATTCTGACCTCGAAATGAAACTCGGTATCAATTACTTCTCTCCCGAATTATTGCCTTTCACTCCTCCCACCCTGCCCCCTGTAAAATCACCAACCCATTCTCCCAATTCCTTCGTCTCCGCCGCATCTGCTCCCAGGAGGACCACTTCCAAAAACGTACAACCCAGATGGCCTCCTTCTTCAAGGACCGCAATCTCCCCCCCGACGTGGTCGACGATGCCCTCCACCGCATCTCTTCCACTTCCCGCTCCTCCGCCCTTGAGCCCCGCCCCTCCAACCTCCACCAGGACAGAACCCCACTGGTCCTCACCTACCACCCCACCAATCTCCATGTACAGCGCATCATCCGCCGTCATTTCCACCACCTCCAAACGGACCCCACCACCAAGGATATATTTCCCTCCCCTCCCCTATCAGCATTCCATAAAGACAACTCCCTCGTCAGATCCACATCCCCCCACCAACCCAACCTCCACTCCCGGCAACTTCCCCTGCGACCGCAGGAGGTGCAAGACTTGCGTCCACACCTCCCCCCTCACCTCCCTCCAAGGCCCCAAAGGAAACTTCCATATCCGCCACAAATTCACCTGCACCTCCACACACATCAACTATTGCATCCTCTGCACCTGATGTGGCCTCCTCTATATTGGGGAGACAGGCCGCCTACTTGCGGAGCGTTTCAGAGAACACCTCTGGGACACCTGGACCAACCAACCCAACCACCCTGTGGCTCAACACTTCAACTCCCTCTCCCACTCCACCAAGGATGTGCAGGTCTTTGGACTCCTCCATCGCCAGACCACAACAACACGACGGTTGGAGGAAGAGTGCCTCATCTTCCGCCTAGGAACCCTCCAACCACAAGGGATGAACTCGGATTTCACCAGTTTCCTCATTTCCCCTCTCCCCCCCCCTTGTCTCAGTCAAATCCATCGAACTCAGCACCGCCTTCCTAATCTTCTTCTGCAATCTTCTTCCTGACCTCTCTGCCCCCACCCCAGTCTGACCTATCACCCTCACCTTGACCTCTTTCCACCTATCGCATTTCTGACGCCCCTCCCCCAAGTCCCTCCTGCCTACCTTTTATCTTAGCCTGCTGGACACACTTTCCTCATTCCTGAAGAAGGGCTTATGCCCGAAACGTCGATTCTCCTGTTCCCTGGATGCTGCCTGACCTGCTGCGCTTTTCCAGCAACACATTTTCAGCCCTTTCACTGTTATCTGTCTAGTTCAGAACATGCAGTGCTTTTGTAAAAAAAAATTCACATAAAGAAAGCGTGTTTGTCACAGCACCGCCTTTGTAAAAAAACTTGTGTATAAAGATAGTATACAGAGTAGCCCGCCAGGGCTCTTGGAAGAAGAGTGATTGCTACTCTTCTGGGTTAATAGAATCCAGTTAGCTTGTCTTATAGGTATCAGTGTTATGCTGTAACGGTGATGGTATTAATGAAGGGGATAATTTAAAATTAAACTAAACTGTCAGTAAGAGTTTTATTTTTATTCCAGACTTCCAAAGAGTACGATCTCCAGGATGAACCAAGATAGGCTGACAGGTCTGAGTCCACAAGGGACTCCCTGGGCTGTCTCAATTTGGCGCTGCAAGCAGGGTTCCAACAAGGGCTACATTTGAGTGAAACTGGAAAAGAGGAGTTCCATCGAAGGGTTGGACTCAAGACCAATGGGCCCAAAGGTAAAATTATACCTTAATTACTCTCTGTCTACATCTGTGTGGTGTTTCCCCCATTTCACTCTCTCGGTACCCTGACGGAACCCTAAATGAGATCGTTTAAATAGGACTAAAAACAGAAACTGTCAGGATTTTACAATGTTGAGAATGTTTTGCAGAAATCATTAGTCTTGTTGTTCATTGTCGGGTTGTTGATTAGTGAACGTTTTAAGTCGAGATTATCTTCTCTGTTGTATCTATTCATCTTGGCTTGTCTTGCTTTGCTGTTTGTGTTGTTTGTTAGTTATAGTTTTGTTCTGTTGGGTGTTCTTCATTTATGAAATAGAGGGTGGCTGCTGCTTTTGTCATTTATATCAAAAAAAAGCTGGCCAGTGATACAATTCTTGCATACTTGGTTAAGCAACTATGTGCCACATCCAGGATTTATGAGAAATCTGGAATGTGAGTGCCTCATTTCTCTTAAAATGTTCATGTGTATGTACGAGAGATTGCGCATGTGAGACAGACAGAGACTCAGCACTGATTCCCTGCAGCTTGCAGAAAGTTTAATCCTGTGAGATTTGGTTTGGATGCACATTTGCTTGTTGATGAATGAATGTTTGCGTTTGTACTTTGTGGGGTTGGAGCCCTTGTTGATCAGTAGTTTTGTGAAGATTTAAAGTAGGTCGGATAACTACGAGTGTGCCCCTAGATAAGATGGAAGACAAATGTCCCCTAACAGAAATAACAAGTCTGTATCCTTAATTATGAGAAACAATTAAGGAGAATATCAGCTGCAGCTGCTCAACAGAATAAGGATTGGTCTCTAGGAGGCGCACATGATTTAACTCTATTCACTAAAATTGAACAAGGGATTTGGGAAAAAAGAAAGGGAAGTAAGCAGAAAGAAGTCTTATCAGAGTGGAAAAGGGTAGGTCGGGGAAAAATGGGAAAAATCCATGCAATCATCATGGAGACAAAACTGTATTAAAAGAGGAGTTAGTCCATTAACTGAGGAAGGATGTGAACTAAATTGGACAGAACTAAAACATAAATGTGAAGCACATGATTTAGAAGCAGAATTGGGATAGGCAAGGGAGAAAATTTAAAAAACGCGAAGATTCAGAATCTACGTTGAAACGTCAAGGGCACCAAAGAAAAAGGAAACTGATGAACAAACAACACTGCAATTGCAGCTGCGCAGGACGAAGCTGACAAGGACTGTTCCTTATACCCCACCCTCCCCTCTTCCATAGACCCATTACAAAAGAATCCTGATCCGTTTGTAGATGGTGGGGGAGATATTGATTCGGAGGAGGAAATATTTTATGCTTCTAATCCTGTCAGCTGACCACCTCCGGTTCCCTGCCTGAACCCTCCCCCCTTACTCTGATGACGAACGTGCCAAGGCTCATGACCTCCCCCCAGCTGTCCTGCCGAATAAGAATTCGGCTTACCACAAACCCGGTGCCTACTGTACTAGGAGTCAATTAAAATTAAAACCTGGAAGAAACACTGAAGAGACTCCTTTTGATTTCCACTGCCCCTAAACTAAAACTAATAAGTCCCGAAGACACTGATGATTTGCAATCAAAGTCTCAGGACCTTAATATCAGACCTTGCACTCACCCTGATGTGGGAGGGCCAAAAAGAAATTTCCCGAATAGAAGAGGTCCCTAACCCACAGGCTCTGAATCCGGGACAAGCCCAATTTATGGATCTTTATCAACCATGGAAACCTCATGACTCTCAAGCATTATCAATAAGGCTGCAGATTATGGAAGGAATCCTGAGGGATCTGTTAATTACATTAATAGGACTAAGACCATTTATAATGCTGCCTCCCAAGACCTAATTCACCTCAGAATGCAGCTTTTTGCCTGAAAAATGGGCGAGTTCTGAGAAATTTTACAAGGTAATAATCATACCCAGCTTGTAGTCTGGCACCCGGCGGAAACTATCAGATTGGATTATTACCTGTCTCCATCAAGCAGTGCATCGTGTAGTTGATGTGGGTAAAATCTTAACATGTAAACCCAGCTCAGGCGAAGAGGCTGAGGAGTTCCTTACCTGTTTTAAGGAATGCTATGGCGCTTCCTCTGGTGACACTAACTACCTACAAGAATGATCATCCCAATTTAATGCCCTATGTATGATTCTTACCTGATCAGGTACAGAAAGCTATTAAAACCCACAATAACCACCGGCAAGATGCTGAGGATGCACAATTCAGCCGAGAGGTTTGTTACTTCTGAGAACTAAAGGATCCCAAGAGTAAGGCTACCATCGGCACGGTCAAGACAGAACTTCCCCAAACTACAGTGGCTAACCTTAAACCCAGTATTCAAAGAAGACCTTTACGTCTGCAAGGTCAGTCAAGCTAGCAAATGAAACCCTCATACTATCGTCCAGTATGGCACGACAGTAGAAATGGTACTGTGTATTCACAACATCCCAATGGACCTTGCGGTCCTCCTATGTATCCTTCCCCAACAGTCCATGATGCCCCTATACACCCTCTCATTACTCTTCACTTCCTCCCCCACCCCCTAGAGTCCCCCAACAACTACACCTTTGTTTCAATTGCAGTGAACCAGGACATTGGAGCAAGAACTGCCCTTTCCGTAGCAGTCCCTGGTTCATCACCGCAGTAAAAACAACAGACAATCTCCTGGTCTCCCTCCCCAGTGACCTCAGCAGGTTGCCCCTTTTACTGCACAAAACCCTTTTCAAAACTGACTCCCGGATATAGAGCAGCTTCCTGCTTTGAATTTTCCCATACTTACCGCTAGCCCAGAAGATGGACCTATGCTAATTCTTAACCATAATGGCCACGATATTGAATTTATGTTTGACACAGGAGCCACTGTTTCATCACTTCCCGTCCATCTTTCTAATGCTTTTGATTTTCAAATCTCGGACGATGATGAAATCCTGCAATGTTTTGATGGTTCTTCTAATAAACATGCATACGCTGTCCCTCTGACAGTGGTGTGGAAAACTTGTGCCACGCTCCCTTTTTGCTTTGTTGTTACTAATGGATTACGTATCCCTCTACTCGCTAGAGATCTCCTCTGTCCTCTAAATATTACTATTGAATGTCATGATGATGGTATCCTGATTCAGGATCCACCTCATTTTGTTCAATGCATCAATACCAAACCAAAGCCTCCTCGGTGGTCATTTGATTTGGATCCTTATGCTTTTGATCCTATTTTACATAACGTCCCTCACCCCCACATTATTTTAGCTTATGACTCATCCGGGAATGATCTCAGGTTTGAACAGATACTATAATCCCTTACTGGGCACGACTCAGCACGCTTGGGTGATTGGTGAGATCAGATCACCAGCTGGTGTCAGTTCCTCTTCATAGCTGGAAAACTGGCCCTCTCATTTTCCCCTGTGTCACCACTCACTTGAACCCAGAACATAAACCTAAGAAGTAGGTTTTGACACTAAGACTCTTTTTGACCATGCTGATCAAACTTGCCGTGAAATTCAGCCGCTCACTCAAGGATCAATCCTATTTTATGCACAACCTTAGTCGATTCATGGCAGCCTGCATCATCATCATGCCCACCATCACCCGCAGGACGCAGTATATCCTGGAGTCTGGATGGACTCTAAAACACAAGTGGGCCTTGCTAAGGTCCCACCCATCATTGTTCTGATCAAATCTAATTCTGTCCTCCTGTCTATATCTCAATACCCCCTGAAACCAGAAGGTTAAGCTGGCATTCAACCTGTCATTGCTTTATTTCTACAGCAAGGCCTTCTAGTCCCATGCCATTCTTCTGTCAATACACCTATCTTTCCGATCCCTACACCGGGATGTCCTGAATGTCGTTCACGACCTTCGTGAAGTAAATAAAATCATTGAGGCTCATAATCCTCCAGTTGCTAATCCTGCTACTATCCTCAGCCAAGTTCCAGTTGATGCCAAGCTCTTCACTATCGTTGACCTCCAACATGCATTCTTTTGTCTTCCTTTGCATCCAGATAGCCCAATACATTTTTGTCTCCTTTTAAGGGCCACCAATATATGTGGACTTGCCTACCTCAAGGGTTTATTCAGTCGCCGACACTCTTTTCAGAGACTCTTCATGCCCAGCTTGAATTATTTGAATTTTCTGGAGACGCTACCCTAGTTCAATACATCGATGACCTCCTCGCTAACCCTGACAAAGTGTCCAATCACACTGACTCCACTACCTTTCTCAACCATCCACATCAATGTGGCTCTCTTGTACCCCCCAGCAAAGTTAAGACTAATCAGAAAGAAGTTAAATTCCTAGGTACTCTCATTTCTGAATTCGATTGGTGTTTGACACCTGAACGTATTGATCCTATTCTTTGTATTGCCCCTCCAACCACTCCTAAACATAAGGTAGTTTCTCAACCTCATCAATTATTGCCGACAATGGATTCCTAATTGTGCCCTTCTGACCCAAACATTATCTCCCCTGTCCTCGTCTAATGAGCCTTAATGGTATGAACTCACCCCATAACAACTACAAGTCTTTATGGAGCTTAAAATTGCCCTCTCTTCAGCACTCACGCTAGGCCGACGTTTGTATGTCTGCCACTTTCATCTTTATGTTGCCATCCTTGATACCTGTGCTTCAGCTGTTCTCACCCAGCAGCATGGCTCCTCTTGGCGCCCTATTGCCTATTTTTCTACTCAACTTGACCCCATTGCTCAAGGTATGCCTTCCTGCACCCAGATTCTCTCTGCCATCCATACTATGGTAGTGGCTGCCTCTAATAAAACTTTACATCAAAATGTAGAAGTCTGTACCTCGCATTCTGCAGTATCCTTGCTGATTTCTAAACATACTCAACACCTCGTTAAGGTTCGTCTCAGTCGCTGTGAGGTTTCATTACTTCTGAATCCGTTTCTCTCCTTTAAATCCTGCTCTAACATTAACCCTCTACATTCCTGCAGGAAGAACCGCTTGAACTGCCTGATCCTCCCCATGATTGTGTTCTCATAAATGAACTTGTTACTAAACCATGTCCTGATCTTACGGACAACACAGATGTGATCAACAAAACTGGTCAAGATGCAGGGAAGATACTTGCCCAACTGTTGTCTGATTCATATGGATGGAAGTTTACTTGCTGGCTATGATCGCTGTGTGGATGGATTGTACTGATAGTCCTTGGTCTCATCCTAGGAACATACACTGTCGTCCGCTTATGCATGAAATGGACTGTACATTGTTTTTCACCTAAGCCAAAGAAGAGTCTGCTTAATTGACCCTTGTCTAACCCTCTACCTCTATGCCTGAACTTCCATGCTGAAATCCAGTATCTTTCAGACTCTGCTTCTCTGGACGATGACCTGGCAGAGAAGGCACTTGACTTATTTGAAAATACAAATTGACTGAATGGACTAATTATTGTTATAAGCCAAGTAGTTGTCATGAAATAACAAAAGAAGTGAATAAGAAAGTCTATAGCATAAAACTTGTTTTTAAACATTTAAACGAAAATATAATGTTGAATTATAGAGCACATTTGCTGCACACTAGAAAATAGACAGGCAGGGAGGCTTGGTAAAAGGGGAGAACTCAAGGTATGCAGAAGATAACCAAATGATAACAGGATACCCTAAGGCAATTAAGTACATTTGCCTTAACAGTGAATCTGTGTAAATAGGACACAGAGTGATAACATTCATGGCTGTTCCCTTGTGAAATTAATGACAGCGTTTGATTCTGACCCCGAAATGAAACTTGGTACTGTCAAAAACCTTGTAATTGACAGTCAGGTCCTGTTAATTATAATAGATTCCTATTACCCTTTGCAAGCTAGGCAAACAGAGGGAAAAACACCTTTGCTGTTAAAAGTCCCTGACTTGAGAGTTCAAAAGGACAAGAGAGAGAAACCATTGTAGCGCTGGGGCTCCCGAAGCCATTAAAAAATTACCTGCTTTGGATTGAACGTAATTGTATTTTTGAGACTTTATGATGGTATTGAAATGTGGGAATTTAGAAATAAGTTTATATTTACACAGCCTCCATATGTCTGCGAAACAGCATATTACACGGCAGCAGTGGAGGTCTTTGACATCAGGCTCGAACGTGCCTGCCGCGTGCCAGACGAAAACCTGAAGTGTTCTGTGGAAGGGGCGCCGCGTGTGGCAGCAGAGTGGCGCAGCGGGAGCGTGCTAGGCCCATAACCGATGGATCGAAACCGTCGTCTGCTTGTTGTTCAATGTCACCTCGAGCTGCTTTCCTTAAGATCGGTGCTCTCTTCTGCAAGCTGCCTGCCTTTGCGTCAACTTACCGAGTGTCCAAATGTCGCATATCGATGCACTCGCCAAATCCACTCAACTCATGTGGCAAGATTTTAGAGGTCTCAGTGGTAGTCTGTACTTCGTCTGTTTCCTCTGAACTGAATCGCAAACCCAGTTCTCTGCGATGCCAATCAGCTGGTAAAGTTGAAACACATGCCTTGCGGTTTCGTCCCTTCCTTGCAGTAATTCGCCACCCTGGTTCAGACGAGAATGACAAGCATCACGATTCAGACATAAACCCCTACTATTAGGACGGATACCACCGATTGTGAATAACCTCAGAGAGAGAGACAAGTGACAGACAGTCGCCGTGGACTCGATGGGCTGAACGGCATCTGTCTGCGCGAGAATGATGCGACGTGTTTATGCCGTCCCACTGCCTGTCTCTGGGACAGAGAGGCTGAGGGAGCAAAACTGGTTCATTTTTAACCGTCCCTTCCGTGTTGGACTGCCTGCAGTCCCTCAGCTCAGAGCCGTGGGGATGACTCTCAGTGAGTGAAGGTTTCACTCGGATTCTCTTCATCTGGGACACTTTGGGGCTCAGATGTTAACTGCTGCGCGGTCGCAGCAAAGAAAGCGATGCCCACTTTGCAATAGACTTTCTGTAAGATCGCTGCGTGAAGACGATTTCTGAACACCAAGAAGGCTGCACAGCAATGTGAATTTACCTGGGCGAAGAGTTCTCGGTGTCCATTTCTTTCTGTCCTGCCAGTACAGCATCTTTCTATCTCTCCGATAACAGACCCTTGGAGAAAGTTCACAATCAAAGTTGTTCATGTTCCCCGCATTAATGTAACTGACACCTCTCACTCCAAGGGTTTCTGAGAGAGAGAGAGAGTGAGAGAGCAGAAGAGCGAATGGACTCTCCCCGCCCCCCACCGTACACCCCTTCCCACCCCCCAGAACAACGTGCAAGTAGAAATAAAATGGTTTCATTATCCACCAGTGGAGATAGTCCAGTTCCTGGGGATCAGACAAAGTGGGCATTCTGCCCCGGGGGCAGAATGACAAGCAGATGTTCTGGAAACGCTTTGCTGCTTGCAATTCTTGCAGCAATGTGGAATGTACTTCACACTGAGCAAGTTTCAGCTGGTTCAGAGTCTCCGATGTACATTGCTGTGTTTGCCGCCAGCTCAGAGAGAGAACAATAGGTTCCACTCTTCCTTCACTCGCAACACCCCACACCCACCTCCCATAGTGCCAAGGCACTTTCCCCTGCAACCGCCGAATGTGTAACACCTGCCCATTTACCTGCTCCCTCCTGAATATCCAAGGGCTCAAACATACCTGCCAGGTGAAGCAGCACTTTTGCCACAACCTAGTCCACTGCATTCGCTGCTCACAGTGTCATTTCCCCAATGTAGCACGAAACATAAACTGGGTGACTGCTTGGCAGAACATCCCGGTTCTGCCCGCAGAAATAAAGGCCCTGACCTTGCGGTTGCCTGCCACTTTAACACATCACCCTGTTCCCTGGCCAACATCTCTGTCTCAGGCTTGCAGCAGTGTTCCCGCTCCAGATGAAAGAACAGCACCCCATTTTCCACTTGGAGACCATGCAGCCCTCCGGTCTTCAATATCGAGTTCCATAACTTTAGGGCCTGAACTCCCCCATGTCCTTGACCCCCTACCACACAAACGACTCCTTGTTATCACCTCGTCTGCTAGGACACACTACGTATTGTTAGCCGCTAACAGTCTCCATTCGCCCTCTCACGCGGATCGTTATTCACTCCTACGTCCTTCCTATTGTTCTCTCTCTGAGCTGGCGGCAAACGCAGCAATGGACACTAGAGACTCTGAACGAGCTGAAACTTCCTCAGTGTGAAGTACATTCCACATTGCTCCAAGAATTGCAAGCAGCAAAGCGTTTCCAGAACATCTGCTTGCCATTCTGTCCCCGGGGCGCTGATATTTGTCTCATCCCCAGGAACTGGACTACCTCCACTGGTGGATAATTAAACCATTTCATTTCTACTTGCACGTTGTTCTGGGGGTGGGACGAGGTGTAGGGTGGGGTGCGGGTAGAGTCCATTCGCTCTTCTGCTCTCTCTCTCTCTCTCTCTGAAACCCTTGGGGTGAGAGGTGTCAGTTACATTAATGCGGGGAACATGAACAACTTTGATTGTGAACTTTCTCCAAGGGTCTGTTATCGTGGAGATAGAAAGATGCTGTGCTGGCAGGACAGAAAGAAATGGACACCAAGGACTCTTCGCCCAGGTAAATTCAATTGTTGTGCAGCCTTCTTGCTGTTCAGAAATCGTCTTCACGCAGCAATCTTACGGAAAGTCTATTGCAAAGTGGGCATCGCTTTCTTTGCTGCGACCGCGCAGCAGTTAACATCTGAGCCCCAAGTGTCCCAGATGAAGAGAATCCGAGTGAAACCTTCACTCACTGAGAGTCATCTCCATGGCCCTGAGCTGAGGGACTGCAGGCAGTCCAACACGGAAGGGACGGTTAAAAATGAACCAGTTTTGCTCCCTCAGCCTCTCTGTCCCAGAGACAGGCAGTGGGAAGGCACAAACACGCAGCATCATTCTCGCGCACAGAAGCTGTTCAGCCCATCGAGTCCACGGCGATTCTCTGTCACTTGCCTCTCTCTGAAGTTATTCAATTTGGTGATCTGTCCTAATCGTGGGGGAATGTGTCTGAGTCGTAATGCGGTTTCTGACAAGCCGACCGTTTTATCATTCACGTCCGAACCGGCATGGCGAATTACTACAGGGAATGAACAAAAACGTAAGGCATGTGTTTCAACTTTATCAGCTCATTGACATCTCAGAAAAGTGGTTTCACAATTCACTTCAGAGGAACTCGACGGAGAACAGGAGAAGACCACTCAGACCTCCAGAAGCGAGTCACTTCGCCTGCGTGAATTTGGCGAGTCTATCAGTACGATACATGTCACTCAGACACTCGAAGTTTTGGGGAGCAGATGCAAAGGAAAGATATAGAACAGAGACTCACGACAAAGGAAAGCTGCTCAAGGAGAGTTTGAGCAATAGCAATAGAGGATGGTCTCGAGCTATGGGCCTCTGGGTTGTGGGGCCCGCACGCTTTCGTTGCGTCACTCTGTGTTTAGTATGCCGTGCGTTTTCTCAGAACCCTTCAGCTTTTCGACAGTCATCTGGCATGCACGTTCCAGACTCATATCAAAGATCTCCACTGCTGTTATGTAATATACTGCTGCGCAGAGGTGTGCAGGCTGTGTTAATATGAACATTCTGTTGGTCGAACATGACCGCCGAATTCGATTTTGTGTCCATTGAATCTGCCCCTTTATCACTGTCAGACAGGGATTTACTGACCCTAACCATTCCTTGTACGAAAACGTTCTTCCGAAGGTCACTTTTACTTCTTTTCCTCATGAATTTAAAACGCTGCCGAATCGTTCTCGATCCTTTCAGGCGTGGGAACACTTTCACGACATTGCTTCCAATCTCTAGTCCCCTCATGACTTGGAAAACTTGCCACGCCGGATTTCAAACTTCTGTTCTCCGAGGAGAGCTGTCCCAATTTTCCAAACTACCTTCATCGCTGACCTTCCTCAAACACGGGACCACTCACGTCAATCTGTTCAACGCTATCTCCAATCATTTCACTTCCCCGCTACCTGCCCCATTCGTACTCCAGGGAGCCCAGCCTCGTTTATCGAAGGTGCCTTTTGAGAAGTTTAATCGGGCATTTTTGCACAAGTCAAGAAAGCCGGGATCTCTCGCAAGTCTGCCCGTTAGAAGACCCAATGCGAGAATCATACCCCTAGACCAACGAGCCACAGGCCGCTGGCTCCAGCACCTCCTGAACCAGCTGAGACTTGCTCAGTGTGAAATACATTCGCCATTGTTCTCAGAATTGCAAGCAGCAAAAGAGTTTCCAGAACAGTGGTTCTCATTCTGTCACCCTGCTCATTTTGTTCATTTTCAAATGAACAAAACCACCAGGTCTAGTCCATCTGTGGAGAGAAAGGAGAGATAATGTTTTGAGCCCAACGATCCGTCTTCGGAACTGATGGAATGAGTGGGCGGGTAAAGACCGTGGAAGAAGGTGGACAGGTTCTAAAATGATTGAACTCGGCGTTGGGTCCTGAAGGCAGCACGGTCTCTCAGGAGAAAATGAGGTTCCGCTCTTCCAGCTTGCGCTGTGCCTTTTGGGAGCACTGCAGCAAATCAGAGACTGAAATGGTGTCATGGGAACACAGTGGGAAGTTGAAGTGACAGGAAACTGGAAGCTAACGGTCTATGGGAGAAAGGACACAGAACGGGGGATGTGCTATAAAAGTGTACAGAAAAGCCACACCCCCCGACCAGACCCTGAACTACAACCATCAAAACACAGACAAGAGAAGCTGCATGAGGACGCTGTTCCAAAGGGTGACGACACACTGCAGCACTGCCGACCTGTGAAAGGAAGAAGAACACGTCTACAGAGGCTTCACCAGGAACGGATATGCCCGCAACTTCATCCACAAGGGCCGAGCAGACAAACAACGAGACAAGGATCTGCCACTACCCAACACACTCACCACTTTACCTTATATAATAAACCTCACAGAACTAATAGCCAGACATCTCCGACCACTCGGATTCATGACAGCCCATAAACTGACAGCCACGCTCAGACAACAACTCACCAGAACAAAAGACTCAACCACATCATGTGGAAAACAAATATAGTTTACAAGATTCCATGCAAAGGCTGCACGAAAGGTCGACAGTACAGGACAAACAGGCAGACAACTAGCAATCTGTAACCATGAACAACATCTACCCATTAAACACTATCTCTGGTACCCACACAAACACAGATGACAAGGACGATAAAATCGACTGGGACAGCACAACGGTCATAGTACATCTGAACAGAGGTCAGCCAGAGAAATTCAACAAACACGGCACTCATCCACGGACTCCACCAATAAACACATTGACATATGCCAATCACTGCAGCGAACAATCGGAATGGTCAAACAAAAGCAGCAGAAACAGAACCAAATACATTCCAGAAGACACAGTACAGCAGCGCTTCACAGGTGGCTCCAACGCACTGAAGATGTCAACTAGACAGAGGATGTAACGCCTGCAAATCAACTTCCCAGCTCGTCGAGCTGCGACAACGGGCAGCTGAGCTACAAAGCTTTCCGCAAATCTTGAACGGAAGTGTAATTCCTGCCGAAATTTGAGAGCATCCTGTTTATGTCACTCAGTTCCTGCAAGCAAAAACTTTGTTGTGATTCTGTTCGCCGAGCTGGGAATTTGTGTTGCAGACGTTTCGTCCCCTGTCTAGGTGACATCCTCAGTGCTTGGGAGGCTCCTGTGAAGCGCTTCTGTGCTGTTTCCTCCGGCATTTATAGTGATCTGTATTAGATTAGATTACTTACAGTGTGGAAACAGGCCCTTCGGCCCAACAAGTCCACACCGACCCGCCCAGACCCATTCCCCTACATTTACCGCTGCACCTCACACTTCGGGCAGTTTTTTTTTTAGCATGGCCAATTCACCTGACCTGCACATCTTTGGACTGTGGGAGGAAACCGGAGCACCCGGAGGAAACCCACGCAGACACGGGGAGAATGTGCAAACTCCACACAGTCAGTTACCTGAGGCAGGAATTGAACCCGGGTCTCTGGCGCTGTGAGGCAGCAGTGCGAACCACTGTGCCACTGTACCGCCGTGCCACTTCCGGTTGTCAGTTCCAGCTGTCCGCTGCAGTGGCCGGTATATTGGGTCCAGGTCGATGTGCTTGTTGATAGAATCTGTGGATGAGTGCCATGCCTCTAGGAATTCCCTGGCTGTTCTCTGTTTTGGCTTGTCCTATAATAGTAGTGTTGTCCCAGTCAAACTCATGTTGCTTGTCATCTGAGAGAGATCCCGGGTTCAAATCGCCGTTTCGGACGTGAATGACAAGACGGTCCGCATGTCAGAAACCGCATCCCGGGGATAGAATGACAAGCAGATGTTCTGAAAACTCTTTGCTGCTGGCAATTCTTGGAGCAATGTGGAATGTACTTCTCACTGAGCAAGTTTCAGCTGGCTCAGAGTCTCCAGTGTACATTGCTCTCTTTCTCGCCAGCTCTTTCCAATTCACTCAATGTCGGCTTCAGCAGCTTCCCCGTATAACGGCGCACTGTTGTGCACCTCGCCTTCTCATCTGCTTCCCAAAAAACTTCGACGTAAATATTTCACATTGATGCACAGGCCCAATGTGCACAGTTGAGATGACACACTCGTGGAGGTCTGCGGGGTCTTCTCCTGTTCTCTGTACCCTATGGTGAGGAGGGCAATGCTTGTCACTGGTCACTCCGGTGTCAGAGAAAAGTTTAGAAAGAAAACAGTTTAATTTTCTGCCAGTAGAGAGGGCCCGGTTCCTGGGGACGGGCAACCGGCAGCAGAGAGACAGAATGAGAAGCAGCTGTTCATAGAGTCATAGAGATGTCCAGCATGGAAACAGACCCTTCGGTCCAACCCGTCCATGTCGATCAGATATCCCACCCCAATCTAGTCCCACCTGCCAGCACCCAGCCCATATACCTCCAAACCCTTCCTATTCATATATCCATCCAAACGCCTCTTAAATGTTACAATTGTAGCAGCCTCCGCCACTTTCTCTGGCAGCTCATTCCATACACGCACCACCCTCTGCGTGAAAAAGTTGCCCCTTAGGTCTATCTTATATGTTTCCCCTCTCACCCTAAATCTATGCCCTCTAGTTCTTGACTCCCCGACCCCAGGGAAAGGACTTTGCCTATTTATCCTGTCCATGCCCCTCATAATTTTGTAAACTTCCATAAAGTCACCCTTCAGCCTCCGACGTTCCAGAGAAAACAGCCCCTGCCTGTTCAATGTCAACAACACTTCACTCTGAGCAAGACTCAGCAGGTTCAAGAGGTAGAGCGGGGGCGCAGGCGCTCTGTCTTTGTGGCTCGTTGGTCTAGGGGTATGATTCTCGCTTTGGGTCTTCGACGACGCGGACTTGCGAGAGATCCCGGGTTCAAATCCCGGACGAGCCCGCGTTTCATGACTTGAGCAAACGTGCCTGCTCAATTTTCTCAAAAAGCACCTTCGTTAAACGAGTTTGGGCTCCCTGGCGGACCAATAGGACAGAAAGCAGCGAAGTGAAATGATTGGCGATACCGTTGAATAGGTTGACGTGAGTGATGCGGTGTTTGAGGGCTGTCAGCGATGAGGGTCGATTGGAAATTTGGGACAGCTCTCTTCTGAGAACAGAAGTTTGAAATCTGGCCCCATTGAAGCTTGCGAAGTCTAGACAGAGAAAGTAATGTAGTCATAAATGGTCCCACGCCTGAAAGGATCGGCAACGATTCGGCAGAGTTTTAAAGTCATGAGGAAAAGAACCAAAAGTGACATTAGGAAGAACGCTTTCGTTCAATGAGTGGTTGGGGTCAGTAAATCCCTAACTGACACTGACAAAGAGGCAGATTCATTAGACGCAAACGGGAATCCGGTGGTCATGTTTAAAGTAACAATGTGCAGAATTACATGGAGAAGGCAAGAGAATGATACGAATAGAGACCCACGTTTACTTACTGTGTCGACCCAGCAGAGCGTCTATTCAGAGTGAAATCACAGTTCGACCAACAGAATGTGGGAAGTTAGAAAAAGTTTATATTTACAAAGCCTCCATACGTCTGCGCAACACCATATAAGACGACAGCAGTGGAGATCTTTGACATCAGTCTCGAACGGGCATGCCACACGCCAGACGAAAGGCTGAAGGGACCTGTGGAAATGGGCGGGCATAAGAGCAGAGTGGCGCAGCGGGAGCGTGCTGGGCCCATAACCCAGAGGTCGATGGATAGAAACCATCCTCTGCTATTGTTCAGTGTCTCCTTGAGCGACTTTTCTTTGTGATGGCTCTCTGTTCAGCATTGAGACTTCCTGCGTGTCTGAATGCCCCGTATCATACCGATACTGTCGCGAAACTCACACCGTTCAAGTAACGTGTTTTTGGAGGTCTGAGTGGTCTTCTCCTGTTCTTCGTCGGTTTCCTATGAACTGAATCGCAAACCCACTTCTCTGAGATACCAATGAGCTGAGACGCATACCTTGTGATTTCGTGCCTTCCCTGCCGTAATTCGCCTCGCCGGTTTGGACGTGAAAGAGGATCAGCATGTCAGAAACTGTATCACCATTCAGACACAGTCCCTTAGCATTCGGACAGATATCACTGATTGTGAATAACCTCAGAGAGAGACACGTGGCAGAGAGTCGTCGTGGACACGATGGGCTGGACCGCCTCTGTTGGCGGGAGAACGATGGTACGTGTTTATGCCGTCCCGCTGCCTGTCTCTGGGACAGAGAGGCTGAGGGAGCGACAATGGTTCATTTAACCGTCCCTTCCGTGTTGGACTGCCTGCAGTCCCGCAGCTCATTGCCTTGGGGCTGACTCTCAGTGAGTGAAGGTTTCACTCGGATTCTCTTCATCTGGGGCACTTAGGCTCAGATGTTAACTGCTGCACGGTCGCAGCGATGAAAGCGATGCCCACTTTGCGAGAGATTTTCTGTAAGATTGCTGCGTGAAGACGAATTCTGAACACCAAGCAGGCTGCACAACAATGTACTCATATGAATCTACTTGAGGGAAGAGTCCTCGGTGTCCATTTCTCTCTGCCCCGCCTGCATAGCATCTTTCTATCTCTCCGATAACAGACGTTTGGAGGAAATTCACAATCAAAGTTACTCACTTCCCACTCATTAGATTACTTACAGTGTGGAAACAGGCCCTTCGGCCCAACAAGTTCACACTGATCCGCCGAAGCCCAACTCACCCATACCCCTACATTTACCCCTTACCTAACACTACGGGGAATTTAGCATGACCAATTCACCTGACCTGCACATCTTTGGACTGTGGGAGGAACCGGAGCACCCGGAGGAAACCCACGCATATACGGGGAGAAACTGCAAACTCCACACAGTCAGTCGCCTGAGGCGGGAATTTCACTCGGGTCTCTAGCGCTGTGAGGCAGCAGTGCTACCCACTGTGCCACCGTGCCGCCCACAAAGTGTAAGTGATACCTCTCACCCCAAGGGATTGGGAGTTAAAGAGCAGAAGAGCGAATGGACTCTTCCCTCCCTCCAGAAAAGCGGACAAGTAGAAACAAATTGGTTTAATTATCCGCAAGTGGAGATAGACCAGTTCCTGGGGATGAGACAAATATCAGCGCCCCGGGGACAGAATGACAAGCAGATGTTCTGGAAACACTTTGCTGCTTGCAATTCTTGGAGCAATGTGGAATGTATTTCGCACTGAGCAAGTTTCAGCTGGCTCAGAGTCTCTCGTGTACATTGCTCTCTGAGTTTATATTTGCACATCGGCGACATGTCTGCACAACAGCACATGACACTACAGCAGTGAAGATCTTTTGATGTCATTCTCGAACAGGCAAGTCACACGCCAGATGAAAAGCTGAATACTTCTCTGGAAAAGCTACCGTGCAATGCAGGAGAATGGCACAGCGGGTGCATGCTGGGATCATAACCCAGAAGCGAAACCATTTTCTCCTACTCACTTAATGTCTTTCGTAGCTTTCCCGTATAACGGCGCTCTGTTCTTTTCCTTGCCATGTCATTTGTTTCCTAAAACTTCGGGTATCTGAGCTCAATATATCACATCGATACACAAGTGAAATTTACACAATTGCTCCTGGCCACTTACAATGTGGAAATGTGTGGAACAGGGGGGGAGTTGAAATGTTGGGCCAAAGGGCGATGGGGTTGATTGGTGCGGTTGTCCTGGAGATGTTCCCTCAAGCGCTGTGACTTTACTCTGCGAGGAGTCTCCAGTCTCCCCAATGTAGAGGAGACCGCATCAGGAGCAATGGATACAAGAAATGATACAAGAAATGGATGCACAGGTGAAAGCCTTCGATCTCCCGCGGCCCGGGTTCGATTTTCGGGCAGGTAAGTCATTTCCTGCAGATCTGACACCATGCATTGACATCTCCCTGGTGGTCTAGTGGTTAGGATTCGGCGCTCTCACCGCCGCGGCCCGGGTTCGATTCCCGGTCAGGTAAGCAATTTTCTGTGGGGTTTATTGGCTACCCGTTCTTCTTAAATGCGCTGTACAGTTATTGATTGGTCTTCGAAGTTCCTGGGTGCTCCAGTGTGTCGTGTCTCGTTGAAATAGTGTCCTGATTCAGATTTGTTTGTGTGTGGAGGGATGATTCCTTCTGCAGCTAAGTTCTTGGTTCGCGTGCGTTGTTTTCCTGTAGACGCTGTTTTGAATTTACCATTGACTGTTCGCTCTACTGTGACATCGAGAAATGGCACTTTGTTGTTGTTCTCCTCTTTTGTGAATTTTATGCCAGTAAGAATATTGTTGATGGTGTTGTAGGTTTCCTCTAATTTGTTTCATTTTTTGATGACAAAAGTGTCATCACTGTGGCGGACACAAAGTTTGGTTTGGATCGTTGGAAGGGCTGTTGGTTTGAGACTCTGCATTATTGCTTCTGCTAGGAATCCCGATACTGGCGGTTTCATGGGTGTTTCGTTGATTTGTTTGTAGGGCTTGTTACTGAATATGAAGTTGGTGATAATGCACAGTTCCACGAGCTAGATAGTGCTATCTTTGCTGATGAAGTTGGTGCTGTGTTTGTGACTTTGGTTCTTCGAGTAGCGTCTTCAGTTTTCTTTGGCCACGTTGATGTTAATGGATGTGAACAGGGCTGTATGCCAAAGGACATCATTATTCCATCCTCTTCTATCTTAGTGTCTTTGGTGTTCAGGAATTCTTGGATGGAGTAAATGGAGTGGCGTGAATCTTCGACTTGGTGTTTTAGTCTTCAGTGGAGGCCTTTGACTAGTCTGTATATTGGTGTTCCAAGTAGTGAGACTGTGGCCTGAGGGGGGCTCCTGGTTTGAAGAGGAGAACAACAACAAAGTGCCATTCCCAGATGTCACAGTAGAGCGAACAGTCAATGGAGAACTTCAAACTAGCGTCGACAGAAAAACAACACACGCAAACCAAGTTCTTATCCACAGAAGCAATCATCCCAACACCCACAAACGAAGCTGCATCAGGACATTATATCAACGAGCCACTACACACTGCAGCACAGAGAAACTACGAAGAGCACAAGAGAAATACGTATATAGTGTATTTAAGGAGAACGGGTACCCAATAAACGCGTCCGCCGGTTTCTCATTGATGCTTCCAAGCTGACTCTCAAAAATTCGGTTTGTCCCTCCATTCTTTCCTGTTTGTTTTTGTGGGTTTCGAAAGCTTTCCCAATCCTCTGACTGAGTATTGGAGTTGGGAAGTTATGTTGTGGCTGTACAGGACATTGGTTAGACCACTTTTGGAATATTGTGTGCAATTCTGGTCTCCCTCCTATCAGAAGCATATTGTGAAATTTTAAAGGGTTCTGAAGCACCAATGGTTCCGCAGAGGGGAAGAGGCCCTTCTGCTGCCCTGAGTGCGGGAAGGCCTTCAGTGATTCCTCTGCCCTGCTGACGTACCAGTTGGTCCACACCAGGGAAGGCCGTTCTCCGGGCCCAAGTGCGAGATGGCCTTCAGCAGTTCTTCCCACCTGCTGAGACACCAGGGGGTCCACACCGAGGAGAGGCCATTCTTCTGCCCAGATGTCACAGTGCAGGAAGGGCTTTGCTCTTTCCTCCGACCTGCTGGCCCATTGGTGGGTCCACATTGGGGAGAGGTCATTCAGTTGCCCTAAGTGCAGGAAGGCCTTCAGCAATTCCTCAGCCCTGCTGAGGCACCAGTCCGTCCACACCGTGGAGAGGCCCTTCAGCTGGCACGACTGTGGGAAGAGGTTCATGTTTTCCTGCAACTTGCGGAAGCACCAGCGGGGGCACCAGCGCTCCCAGCAATCAGATCCTACCGGTGACGCTGCCTTCGGTCACACCCCAGGACTGAACCTCTGCCAGTTCTGACAGTGGGTGCAGTGGGAGAGTAGGTGGGCTGTTTTTGTTTTCTGCTGGACTGCAAGTGCCTCCCCTACACCCCACAACCACAACCCCATGGTGCCTCAGGGTTAGCACTGCTGCCTCATGGCACCAGGAACCCAGGATCAATTCCACCCTAGGGGGTCTGTGTGCAATTTATGGAGGGTAGAAAAGTGGATCTGAGTAGGTTACTCTTCGGAAGATCAGTGCACATGTGTTGGGCTGAAGGACCTGGTTCCACATTGTAGGAGTTCTACGATACAATGAGCTTTGCTTTCAATGGACACTGCTGCTCATTGAGCCCTGGACTGCACATTGCCAATGAAATGATCCAGAGAAACCTAAGACCGCAAGACAATCGGAGCAGAAGTTAGTCCATTCGGCCCGTCAAGTCTACTCTGCCATTCTTTAGTGACAAAAGTAGTGCAGATGAGATTAGCTACAGTGTGGAAACAGGCAATTTGTCCCAACAAGTCCACACCGACCGTCCGAAGAGTAACCCATCCAGGTCCGTTTCCCTTTGACTAATGTATCTAACTCTATGGGCAATTAAGCATTGCAATGCACATGACATGCACATCTTTGGTTTATGGAAGAAAACAGGATCATCCAGAGAAAACCCACGCAGACACTGGGAGAAAGTGCAAAATCCTCACAGACAGCCACCCAAGGCTGGAATCAAACCTGGGTCCCCAGCACTGTGGGGCTGCAGTAGCAACACTGAGCCACTACATGTTGCAACCCGTAGCAGGCAAGCAGGAAGTTGGGAGAATACAGCAAGCCAGCCAGCACCAGGATGTGGAGTAGTCAGCGTTTTGGGTATTAACCCTGCTTCAGGACTGAAACGTTAACTTCTCTATGAGAAACGATTTACGGGAATATTGCTGGGGGTTGAAGGCTTAGAGCCACAGAGAGAGGCTGAATAGGCTGGGGCTGTTTTCACTGGAGCATCGGAGGCAGAAGAGTGACCCAATAGAGGTTAAAAAATTATGAGGGATATTGACAGGGTAATAGAGAAAGGTCTTTTCCCTGGGATGGGGGAGTCCAGAACTAGAGGGCATAGGTTTTGAGTAAGAGGCGAAATATATTAAAGGGACAACGTATTCATGCAGAGGGTGGTATATATATGAAATAAGCTGCCAGCGTATATGGGTCAGGTGCTGTCAAATGGGACTCGATTAATTTAGGATATCAGATCAGCATGGACAAGTTGGACCGAAGTGTCTGTTTCCATGCTGTACGTGTCTCTGACTACTGGTCCTGATGTAAGTTTAAAATAGAGTCCAAGTAACTTTGAATAGTTCAATCTTGTTGAGCTCACCTCCTCAAAAGTTTCAAATGAATCCCTCTGAGCGATACTGTTTAAACATGCTGAGTTGGACAAAGTATCCCATCAAGTTCAAAACAAACGTACAGTTGAAGAAGTCAGAAGTCAGAACACCAAGGGGATCAAAACTGATCACAATATTCCAGGTGCAGTCTCATCAACGTCCTGTATAACTATAACATAACTTGCCAACATCTATAATCAGTTCTCTAATTGATGAAGGCCAGTGTGCTGAAACCTTTCTTCACTGCCTTGTGTACCGATGTAATCAGAATATAGGACCTACTTTAAACTGATGCACAATCCAGCTGCTGGGAGCCCAAGTGCAGAGTAGTGCTGCGTGAGTGTGCTGGGCACATAACCCAGAGGTCGACGGGTCAAAACCGTATGATGCTATTGCTCAATGTCTCCGTAAGCTGCTTTCATTTACAAAGGTGCTCTGTTCTGTATCTGGCCGTTGCATCTGCTTCCCAAAGCTTCTTCAGTGGAGTAGTGGCAGCTGGAGCACAGGGGTTCAACGACCCCCCGGAGCTGTGCGAAGGCCCAAGCTCCAAGGAGCAGGCTGGAGGCTGGATTTGCTCAAGGATTGTATTTTTAACTCATTTAAATGGTATCTACTGTATGGAGTTATGGTTTGCATTGAAACTGGAGGATTATATCAGAGTGTTTATATTTAGCAGTGCTAGTTGGTAAAATACACTCTCTGGAGGAGCACCTTCTGTGATGCTGCATTTCTTGCCTTAATGCACTTCCCCCATTTCTTATCTCCCATCTTGATTTTATATATTTTTTGGTCAAATTTAATTTCCTATTAATCAGACTTGGTATTGACTGTGTGCTATTAATTTGTTTCTTCGAATATTGTAAGTCAAAAATAATGGTGTAATTTCATTTCTGATGTCAGAGTTTGACATTGAATGTGCAGGTGTGAATACCAGTCAGTTGCGAAAATACATCAAGAACTTGTGGTTTTTAACAAAAAGAGCAGTTCACTGATATTCATGGCATTGCCTCATTTGGGAGTGATGATTCAAATCTGACCAACAAACCGTTTCATGCAGTCACCCAATTTAATAAAAATACTCTTTAATTTAATTAAAGAAAATAACTCTGGCAGGCTAAGATTTATGCTATCTATTTATAAGATTATGTCCATTGCGCGCAATATGGTATCATCCACATTGGGGAAACTGGACGCCAACTGGCGAAACGTTTCAGGGAACAGCTCTGAGACACTGAAACTAAACGACCGACGGCCCTGTGTCTGAACAGTTTAACTCCCCCTCCCATTCCGCCAAGGACATGCAAGTTCGGGGTCTCCTCCACTGCCAAACACTTGCAACCCGATGCTTGTAGGAAAAACGCCTCATCATCTGCCTGGGGACCCTCCACATGGGATCAATATCGATTTCATCAGTTTCCTAATTCCCTCTCCCCCACCTTGTCCCAGATCCAACCTTCCAATTTGACACCGACCACTTGACCTGTCATACCTGTCCACCTTGCTTCTCACCTATTTGCTCCACCCTCATCTCTGACCTATCACCATCAATCCCTACCTCTATCTACCTATTTCACTCCCAGCTGCCTTCCCTCCAGCCCCACTTCCTTCCCATTTATCTCTCAGCCCCCTTGGGACACCCTTTATTCCTGATGAAGAACTTATGCTCTAAACCAAGACTGTGATGAAGCAACATCCTCAACAAATAGGAAATAGCTCCCAAGTCAGATTTCATTCCCTCGTCTGTTTCCCAGTTCTTTCAGAAATAAGAAATGTCTTTTTTCACCATTACTCCAGCCACCTTTTAAGAATCCTTTCAACCTGTTTTTCTAACAATTGTGGAGGTGACCAAAAGCAAACATTTCACTCCTTCTCAATATCGCATTTCTCCTCCTATGAGCCATTTTGTCATGTTGTCTATGTTACAAGCAGCCAAGTGGACTTGGTTTCTGAATTGAAATTTGGCCATTGAAGTGAACAGGATTAATATTTATCGATAGCTAGTTGTGTTTGCACTAACTGTAATTATCCACCAATATGATGTCTTTTGTTCCACCAAAACTGGAAACAATGATCTGTGTTTATATTGCAGTCGGATGTAGAAAATCATCCCAGCGATCTTCACGTTATTATTACAGCATTGCGAGGCAGTTTGATGTGACTAAAATTTGGATGGAAAGAATGTAAATTGATGAGAAGTCAAAATGGCAGAGTCTCTGGCCACAATTGATCTGTCTGGCTTGATTATATGAGTTACGGCTCTTCAAGAGCAACTTCCACTCCATCACTTCAACCAGCAAGAGGAGATAAGTGTGAACACAACATTCCAACTGTGACATATACGCATTGCTTCGATGTAATTGATCAAAATCCTGGAACTCGCTCCTGAACCTTTATTCTATACCACATCATATTTGTGAAGCAATTTAAGAGGCAGCTCACCACCACTTTTTCAAGGACAGTTTGGGAAGATTTGCTGGCAGAGCCAATGATATTCGCATGATATCGAAGACAGTCTAATCGTATGGATAGATGATTGGCTAACCAATGATACAGTAGGGATAAGGGACATGTTCAGGATCGCAACTTGTAACGAGCAATGTGCCACAGGGATCAGGGCTGGGGCAAAAATTATTTACAATATGGATATGAGTTACTTGGATAAGTAAAGTGAATGTACTCTTGCCAAGACTGCAGTAGAGACAGTTGATTGGAATGCAGGTGGTGAGGATGACATGGAGAGGGATATCGACAGGCTAAGCAAATGAGCAAACCCTTGACAGATGGAATAGAATGTGGGAAAATGAGGTTGTGCACTTTGCCAGCAGGAAATGTGCTGAATCTTAAATGGAGAAAGTTGCTGAATAGGAGGATTTGGAAGCTCGCATCCATGAACTCCTCATCTAAGTTCAGTGAGTAATAGGGAAGGCAAAAGGGAGATTGGCCTTTAAATGGAGTATAAAAGTGTGGAGGTTATTGTGAACCTCCGCCTGGAGGTTTTGATTGAAAGTGCAGAGAAAGATTCAACCAGCTGACAGTGGATCTGAATCACATGGACATCAGACCAGGTTAGGACAGCAGGAAACCAGAGAAGCTTTTACAACAAACCACAACGATTTCATCATTAGACTCTTAATTCCAGATTTATATTGAATTCAGATTCCACCATCTGCCGTGGCAGGTTTTGAACCCAAGTCCCCACAACATTAACTGGCTGAATAATCTGGTGACAATAAAGTCGGCCATCGCCTCCCCTGGACACATTGGCATATTGTGTTTAGAGGTAACAAAGGAGCGAGAGGTTGCAGCAGCTGCTCAGTTGTTGATATTACACAAAAGAACATCAGCACTCTCAGTAATGGCACATACTGAAGCCAGGGCCCTGTATCAGAGGTAAGGGCTCGGGATCCACAAGAAATAGGAACAGCAATACGCCATTCAGCCTCTTGAGCCTGCTCCTCCATTCAGCAGGATCGTGGTTGATCTGGCATTCCCCACATCCACTTTCCTGCCCTTTTCCTGTAACTGTTCATCCCCCGACTGATCACGAATCTATCGATCCTAATTTTAAATGTTACATCCAAACCAACACTTCCATTGGTGCGATAATAACAGAAGTGTTTTGGTTTTTATTTCGAAGATTCTCAGAAACACTGAGTAAGAAACAACAAAATTAAAACAAGAAATACCGCAATTGCTATAATGTGCCTGCTCCCAAAAGGAGGCCATCTGGTGTTCAATTAACTGTCTGCAAGGAGCAATATTGGAAAGGAATGACGCAGTTCATAGCTACAAGAAGGGAGACACAGACTGCTTGATACAGATATACAATGGGCGGGAGTAGGCCACTCGGCCCTTCGAGCCTGCTGTAACATTCAATAAGATCATGGCTGATCTGAATGCAACCTCAGCTCTACATTCCTTCACATCCCCGACAATCTGTCACCCACTTGGGTGGCAAGAACCTATCTACCTCTGCCTTAAAGATTCTGAATCCACTGCCTTCAGAGGAAGACACACAACCCTCAGAAAGAAAAAAAATAATCCTCATTTTTGTCTTCTACTTTTAAAATATTACCCTCTACTTTCAGATATTAAGATAGGGATACAAGCTGCATTCAAATAATACCTGTGGTACAGTTAACTATCTCAAAGTGCTTCACGTGAACATAATGAGAATTCCTTTAAAAATCACAAGAGTGGAGCACAGAATAGGACAGGTGACAAAAGACCTGGTCAAAGGGGCAGGTTTAGGGCAATTTTTTAAACAGGTTCAATTTCCCAAACATCAGAGGACAAAGACCTAAAGAGCAAACACAAAATAGCAAAGGATGGGAAGCAGCAGTGTGGACATAATGTCACAGGATGAGTAATCCAGGGAACATGAGATCAAATCCGACCACAGCAAGAGGTGAGATGTGAATAATTCAAATCATAAATGGGGAACTCAAAGTTAGTCTCAGTATGGTATCGATGGCACTGACGTCAATTGTCATAAAAACCCATGTTCACCAATGTCCTTTCAGGGGGGAGACTGCCGTCCTTACCTGGTCTGACTTACATGTGACTCCAGACCAACCGCAATGTGGTTGACTCTTAAACTGCCATCTGAATTGGCACAAGCAAGACACCTTGCACTTAGGGATGGATAACAAACATCAACCTTGTGAAAGTGTCATAACAGAAATTGCTGAAGAATCTCAGCCAGTCTGGCAACACTGGTGGAGAGAGAGAGAAAGAAACAGAGTCAATATCCTGGCCTGCGTCCAGAACAGTTGTGAAGAAGGGTCACAGCACTTGAAATGCTAACTCTGCTTCTCTCTCCACATGTGCTGCCAGTCCTATTGAGTTTCTCCAGCAATTTCTGCATTTTTATGTGTCAGATCTCCGGCATCTGCAGTTCTTCATCACACTGACTTAGGGAAGCTCAAATCCCATAAAATAATAAAGCAGAAGGGCTGGAATTACTCAGCAAGTCTGGCAGCAGCTATGGAGATAAAAACAGTTAGTTCTTCGGGTCAGTGAATGATCTTACATCAGGGACAAACTTTTGGGGAAGCTGCAAGAGTAAAAGGCACTGGTGTAACTTCAACAACTGGGAGAACTCTCTCAGCCATGCAGGTCAGACTGACCCAGCATTCTGGTCCTGCTCATTACCTGTTAACTTCTCCATTTATTGTTCTTGTTATATTTCTACATGGTTGACACATTCCTATGTTTTAAAATGATATTCCAAACAGACAGGAATTTTCCATGTAAGTAATCATACATTAGAGGGTTTGGAACGTGAATGTAACTTTTAAACAACAAGTATTTATTTATGCATGGGGTGTGGGCATCGCTGGCAATGCCTGCATTTATACCATCCTTAACCACCCTGTGGTTGGTTGGAAAAGAGAATGAAGGTGTCTGAGAGTGTCTTGATTAGCACAGCAATCTCAAAGATGGGTGTGCTCAGGTAGAAGTACCCTCCACTCCCACAGCAAGTCTGCATTCACTTCAATTACAGATGCCATCTCACACTCCCAGGACAAGGACAGCATGGGATTACAATCAGAATAAAGCTTCCTCTACTCTTAAATTGAAAGTGAAGCTACCTCAACACTGACCCCAACAAACACTGCCAAGACAGAGACAGCATTGGTTTAGATACAGAGGAATACTCCCTCTGCACTACCCCATTCATTCAGTGCCAGGGCAATGACAGCAAAGGGTTAAATAAACAGTAGAGCTTCTTCCATTCTGACTGACACTTAGTAAGTTCTACACCAATCCTCAAGGATAATTCAGAACTGAGACTATTATCTGGTACTGAATTCACACACCCTATTGGGAATGACAGCAACAGGAAATCAGGTAAAACACACACAATGTACAATAAAACTAGACTGTTATTGGGATCTAAGATATTTAAATGACAGGAGACATAGTTCCTGCAATTATCCGAATGTGAGCTGAACAACTTTCTCACTTAAACAATATTCTCTGGGAATGCAATGTCCACCTCACTGCTGTCTATTCAGTTCCTTTGCTCTCGTTCAGGGCTGAGTTGCGGCTGACCACATGGTGGCGTAGGCGTCAAGAGGTTAGACAGTTAAGGTCAACTTGGATGAGGGAATCCTGTGTCATGCCAGTAAGGTCGAGGGTCACTGATTTGCTCAACTTACAATCGGGGACAAGGGGATGTCAGGCGGGGCTTGTATCAGTTTGAGTTTAGAAGAAACAGATGATCTGATGAAGCTGTATAACATCTGGAGAGGACTTAATGTAAATGTAATGTCCACTCATTTCTAGTCAGACACTAGCCTCTCATTTAAGATAGGAGAGTTTTGTTTTTCTCTCAAGTGTTCCCGAGTCTTTGAAATTCACTTCTTTAGATAGCAGAATGTGATGGTGGCACAGTGGTTAGCACTGCTGCCTCACGGCATCAGTGATCTGGGTTTGATCCCACCCTCGGGCCGACTGTGTGTGTGGAGTTTTCACATTCTCCCCTTGTGTCTGCGTGGGTTTCCTCTGGTGCTCTGTCCTCCTACCACAGTCCAAAGGATGTGCAGGTGAGGGTGGATTGACCATGGAAATTGCAGGTTGACAGAGATATGGTAGCGACCTGGGTCTGGGTGGGACGGTCAGTCAATGTGGACTCGATGGGCTGAATGGCCTACTTGCACGCAATTGACCTATATCAATCAATAGTATACACTTGCTTTATGGTTACCAACATCAAATTACATTCGTGGTTTGGTTATTTCCTCTCTCAGGTTATCGTATTCAACCAACTACAGCATCTAGAAACTTGCTTAATTACAATATCCAATATCTGCAGAGTACTTTTTCTTTTTGTCACGACCATTATCTTGAACTCTGACGTGTGACCTCTTCATTGCTGTCAAAGTTCCTTATTTGTCCCTACATTGTCATGGTTTTACTTTGTCGAATGTCTTCCTGGCTTTTGCACTTAAGACCCTATATTCTGCCCTCGTCAACATTTTCCCTTCCAATTCTGTACTAAGGATTTCATGAAAAACCTCAGAGTGTGGCGAGACTGTGGAACTCACTCCCATAGTGAATAGTTGGGGTGAAAGACATTACAACTTAGGGTAAGCAACCCAATACAAATGAATGTCACTCTCACCAGATTCACAACACAGTGAAATTAAAACATGCAATGTCCCTCAATTTCTCAACTGTTCCTAACCAGACTTGATGAAGAACAGATCTTGCACATCAACATTATAATTTAAACAAAAACCAACAATTATAAATACGGCAAATTTTCTAGGGCAAAGTTGAAGTAGATAATCTAATTAATAGCAATGATTTAAACCCTTTGATCAAATCCCCCACCATCTCAGAGACAGAAACTTAAGCGGCAAATTAAGAAAGAAATTTTTTTTAAACTTACCAATTCAAGCAAACAGTTTCACACAATAGATTGCCAAGCCTTTGTGCAATACTTGGACTATGAGTTTTTCACAGACACGTAACTGTAAATCCAATTTAAAAGTCACTGCTGAATGTGACGAGACACCCCAAAGTATTCAGCCATTTCTTACAGGCTGGGAGTCATTCCCAGAAAGAGCCAACAATTCTTTAACTGGACAGTAGAATCTCGAGAGAACAGCTCCTGGGCTCAACAAGCAGCAACGCCCAATGGAAGCAAAGTTGGCGGCGGGGCAGGGCGGGGCAACGGCATAAAACAAAAAAGCCCACTGACTCTCCCACTGCACACACACTGTGAGAATGCACAGGGGCTCAGTCCTGGGAGTGACCCACAGCAGTTTCATCAAGAGGACCACACTTGATGAACACCTCTTGCACACCAGAATTATAATTTAAACAAGAACAAACAATTATGAATACCGCAAATTTACTTGGGCAAAGTTAAACAAGATAATCCAGTTAAAAGCAATGATTAAAGCAATGATTTAAGCCTTATGATGAGGTCCTCCACCATCCCATAGAGAGAAACGTAAGGGGTAAATTTAGGAAGAGAATTTTTAAAATTATCAATTCAAGCAAACAGTTCCCAACAATGGATTGCCAAGCCATTGGGCAATCCTTCGATGATGAGTTGTTCACAGGCACATAACCGTAAATTTAATTTCAAAGTCACTGCTGAATGTGAATGGACACCCTGAAGTATTCAGCTATTTCTTACAGACTGGAACTCGTTCCCAGACAGAGCCAATAATTCTTTAACTGGACAGAAAACACTAGAGAGAACAGCTCCTGGTCTCAACGAGCAGCAGTGCCCACTGGAAGCAAAGTTGCGGGGGTGGGGGAGCACGACGGCATAAAACAAAAAAATCCGACCGACTCTCCCACTATAAGCACTGTCAGAATGGGTAGGGGTTCAGTCCTCGCAGTGACGCACAGCAGTTTCACGAGCAGAATCAGATTGTTGGGAGCACTGGTGTGCCCACTGGTGCTTCTGCAAGGTGCAGAATGATGAGAACCTCCACCTGCACTCGGGGCAGGTGAACGGCCTCTCCCCGGTATGGCCCCGCCTTTGCCTCAGCATGTAGGAGGAATTGTTGAAGGCCTTCCCGCACTCTGGGCAGGGGAAGGGCCTCTCCCCCGTATGGACCCGAAAGTGGGATGCCTGGGTAAATCCCTTCCCGCACTTGAGGCAGGAGAACTGGCTCTTCCCGGTGTGGAGAAAGTGAGGGCTACAGATTCTGGAGATCAGAGCTGAAAATGTGTTGCTGGAAAAGCGCAGCAGGCCAGGCAGCATCCAGGGAACAGGAGAATCGACGTTTCGGGCATGAGCCCTTCTTCAGCCCCTGTGCATTCCTGAAGAAGGGCTTATGCCCGAAACGTCGATTCTCCTGTTCCCTGGATGCTGCCTGGCCTGCTGCGCTTTTCCAGCAAAACATTTTCAGCTCTCCCCGGTGTGGACCCGCTGGTGCATCAGCAGACCAGAGGTATAGTTGAAGGCCTTCCCGCAATTGGAGCAGCTGAAGGGCTTCTCTTATATGTGGACCCGGCGGTGGGTCAGCAGGTCGGAGGAATAGCTGAAGGCCTTCCCGCATTCAGGGCAGGCGCATGGCCTCTCGCCTGTGTGGACCCGCTGGTGCCTCTGCAGAACGTAGGAACTGCTGAAGGTCTTCCCGCACTTGGGACATCTGAAGGGCCTCTCTCCCCTGTGGATCCCCTGATGCCTCAGCAGGCAGGAGGAATTGCTGAAGCCCTTTCCGCACTCGTGGCAGGGGAAAGGCCTATCGCCCGTGTGGACCCGCTGGTACCTCTGAAGTACAGAGGAATTGCTGAAGGTCTTCCCGCACTCAGGGCAGCTGAAGGGTCTCTCCCTAATGTGGACCCGCTGATGGCTCAGCAGGCGGGAGGAATTGCTGAAGCCCTTTCCACACTCAGAGCAGGAGAACAGTCTCTCCCCGGTGTGACTGCACCATGAGTCTCCAGGTCAGATGGGAAACGGAAGCCTTTCCCACAGTCGCCACACTTCCACGGTTTCTCCACGGGACGGGATTCCTTGGGTTTCTTCATGACCGAAGCTTCACCTGCACACAAACACGTGTACAGCACCTCTCTGCCGTGAATTCCACCTCCCAGTCTGTATAACATTTTCTGGCTCCACAATCAGATTGCTGCAACAGTCGTGTCTCTCTTCCAGTCTCACTGATGCCGAAAATGTACTGAAACAGGAACTACAAAGCTTGGTTCCTTCTCACAGAATCAGAGTCGAAACTTGTTATAGTCCCGATGGATTCAGTGACTGTCAGACATTGACGTGAAATTGAGGACTGCAAATGCTGGAGAGTCAGTGTCAAAGTGCAATGCTGGAAAATCACGGCAGATCAGGCAGCATCCGAGGAGCAGCAGAGTCAATGTTTCAGGCAAAGCCCTTCAGCTATTGATATTGAAACTTCCGTCTTCAGATCTTCAAATAATCTGTAAAAAGAGATTACAAAAATCATCACTGTCAGTCCAGGTTAGAAATTCCAAACAAGCAATTCTACTTTCCACAGCACATTCTGTTCTTTTTCCACAAAATTGAAAGCACGATCCACCCCCTCTCACCCCTCTATTCTCACTCCGCTCAAGCTAGTTCTCCCCATGGTACTGATTCAGGATCTTACACAGACCGAAAAGTGAAAACATCAAGACAGACACCTCTGAATTTTGGATACCTCCACCTGAAAGTTAGTATCTTTCACGACATCTAGGAGTGAGTAAGTCTGATTTTGGGAAGCAAAAAAAAGTGTCAATTCAGGATGAACCTTCAATGCAGCTTCTTGAGAAACAACCAGACACGGAATGGTTAACATCTGGGGAGGTGGAGGAAATGAGATATCAAGGCATTGGCACCGACACCAGACAGAAACTGAACATACAGGCATGGCAAACGTTACGGGCAAGCCAGAGTCATAGAGATACACAGCACAAAAACAGGTCCTTCAGTCCAACTCATCCGTGCCGACCAGATAGCCTAAATTAATCTCGTCTCATTTACCAGCACTTGGCCCATATCCCTCTGAACTCTTCCTATTCATATATCCATCCAGACGCCTTTTAAATGTTATAATTGGACCTACATCCACAACTTCCTCCGGCAGATCATGCCTTACACTTGCCTCCCTCACCCCAAACATGTTTCCCTCTTGTTCTGGACTTCTCCCATCCCAGGGAAATGACCTTGTCTATTTACTCTATCCATGCCTCGCATTACTCGATAAACGTCTGTAAGGTCACCCCTCAGCCTCTGGTATACCGGGGAAAACAGCTCAAGTAATGCACTGCGTGTACTTTTAGCTTCACACTCACTGAACCTTCCTCCCGTGTAAAACATTGTTTCCCTCCCCAACACTGTCCATGGGAAAAGCCAAGAGTGCTGAGACTCTGGAGTTGGGGGATTGCCACGTAGAATTCCTACAATGTGGAAACACGCCATTCAGCCCAACAAGTCCACACCGACCATCCAAAGTGTAACCCATGCAGACACTTTCCCGTATCACATTGCACTACACTTACTGCACACTCTGGGCTCATTCAATATGGCCACTTCTCCCGAAACTGCACATCGTTAGATTTTGGAGGAAACCAGAGCCACCGGAGGAAACCCATGCAGACACGGCAGGGAGAATGTGCAAACTCCACACAGACAGTCGCCCCAAGGCTGGAATCGAACGCGGGTCCTTGGTGCGGGAAGGCAGCAGGGCTCACCACTGATCCATCGTGCGACTTCCGTATGCAAAAAGAGGTGGGGACTGGGAACTTTGTTAATTGTACCGCACAGTGGATTGTTGAGTAAGGTTAAATCTCACAGGATCCAGGGAGAGCTAACCAACTGTGTACGAAATTTTGAAGCGCGTTGTTGTAGATGCTGGAATCCTTCCTGAAAACAACAAATGCTGAAGATCACAGTGGGTCAGGCAGCGCTGTGCTACTCTATGACCGGATAGTGTGGATGTGGAGATGATGTTTCCACTAGGAGCAGGGTTGAGGATGCCAAGTCATTGAGGGGATTTAAGACAGAGATAGGTTCTTGATTAGTTAGGGGTCAAGGGTTATGAGGAGAGGGCAGCAGAATGGGATGGAGAAACATATCAGCCATGATCGACTGGTGGAGCAGACTCGATGGGCCAGATGGCCTCATTCTGCTCCTGGGTATTATGGTCTTAAAGCGGAGCAGTAGTCTTAAGGGGTTCTCACAAACTATTTCCGAATCCTGAAGAGGAGTTGTTGGACACGAAACTTTAACTCTGCTTTCTCTCCACATATGCTTCCAGTCCTGCTGAGTTTTTCCAGTGTTCTCAGTTTTTGTTTCAGATTTCCAGCATCCACAGTTCTTTGTCTTATTTATCACAGTCATTTCTTGCCCTTCCCAAGTGTCTGGAACTTCATCTCCCTGATCTACAAACTGTTCAGTTACCCGAGAAATGACCACTACCTCCTTATCAGAGTTGACCCCTTTGTTGCAAAATGATTGTTCAATTCTGTGACCTAAATAATTGCATTCGTAATTACTGACACCAGGGACTCTCAATACCTCAGGCAAGAAGACAGCCAGATTGTTTCAGACAGTACATTTATGTGATTTGATACAATTCCCTGTTCCCTACATTACCAGCGTACTTCTGGGAATGGAGGGTTTGAGTTAAGAAGAAGCTGGGACATTTTTCCAACGGAGCCTAGCAAGTTGACAGATAACTTTATAGAGATTTTTAAAATCAGGAGGGGTATAGATAAGGTGTCATTTCCAGGAGGCTCAGAATATTTTATTGCTCCAGAAGGTGTAAAAGGGGGTCAAAGCTTCAGCAGAAATTGAGCAGAGCTGAGAACAGACAACATCTAGCTCTGTGGGAACAGGGAGACCAGAGGACAGAGAAATCAGGACCTAAAATCCGAGCTGACACCAGACTACCATGTTATCAGTGCTTTGATTAGCAGTGCCCACCCTCTACCTTTACTGAGCCTCTCATTCGACTTGAATGCCACATTTCCCCTCGATATTCTGGATCCAATCCTTGACATTCTGAAGCCATATCTCTGTAAGGGGTCTCAGATCTGAATTATTCTCTTCAACATGTGCAGTCAATTAATTCGCTTTTGTTACAATGCAGCACACATTCACATACTGAGCTTTTAGTTTTATTTTTTGTGATGGTTAGAATCCAGTTTTGATTACTAGTACATGTATTCTCCTTGTCCCTTTCTATCATTCTCTGGTATTTGTTTTCCACATCACTACATTGCTCACTGGCCTTGATTTGGATTGGCTATGCTAAATTGCCCAGTGTACAGGGATGTGAAGGTTAGGTGGTTAGCCATGGGAAACTCAGGGTTATAGTTTCAAAGTAATAGAAGGAGTACGCCATTTGGCCCATCGATCCTGCTCCGCCATTCATTAAAATCATGGCTGATCTATCAATCATCTCAGCTCCTCCTAATTCCATTATCCCAACTACCCTTAATTCCCCGACCACGCAAAAACCCATCCAACAGTATCTTAAAGAAGCTGCCTCTACTGCTTCCTTGAGCACAGAATTGCATTAATTTACCATTAACCACATAGGTCCTGCCCTGATTTGCCTCATCAAAATGCAACAGCTCATATTTGTCTAAATTAAACTCCATCCACTTCTCCTTGGCCCATCGGCTCATCTGATCAATTGTAAATTTTATTAAACCTTCTTTCCTATCTTATTCCCTAAAAGCTGAAAATCTCCATCCCACACACTCTCCCTCCATTCTCACTTTGTTGAACCTAATCCCGGCTGTCCTCATCCTGAAGGGTTTGGTTCACGCTGATTAACAGGCCTACATTCAAGGGGAATCTAACTGAAACGTACAGAATATTGAACAGCCTGGACAGAGTGGACATTGGGAGGAGAGACTAATACCCATGGGCATAGCCTCAGCATAAAGGGAGAATGAAGATTAGGAGAAATTTCTTTAGCCAGAGAGTGGTGAATCTATGGAATTCATTGTCACAGAAAGCTGTGGAGGCCAGGTCGTTGTCTATGTTTATCACTGAGATAGAGTATCAAGGGTTGAGAGTTGCCGTGAAAAAACGGGAGAATGGGGCTGAGAAACGTAACAGCCAGGATAAATTGGGAGCAGGAGTAGACCACTTGATCTTTCCAGCCTGCACCAGCATTGAACACTTCATAACTGGATATGAATATACCGACATCTCGGGTGGATAGGCTGGAACTTTTCTCACTGTAACATAGGAGATTGAGAGGATTATAAAATCATGAGGGATAAGGATGAGGTGAACAACAGGTGTCCTTTCCCTCAGCTGGGAGTTTCAGGATCTGGGAGCAAATAGTTTGAGGTGAGTAGAGAAAGATTTTATAAAGACAGGACAAGGATTGTTTTTTAAGAGTGTGTTCTGAGTGCAGAATGAATGTCCAGAGGAAGTCATAGAGTCATAGAGATGTACAGCACAGAAACAGGCTGTTTGGTCAAACTTGTCCATGCCGACCAACTATCCCAACCCAATCTAGTGGCACCTGACAGCACACGTCCCCATATCCCTCCAAACCCTTCCTATTCATATACCTAACCAAATGCCTTTTAAATGTTGCAATCGTACTAGACTTCACCACTTCCTCTGGCAGTTCATTCAATAAACGTACAATCCTCTGCGTGAAAAAGGTGCCCCTTAGATCTCTTTTGTATCTTTCCCCTCTAATGCAAACCCATGCCCTCTTGTTCTGGACTCCCCCACCCCAGGGAAAGACTTTGTCTATTTATCCTATCCTGCCCCTCATGATTTTATACACGTACAGTTACAACGTTTAAAAGACATTTGGATAAGTACATGAATATGAAAGGTTCGAAGGTTGATGGGCCAAACACTGGTAGGTGGGACGAGTTTCGTTTGAGAACATACTCAGCATGGACTAGTGGGATGAAGGGTCTGTTCAGTGCTGTCTGACTCTGTGACTGACCTGTACTAGTCTTAAAACCATTTTCTTACCTCCCCATAACCATCCACTTCTTTGTTGATCAAAACTCAGATGAACTTAGCCTTGAATATGTTCAATGACCCCACTTCTGAACTAAATTCCTCTTCGTAATATACCACTTGCCTTGCTCATTGCCTGCTGCATCTGCCCGACAACTGGCATTGACTGGTGTGGAGGGACTCTGAGACCCCTTTGTACATCCATACATCATTTCTGATGAAGGGCTTGTGCCCGAAACGTTCACTGTCCTGCTCCTCAGATGCTGCCTGACCTGTTGTGCTTTTCCAGTGCCACATTTTTCGACTTTCACTGCGAGTCCTCACTTTCTCCACATTCCAATATATCACTATTTAAACAATGCACTGTTTTCTTTTAAACAGCAAAGGCTATAACTTCACATTGCGGCACTGCACTTGCCATGTGTTTGCCAATTGAGACACAGACCTGGACCAACTTCGGGAAGAGGCAAAACACTGCGATCTGAACAAAAACTGTAGCACCACTCAAAACGTCGGCCCTGTTTATCTTTCCACAGATGCTACTCGACCCGTTGGCTTTCTGCAGTATTCGCTGTGTTTGTTCTACACAAATGCTGCTTTCCATTAAAGAACTTCAATCCCTGTCCTCTGGTAACTGACCCTAGCCAGTGGCAATAGGCTCTTCTGATCATTAACCTGCCCTTTCACACCACGTCTTCACCCATCATTGCCGATAGCCCCTGGAAATCTCCAGTTAACCTTCTTTGCTCCAAAGAGAACATTCCCAAACTTGGGAATGTCTCCACAAAATGGAAATTGCTCATCGCTGGATATGATCCAAATGTTACAATGGGGAAGAGGTTTTGGCAAAATATTGTCAGTTAGCAGGTGGAATAATTTTCAATAAGTAAAACAGAAATCCCAGTCTCCAGCTTTGTGAATCTTTAGAAACTCTTTGGGAAGTGGAATTAGAGGACAATGAACTGTCCGACTGAGCAGAGACAGTCCAGACACCTTCCCCTTGTTTAAGAGGCCGGGAGATTGACTCTGATATTCTCCAGACATGAACTGATCTGAGACATTGAAAGAATTCTCTGCACATCAGGAATTCAAACCCCTTCTCGGCTCGGGGCCAATGAGAAAATTCGGAAAGAGGCAAAGCACTGAAAGGCTCGGAGGGCGATGGCCCCAGTGTAGAAGAGCTAGTTCCTCGTGACATGGATGTGCCTGTAGATGGTGGGATCAGACTGTCCCCATGTCTCCACAATGAATGTCCAAGGCTTTATCATGGAAAAGTAAAACTGATAGAAGACAATGGTAATTCTGGGCGGGGCAGGTTGAATTATGAGTTGAATAGTAGCGCCCTCAGATTGACTGTGCGAGCGGCACCCGGGCCTGTGTCTGTGGCGCAATTGGCCAGCGCGTTCGGCTGTTAACCCGAAGGTTGGTGTTTCGAAACCACCCACGGCCGGAGCTTCTTTGTGTTCTCGCTTCTACCGCTTTCTTAGCTGCAAAGATGCGCGTTTTTAATGGTGTTAGGAAAATGTTTCCCAAACGGAAATCTTATCCACTGAGGAAGCACAAAGGGGCTTCTGAATTGATTGAATTTCTAACGTAAAGGAATGCGGATGCTGACAGTCCGAGACAGAAAGCGAAACTGCTGGAGAAACTCAATAGGTTTGGCTGCACCTGGATGAGGGAAAAAAAAGAGTTCTGAAATGTTGTCCCTGATTCTCTTTCCACAGATGCTGCCTGACCTGCTGAGTTGCTCCTGCAATTTCTGGTTTTGTTTCTAACTGAACGTCCGTTTCATCTTTCGGGATGAAACACCCAGACTCGCCATTTGCAGATATTTAACCCTTTCGAAACCTGTGAAGTGATTGGATTCAAACAAACTCTGCAATGATTCACTCTTTCTCAGCTCCACAGGCAGAGAGACCTGGGAAATGAAGCTGTCAGTGTGCTTCTGTAATGGTGGACCGAGTAGCGAATGCGATGGACATGAAATCCACTGCGGTTTCCCCACGCAGGTGTGAACCCTGCCGACTACAGTTGAGAACTGTCGTCAAAAGGAAAGGGAGATTGCTCCATGGTTTTGTAAAGATGCAAATCAGTGGAAGAGTTGAAATATTTCAATCACATTGGGACTGATTGGGAATCTGCAACCCACTGCCTGTCAGGGTGGAACAAGCAGATACCCGCAGAGCTTCGTTTGAGGCTGTGAGCCAAGTGTTTGGAAATGAGATTAGAACAGTGAGAGGCTTGAAATCGTGATCGAAATGAAGCAGGCACCTGAGGACAAGGGTGTTTCCTTTGCCAGTGAAAGATACTGCTTCACAAAGTTGGGACTATGGAAGGGAAGCAATGACAGTGATTATCTTTGGCTGTTCACCTTGTGAATGTTCCCATTGCTGCGCATGTCCGTGTTAACGTCAGAACTCTGCAGCATGGTGGCGTTAGATACGCACTGGGCCTGGCCGCAATGGATGACGCATCTGACTCCACCTACCTGTTTGAAATGCAGCTCACAGCTTCTTCACACACCCCAATTAATCTTTCTCATTGTCCTGAAGCCGGCTTAAGGTTTGAATTCCTGATCTGCGGGAATGAGAATCTTTTCACTGTCTCGCGTCAGGAAGTGTCCCTGAGAACATCAGAGACAAGTCACAGCGCTGTCAGAGGAGGGGAAGCTGAAATAGCCCCACACGCTGCTCACGGGCACATTTCACATCTCACCGCCCCAACCACTGCGGCTCCTGGGAGTGGAAAGGGGACAAACACCAAAACCCAGTCCCAGCTTTGTAAATCTTCAGGAAATATGAAAGCTGTTCATCCCTTCGGGTTTTCCATCCTGGGCTGACAGCGTTGATTTTAAATGGCTGTCCAGTCAGTGCCGATTCGTTTTGGCTGAAAAAATATTCCTTATCTCATCCCAGCATTTCTTGCCACAGAGAACTGTACGGCAGAGTTCATGTATATATTTCCTTGTATGGTATTTTGTAAATAACATTCGTTTGGTGGTTGTTTGTATCGGGTATTTCAGGTTCATTAGCCGCTGTTCAAGTGTGTTGGTAGGTTTGTGGGCTACCATGGTGCTGAGAGGATTGAGTTGTCTGGACATCATTTCCCAGATGTCTTTTATGTAAAGTAATGCGGCTAGAGTTTCTGCAGACGTTGAGTCTGCTTGTGTCAATTTGTTGATGAGAAATCTGCAGACTGGGTTTATTGGTTCGGCAACAGTGAGTACTGCAGATGCTGGAAACCAGAGTTTAGATCAGAGTGGTGCTGGAAAAGCACAGCAGGTCAGACAGCTTGCGAGGAGCAGGAAAATCGCCGTTTCGGGCAAAAGCCCTTCATCAGGAATAGAGGCAGGACGCTTCCAGGGTTAGCGAGATAAATTGGGGGGTGCTGGGCCGAAGGTAGCAAAGAGTACAATAGGTGAATGGGAGTGGGGACAGAGGTGACAGGTCAGAGAGGAGGATGGAGCGGATAGGTGGGAAGGGAGATTGGCAGGTTGGTCAGGTCATGAGGACAGCGCTGAGCTGGAAGGTTGGAACCGAGGTAAGGTGGGGGGAGGGTTAAATGAGGAAACTGGTGAAGTCTACATTGATGTCCTTGGGTTGAATGTCTCCGAGACGGAAGTTGGGGCGTTCTACCTCCAGGCATCGGGTGGGGAGTGAGCGGCGATGGAGGAGGCCAAGGACCTTCATGTCCTCGGCAGAGTCGGGGGGTGGGGGGGGGTGTTGAAATGTTGGGCCATAGGGCGATGGGTTAATTGTTGCGGGTGTCCTGGAGATGTTCCTTCAAGAGCTGTGACTTGATTCTGCGAGGAGTCTCCAGTCTCCCCAATGTAGAGGAGACCGCATCGGGAGAAATGGATACAAGAAATGACATTGGTGGAAGCCTTCGTACTCCCCTGGCTAGGTTTCGATTTCCGGGCAGGGAAGCAATTTTCAGTTGAGCTGTCAAAACACCTCACCATCTCCCTGGTGGTCTAGTGGTTAGGATTCGGCGCTTTCACCGCCGCGGCCCGGGCTCGATTCCCGGTCAGGGAACCAGTTTTCAGCGTGTATTTTGGCTACCCATTCTCCTTAAGTGCGCTGTACAGTTACTTATTGGTCTTCGTAGTCACTGGGTGCTGCAGTGTATAGTGGCTCGTTGAAATAGTGTCCTGATTCCGAATTGTTTGTTTGTGTAGGGATAATTACTTCTGTAGGTAAGTACTTGGTTCGCGTGTGGTGTTTTCCTGAAGACGCTGTTTTGAATTTACCATTTACTGTTCGCTCTACTGTGACATCTAGAATTGGCACTTTGTTGTTGTTCTCCTCTTTTGTGAATTTTATGCCAGTAAGGATATTGTTGATGGTGTTGCAGGTTTCCTCTAATTTGTTTCATTTTTTGATGACAGAAGTGTTTCATGCGTATTTCGTTGATCTGTTTGTAGGGCTTGTTACTGAATATGAAGTGGGTGGTAAGACACAGTTCCACGAGCTTGACAGTGCTATCTTTGCTGATGAAGTTGGTGCTGTGTTTGTGTCTTTGGTTCCTCAGGACATCAGGACATTATTTCAACGAGCCACTACACACTACAGCACAGAGAAACTACGAAGAGCACAAGAGAAATACGTATATAGTGTATTTAAGGAGAACGGGTACCCAATAAACCCAGTCCGCCGATTTCTCATTGATGCTTCCAAGCTGACTCTCAAAACTTCGGCTTGTCCCTCCATTCTTTCCTGCTTGTTTTTTGTGGAGTTTGTAAGTTTTCACAATCCTCTGACTGATTATTGGAGTTGGGAAGTTATGTTGTGGCTGTACAAGACATTGGTTAGACCACTTTTGGAATATTGTGTGCAATTCTGGTCTCTCTCCTATCAGAAGGATATTGTGAAATTTGAAAGGGTTCTGAAGCACCAATGGGTCCACAGAGGGGAAGAGGCCGTTTTGCTGCCCTGAGTGTGGGAAGGCCTTCAGTGATCCCTCTGCCCTGCTGACGCACCAGTTGGTCCACACCGTGGAAGGCTGTTCTCCGGCCCCAAGTGCGAGATGGCCTTCAGCAGTTCTTCCCACCTGCTGAGACACCAGTGGGTCCACACTGAGGAGAGGCCATTCTTCTGCCCCGAGTGCAGGAAGGGCTTTGCTCTTCCCTCCGACCTACTAGCCCATTGGTCAGATGTCGTTCAGTGGCCCTAAGTGCAGCAAGGCCTTCAGCAATTCCTCGGCTCTGCTGAGGCACCAGTCCATCCACACCGGGGAGAAGCGGTTCTCCTGCCCCGAATGTGGGAAGGTCTTTACCCGCTCCTCCACACTGTTGGAGCACCAGCTGGTCCACATGGGGGAAAGGGGAATGGTGAGGCCATTCTGCTGCCCTGAGTGCGGGAAGGCCTTCAGTAATTCCTCCTCCCTGCTGAAGCACCTGTGTGTCCACACCAGGGAGATGCGCTTCATTTGGCCTGAGTGTGGGAAGAGGTTCATGTTTTCCTGCAACTTGCGGAAGCACCAGCGGGGCACCAGCGCTCCCCGCAACCAGATCCTACCAGTGACGCTGCCTTCGGTCACCCCCAGGACTGAACCTCCTGCAAGTTCTGACAGTGGGTGCAGTAGCAGAGTAGGTGGGCTGTTTTTGCTTTCTGCTAGGCTGCAATTGCCTCCCCTACACCCAACAACGACAACCCTATGGTGACTCAGGGTTTGCACTGCTGCCTCATGGCACCAGGAACCCAGGAATAATTCCACCCTTGGGGGTCTGTGTGCAATTTATGGAGGGTAGGAAAATGGATCTGAGTAGGTTACTCTTCGGAAGATCAGTGCAGATGTGTTGGGCTGAAGAACTTGTTTCCACATTGTAGGAGTTCTACGATCCTATGAGCTTTGCTTTCAATGGACACTGCTGCTCATTGGGCCCGGGACTGCACATTGCCAATGAAATGATCCAGAGAAACCTCAGACCGCAAGACCATCGGAGCAGAAGTTAGTCCATTCGGCCCGTCGTGTCTACTTTGCCATTCGTTAGTGACAAAAGTAGTGCAGATAAGATTAGCTACAGTGTGGAAACAGGCCATTTGTCCCAACAAGTCCACACTGACCCTCCGAAGAGTAACCCATCCAGACCCATTTCCCTCTGGCTAATGTACCTAACACTATGGGCAATTAAGCAAGGCCCATCCACATAACCTGCAGATCTTTGGGTTATGGAAGAAAACAGGACCACCCAGAGAAAACCCACGCAGACACTGGGAGAATGTGCAAACTCCTCACGGACAGCTACCCAAGGCTGGAATCAAACCTGGGAACCCGGCACTGTGAGGCTGTAGTGGTAACAACTAAATATTGCAACCCGAAGTAGGCAAGCAGGAGGTTGGGAGAATACAGCAAGCCAGGCAGCACCAGAATGTGGAGTAGTCAGCGTTTTGGGTATGAACCCTTCTTCAGGACTGTAACGTTGACTCCTCTATGATAAACGATTTACGGGAATGTTACTGGGGGTTGGAGGATTTGAGCTACAGGGAGAGGCTGAATAGGCTGGGACTGTTTTCTCTGGAGCATCGGAGGCAGCGGATTGACCTAATAGAGGTTACAAAATCTTGAGGGGCATGGACAGGGTAATAGACAAGGTCTTTTCCCTGGGCTGGTGGCGTCCAGAACTAGAGGGCATAGGTTTAGGGTAAGAGGCGAAATATATTCAAGGGACAAATTCTTCATGCAGAGGGTGGTACATATATGAAATGAGCTGCCAGAGTATATGGGCCAGGTGCTGTCAAATGGGAGTAGATTAATTTAGGATATCAGGTCAGCATGGACAAGTTGGACCGAAGGGTCTGTTTCCATGCTGTACGTGTCTCTGACTACTGGTCCTGATGTAAGTTTAAAATAGAGTCCAAGTAACTTTGAATAGTTCAATCTTGTTGAGCTCACCTCCTAAAAAGTTTCAAATGAATCCCTCTGAGAGATACTGTTTAAACCTGCTGAGTTGGACAAAGTATCCCATCAAGTTCAACACAGACCCAGAGTTGAAGAAGTCAGAAGTCAGAACACCAAGGGGACCAAAACTGATCACAATATTCCAGGTGCATCCTCATCAACGTCCTGTATAACTACAACATAACTTGCCAACATCTATACTCAATTCCCTAATTGATGAAGGCCAGTGTGCTGAAACCTTTCTTCATTGCCTTGTGTATCGATGTTGTCAGAGATATAGGACCTACTTTAAACTGATGCACAATCCAGCTGCTGGGTGCCCAGAAGCAGAGTAGTGCTGCGTGAGTGTGCTGGGCACGTAACAAGAGGTCAATTGGTCAAAACCGTGTGATGCTATTGCTCAATGTCTCTATAAGCTGCTTTCATTTGCAAAGGTGCTCTGTTCTGTATCTTGCCTTTGCATCTGCTTCCCAAAGCTTCTTCAGTGGAGGAGTGGTAGTGGCATCAATCCCCCGGAGCTGGAAGAAGGTCCGAGCTCCAAGAAGCGGAGGGTAAGGCTGGAGACTGGATTTGCACAAGGCTTGTATTTTTAACTCATTTAAATGGTACCTACTTAACGGGGCTATGGTTTACATTAAAACCGGAGGATCATATCGGAGTGTTTATATTTAGCAGTAGTCGTTGGTAAAATGCACTCCCTGGAGGAGCACCCTCTATGATGCTGCATTTCTTGCCTTCTGCCCTTCCCCCATTTCTTATCTCCCAATTGATTTTATATTTTTTGGGGGTCAAATTTAATTTCATATTAATCAGACTTGGGATTCATTGTGTGCTAATAATTTGTTTCTTCTAAAATTGTAAGTCAAAATTAATGCTGTAATTTCATTTCTGATGTCAGAGTTTGACATTGAATGTGCAGGTGTGAATACCAGTAAGTTGTGAAAATAAATCAAGAACTTGTGGTTTTTAACAAAAAGAGAGGTTCACTGATATTCATGACATTGTCTCATTTGGAAGTGATGATTCAAATCTAACCAACAAACCGTTTCATGCAGTCACCCAATTTAATTAAAGTTTTCTTTAATTTAGTTAAAGAAAATAACTCTGGCAGGCTAAGATTTATGTAATCTACTTATAAGATAATATCCATTGCTCGCAATATGGTCTCATCCACATTGGGGAAACTGGACACCAACTAGCGGAACGTTTCTGGGACCGACTGCCCTGTGGCTGAACACTTTAACTCCCCCTCCCATTCCACCAAGGACATGCAAGTCCTGGGCCTCCTCCACTGCCAAACTCTTGCTACCCGACGCTTGTAGTAAAAACACCTCATCTTCTGCCTTGGGACCCTCCTACTACATGGGATCAATATCGATTTCATCAGTTTCCTCATTTCCTCTCCCCCACCTTGTCCCAGATCCAACCTTCAAATTTGACACCGACCACTTGACCTGTCATCCCTGTCCACCTTGCTTCTCACCTATTTGCTCCACCCTCATCTCTGACCTATCACCATCAATCCCTACCTCCATCTACCTATTGCACTCCCAGCTGCATTCCCTCCAGCCCCACTTCCTTCCCATTTATCTCTCAGCCCCCTTGGGCCACCCTTTATTCCTGATGAAGAGCTTATGCTCTAAACCAAGACTGTGATGAAGCAACATCCTCAACAAATAGGAAATAGCTCCCAAGTCAGATGTCATTCCCTCTTCTGTTTTCCAGTTCTTTCAGAAATAAGAAATGTCTTTTTCTTCCACTAGAAAGCGGTCTTCCACTTTCCACTGTCTGAAATGTTATGCTACACCACTACTTCAGACACCTTTTAAGAATCCTTTCAACCTGTTTTTATAACAATTGTGGACGTGACCAAAAGCAAACGTTTCACTCCTCCTCAATGCCCCATTTCTCCTCCTATGTGCCATTTTGTCATGTTGTCTATGTTACAAGCAGCCGAGTGCACTTGGTTTCTGAATCGAAATGTGGCCATTGAAGTGAACAGGATTAATATTTATCGATGGCTAGCTGTGTTTGCACTAACTGTAATTATCCACCAATATGATGTCTTTTGTTCCACCAAAACTGGAAACATTGATCTATGTTTATATTGCAGTCGGATGTAGAAAATCATCCCAGCGATCTTCACGTTATTATAGTTTACTGAGGTCATAACAGCATTGCGAGGCTTTTGATGTGACTAAAACTTGGGTGGAAAGAATGTAGATTGATGAGAAGTCAAAATGGCAGAGTCTCTGGCCACAATCGATCTGTCTGGCTTGATTATATGATTGGCGGCTCTTCAATAGCAACTTCCACTCCATCACTTCAACCAGCAAGAGGAGATAAGTGTGAACACAACATTCCAACTGTGACATATACGCATTGCTTCGATGTTATTGATCAAAATCCTGGAACTCACTCCTGAACCTTTATTATAGACCACATCATATTTGTGAAGCAATTTTAGTGGCAGCTCACCATCACTTTTTCATGGACGGTCTGGGAAGACTTTCTGGCAGAGCCAATGATATTCACATGATATTGGAGACACTCTAATCGTATGGATAGATGAGTGGCTAACCAATGATATAGTAGGGATAGGGGCATGTTCAGGATCACAACTTGTAACTAGCAATGTGCCACAGGGATCGGTGCTGCGGCCAAAATTATTTACAATATGGATATGAATTACTTGGATAAGTAAAGTGAATGTACTCTTGCCAAGACTGCAGTAGAGACAGTTGATTGGAATGCAGGTGGTGAGGATGACATGGAGAGGGATATCGACAGGTTAAACAAATGAGTAAAACCTTGGCCGATGGAATAGAATGTGGGAAAATGAGGTTGTGCACTTTGCCAGCAGGAAAAGTGCTGAATGTTAAATGGAGAAAGCTGCTGAATAGGAGGATTTGAATGTTCGTATCCATGAATACGTCATCCAGGTTCAGTCAGTCAAAGGGAAGATAAATGGGATGTTGGTTTTTAAATGGAATATAACAGTAGGGAGGTTATAGTGAACCTAAATCAGACACCAATTAGGCCACAACTGAAAACTGGGAAGAGATTTGGGCCTTTTAGCTAAGGTAAGATATATCGGCATTGGAGGCAGTCCAGAGAAGGTTGACCAGGATGCTATCAGGGATGGAAATAATGTCTTATGAGGAGAAATGAATTTGTTCGGTCTATGGTTAATAGAAGTTAGAAGATTTCGAGGTAACCTTCTTGTCACAAACAAGATTCTGAGGAGACGTGACAGGCAAGATGTGGGAAAGTTTACCCTTTTGGGTGAGTTTAGAACCAGAGGGAATAACCTGCAAATAAGGGAATGCATGTTTAGGACAGCTGTTGAGGCTGGATTGTTAAGTACATTCAAAACTAAGATACATTTTTTTAAAATCAGAAAGGGAACTGAGGATTATGAGGAAACAGCGGGAAAGTGAAGATGATGTTTACCAGAACAATAGTGGGAGACAAAATGCGATATCCCATGAATGAATAAAGGAAAAGAGTCAGGAGAAAATTGTCATTGAAGGGAAGATTGGGATCTAGTGATAATGGTGGAGCAACCTAGAGATCTAGGTCTTCTGAGAACACAAATTGAAATCCCATCATGGCTGCTGGTGGAATTTACTTTCAACTAATAAAGAGATCTGGAAGTGAAAGTTTCTCTCGGTCCTGGCAACCAGGAAAACGTTATTCACTAAACTAATGAATTGCAGATGTTGGAGATCAGCAACAAAAGGCAAAATTGCTGGGGAAACGCAGCAGGTCTGGCAGCATCTGTGGAGAGAAACTAGTTAATGTTTTGAATCCAGCCAAGTTTTGAAGGACCACTGAACTCAAAGCAGTAACACTGTTGTCTCTTCATAGATGCTGCCAGAACTGTTGTGTTTCTCCTGAAACTGTCCTTTTCAGGGCAGGAAATCTACAATTCATGAACCCTGCATGCATGTATGCACGTGCGTACACACACACACACACACACACACACACACACACACACACACACACACACACACACACACACACACACACACACACACACACACACACACACACACACACACACACACACACACACACACACACACCTTGTGACTCCAGACCTACTATAATGTGGTTGACTGTCAACTGCCTTCTAGCATGTTGTCACAATTACTCTGTCCAAGGGCCATGAGGGACAATGAGCAAATGTTGGATGTGCTCGCAATCATCATATCCCACAAAATATTTTCTCATAACTGAAAAAAACATAGATTAATGAAGGGCAGCCAAAACAACTGCTATGGGAAATTCATGCCCAACTAACCTGATTTGCTTGTAGTTATATGTTTTAAAATCCTCTTCAGAGAGGACATTGATTACACCACTGTTGGAATACTGCAAGCAATTCTGGGCTCTCTGCTACAGGAAGGAGGTTGTGAAACTTGAAATAGTTCAGAAAACATTTACAAGGATGCTGCCAGGGTTGGAGGGTTTGAGCTGCAGGAAGACGCTGAATCGACTGGGTTCATTTACCCGGAAGTTTTGAAGGGTGAGTTGTGACTTTATAGATGTTTATAAATTCATGAGGGCATGGATAGGGTAAATAGGAAAGGTATTTTACCTGGGGTGGGAGAGTCCAGAACTATATTGGATAAGTTTAAAGTTATTGGCAAATGGAGTTTAATATAGCTAAGTATGAGGTCTTACATTTTGTATCGTCAAATCAAGGTTGGATTTACATGGTGAATGTTAGGACCTTGAGTGTAGTTGAACAGAGGGATTTTGAAGTTCAGGTTTTGGCACACTGGACTTCATCAGTGAAGGCATTCAATATAAGATACCAAATTAGAGGCGAGATATGCACCAAATATTAACGTCTACCAACAAGCACCAAATCTGTTTCATATGCAGTATTTTGAACCAAGAGATCGAGGGTTGCGGGTTATTAGCTCCTAGAAAATGGAGTCGTGGATAGACAGGATGGTGAAGAAGGCTTTTGCCATCCTTGCATTTCTTGGTCAGAGCATTGAGCACAGGAGTTGGGACGTCTTGTTGCAGCTGTCACACATGCCACACAACAACGATAGGCGTGGCGCTGCCCCCCACTGACTGTCTGTCCCTTTGAATATCTGGGCGAAGATTAGACCCACCTGCCTGTGTTTGGCTCATATGTACTTATCCAAATAATTTTAAACATTGTAACATTACCTGCATCCACCACTTCCTCTGACAGTTCATTCCACACACGAACCACCTTCAATGTAAAAAACGTTTGCCCCCCACCCCGTCCTTTTTAAATCTTCTCCCTCTCATCTTAAAAATATACTCCCAAATTTTGAACTCCCCTACCCTTCGGGAAAAGACACTGGTTATTCACCTTATCTTTGTCCCTCATGACTTCATAAACCTCCATAACCAACACCCTCAACCTTCTACACTCCAGTGAAAAACACTCCCAGCCTATGCCGTCTATAAATCATTCTGGCAACACCAAAGTTAAAAAAGGTGAGCTTTAAGAATTGACTGAAAGGACAGTGAAGATTCAACCAGCTGACAGTGGATCTGAAATCACATGTAGATCAGACCAGGTTAGGACAGCAGGAAACCAGAGAAGCTTTTACAACAAACCACAACGATTTCATCATTAGACTCTTAATTCCAGATTTATATTGAATTCAGATTCCAGCACCTGCCGGGGTAGGTTTTGAACCCAGGTCCCCAGAACAGGTGAATAGTCTGGTGACAATAAAGTCGGCCATCGCCTCCCCTGAACACATTGGCATATTGTGTTTAGAGATAACAGAGGAGCAAGAGGTTTCAGCAGCTGCTAAGTTGTTGATAAGACACAGGGGAACATCAGCACTCTCAGTAATGGCACATACTGAAGCCAGAACCTGTATCAGAGGTAAGGGTTCTGGAACTATAAGAAATAGGAATTGGAAAATGCCATTCAACCCCTTGAGCCTGCTTCTCCATTCAATAGGATTGTGGTTGATCTGACATTCCCCACATGCACTTTCCTGCCCTTTTCCGGTAACTGATCGTGATCCCTTGAATGATCACGAATCTATCGATCCTAGTTTTAAATGTGACATGAAGGCTGTCAACAGAGTTACTGGGTTGGGGGAGGGGGGAGGGCTCAGGTCTAACTTGGGTACTAAAACAATGGCTTCACACTTCACAATATTTAACAAAGGGAATGTTTATAGTTTACAGATAAAAATTCTTGAAGATGGGCTCATGCCCGAAACGTCGATTCTCCTGCTCCTTGGATGCTGCCTGACCTGCTGCGTTTTTCCAGAAAAACATTTTCAGCTCTGATCTCCAGCATCTTCAGTCCTCACTTTCTCCTAGAGAATCCCATGGAGTCTCACTGAGTGACACAGATGTACAACACGGAAACAGACCATTCGGTCCAACTTGTCCATGCAGCCCAGTTATCCTAACCTAATCTAGTCCCATTTGCCAGCACTTGGCCCAAATCCCCATAAAACCTTCCTATTCATATACACATCTAGATGCATTTTAAATGCTGTAATTATACACCCTCCATCACTGACTCCAGCACCTCATGCCGGACATGCATCACCCTCTGCGTGAAAAGTTTGCCCCTTAAGTCCTTTTTATATCTTTCCCCTCCCCTCCCTAAAACTATGCCCTGTAGTTCTGGACTCCCCCATCCCAGGGAAAAGAACTTGTCTATTTGCTCTCTCCATATCCCTCGTGTTTTTATAAACCTCTATAAGGTCACCCCTTATCCTCCGACGCTCCAGAGAAAACAATCTATTCAGCCTCGCCCTATAGCTCAACCCTCCAACCCTGGCAAAATCCTTGTAACTCTTTTCTGCACCTTTTCTAGTTTCGCAACATAGGAAGCAGACCAAAATTACATGCAATATTCCAAACGTGGCCTGGCCAATGTTCTGTACAATGGCAACATGAGCTCACAACATCTATCCTCGATGCTCTGACCAACAAAGGAAAGCATAACAAACGCCTTCTTTACTAACCAATCTGCCTGCGTCTCTACTTTTAAGGAACAATCAACCTGAACTCCAAGGTCTCTTTGTTCAGCAACACTTCCAAGGAACTTACCATTAAGTGTAAAAGTCCTGCTCTGATTTGTTTTTCCAAAATGCAGCACCTCATATTTATCTACATTAACTTCCATCTGCTACTTCTCAGCCCATCTGATCAAGGTCCCGTTTTAATCTGAGGTGACCTTCTTTGCTGTCCACTACACCTCCAATTTTGGTGTCATCTACAAACTTGCTATCTATACCTCCTCCATTTATATACAAATCATTTATATAAATGACAGAAAGTAGCGAACTCGGCATCGATCCTTGTGATACACCATTGCTCACAGGCCTTCAGTCTGAAAAGCAACCCTCCATCACCACCCTCTGTCTTCTGCCTTCTAGCCAGTTCTGCATCCAAATGACTAGTTGTCCCTGCATGCCATGAGATTAAACCTTGCTCACCAGTCTCCCATGAGGAACCTTGATGAACGCCTTCCTGAAGTCCAGAGAGATCACGTCCATCACTCTGCCCTCATCAATCCACTTTGTTACTTCTTCAAAAAACTCAATCAAATTCGTGAGGCATGATTTCTCAAGCATAAAGCCATGCTGACTATCCCTAATCAATTCTTGCCTTTCCAAATCCATGTAAATCCTATCTCTCAGGATTCTCTCCAAAAACCTGCCCATCACGGATGTCAGGCTCACTGGTCTATAGTTCCCTGGCTTTTCCTTACCACATTTCATCAATAGTGGCACCACGTCAGCCACCCTTCAGCCTTCCGGCACCTCACCTGTGAATATTGATGATACAAATATCTCAGTGAAAGGCCCAGCAATCACTTTCCCAGTTTCCCACAGAGTTCTAGGGTACTCCTGATCAGGTGTTGGGATTTAACCACTGTTGTGCATTTCAAGATATCCAGCAATTTCTCATCTGTAATATGGACATTTTTCCAACATGTCACCATCTACTTTCACACATTCTATATTTTCCATGCCCTTCTCCACAGTAAACACTGATGCACAATATCCATTCAGTATCACAAACTCCCCGCCCCCCATCTACTGAAGCTCCACACAAAGGCCGCCTTGCTGATCTTTGAGGGGCCCTATTCTCTCCCTTGTTATCCTTAATGTATTTATAAAAACTCTTTGGGTTATCCTTAACTCTGTTTGCCAAAGCTATCTCATGTCCCCTTTTTGACCTCATGATTTCCCTCTTACGTATGCTCGTACTGCCTTTATACTCTAAGAATTTACTAGATCTCTCTGTCGATATCTGATGTATGCACCCTTCTTTATCTTAACCAAAATCTCAATTTCTCGAGTCATCCAGCAATCCCTATACCTACCAGCCTTTCCTTTCAGCCTAACAGGAATATATTGTGTCTGGACTCTTGTTATCTCATATTTGAAGGCTTCCCATTTTCCAGCAGTCATTTAACCTGCGAACATCTGCACCCTATCAGCTTTTGAAAGATCTTGCCTAATACCTGAGTCTTCCTCAATTTTAGGACTTCAAATTTTAGACCTGATATATTATTTTCAATCACTATTCTAATGTTAATAGAATTATGGTTGCTGGCCCTTAGGTTTTGCACCCTCGCCAGTATGTACATCCACATTGTGAATTAGAAAATTTCCTTGTACACACTTAACAAATTCCTCTATTTGGCGGATACGTAAATGGGCAGGAGTATATCTTTGGTCCACTCTTCCTTCATTTCCATCAACCCTAACCCCATTCCCACCCCAATAGTCCAACAGCACTTTCCCCTGCAACTGCCGAATGTATGACACCAGCCAATTTACCTGTTCCCTCCGCACTATCCCAGGGCCCAAACTTACCTTCCAGGTGAAGCGACACTTTACCTGCACTTCCCACAACCGAGTCTACTGCATTTGCTGCTCACAATGTGGTCTCATCTACCATGGGGAAAACGAAGCGTAAACTTGGTGACTGCTGCACAGAACATCTACGTTCTGCCCGGAAAAAAGACCCTGAGCTTCCAGTTGCCTGCCAATTCCACGCCCCACCCTGTTCCCTGGCCAACATCTCTGTCTCAGGTTTGCTGTAGTGTTTCAGCGAAGCTCAGCACCAGCAGAACGAAGAGCACCGAATATTATACTTGGGGACCTTACATCCCTCCGGTCCCAATATCAAATTCAATAATTCTGGGGCCTGAACTCCATAGTATCCTCGTCCCTTCCACACACACCAAGCCTTGTTGTCACATAGTCTGTCATTACACACTACCTATTCTTCGCCACGAACTGTCTCCATTCACCCTCCCACGCGGATCGTTATCAACTCCCTTTCCTGTACAACGGTTCTCCCCTCGCTTTGGGGTCTGTCTTTATCTATCATTTACTGCATCCGCCTTCCTCACACGGTATCTCCTGCATATAAACCAACCAATCACCATCAGTTCTATAGAAGGGTCACCGGCAACTACTGTGTTTTTTTGTTTCTGATATACAGCATCCGCAGTTCTTTCAGCTTTTTATTGAGGTCGAGTTGGAAATAGTTTCGAGAGAAAGAAGGAGAGGGGGGAGAGACAGAACAGACATGAACTGTTCTCCTCCGTTGTTACTCATAACGTAAAACCATTGCAGTGCGATCACTTCCCTTAAGCATGAATAGAGGGCACCTGCCATCCGTGAGCTTGTGGCGCAACGTTAGCGCGTTCAAATCACGTCAAGTTCACTAAAATCAGCTTCTTACATTTCAAATCAAGAAAGGATTAGGTTCACTCCGTATATCTGTTGAGCCAAGTCTTCTTTCCGAAAACTTTCAATCACACGTGAAGCTTTGCTGTCAATTTGATTTGTGAACACTGTGTCAGGGAGGTGGTGTGTCCATTGTTTGGGTAAATGCTCAGCTCCCCCCAAGTTCACCTCCCGATTTCAACACAGCCGTCTCCCTCTGGGCAGCCGCTTCGTTCAGTTGGTGACAGCGCGGTGTGAATAACATAATACCGATTTTTTTACAACATAATCCAGAGACTCCCAGCTTTATGTTTCAATCTATCAGGAGAGTGAATGCGAGTTCAGATAGAAATGTTTCCCACCAACAGCAAATTCTATCCTCTCACTGGACACAGTTATAATTGTCTTTATTCAACAGAAGGAGCAGAAACTACAGTCTGGCATCCTCTCTCCACATTAACGGTGAGTCCGAATTTTATAAACGGTGTCAGTAAAATTCAGTGGCCGACATTGATTTGGTTCAGTCGATTTTTTTGCCAAGCGTAATTCACCGAGAGGATGCTGCTGTGTGAAACAGCGTGGGGAATTACTGCAGGGCCTCCTGCGCATGGGACACACCGCAACTGATGTGTTTCACCTTTACCAGTTTATTCCTATCTCGGAGAAGAGAGCTTTGATGATTCAGATCATAGCAGCCAGACAGAGAACAGGAGAAGAGCACTCAGCCCTTCACAAGCTTGTCACCACAGCTGGGTCATCGTGGCCCGTGTATCAGTATGGGATAGTAATCTGCATCTACTGACTGGAAGCACAGCAAATTGGAGTGCTGGTGGGACTATCACACAGGAGAAAACGGCTTCGACCTATCAACTGGAGTGGCTCCCAATGCGCAACTCCTCTCACCTCAACTGAATAACTGTAAACAAATTACTCAGTGATTCAAAGGAATACTCGGTTTTGAATCTGCATTGTGTCATGTACCTTCGAGAATGATGTCAAAACACCTTCATTGATGTGATGGAGTAGCCTGTTGGGCAGAATATACCCGTCGTCAAATTTCCTACGTTCTGTTGGTCCAACTCCGATTTCACTCAGAATCACGAAATGTGGGACAGCACAGACTGAGGCCATGCATCCCACCTTAGCTCTGCTGGTTCAACAAAATATGTAAATAAGTGTCTCATTCTGTCGCCTTCTCCCTGTAAATCTGCACATTGTTACATTGAACGTGCCCACCGAATTCACTTTTGTGTCCATTGAATCTGCCTCTTTGTCACTGTCAGACAGCGACTTACTGACCCCACTCCCTGTGCGAAAACGGTCTTCCTAATGTCACTTTTGCTTATTTTCCTGATGACTTTACATCTCTGCCAAATCGTTCTGGATCCTTTCAGGCCTGGGACCATTTTCACAGCATTATTTCCTCTGTTTAAAACCCTCATGACGTGGAAAACTTCAATCAGGCCAGCTTTCAGCCTTCTGTTCACCAAAGACAATTGCCTCAACTTTCCAATTTACCTTCATGACCGACATTCCTCATACACGGTACCATTCACTTCAACCTGTTCAGCGCCGTCTGCAATCACTTCACTTCCCCGCTTCCTGAAGTATCATCCTCAGAATTGAGTGTAATACAGGTGGAGGCTTCATTCAGGCTCGGATTGCGCGGGCGAAAAATCTGCAATACTTGTTTTTACTTTGAGCAAGTGTTTCCCTGTGCCGTGTTCTCTGCAATGATACCTCAGTCCCATTCCTAATTCAGGCAGTCCGATCTGATTGAACGAAGCGGCTTTTTTAGAAAACTGACCCGGCATTTTTGCTCAGGTCAATTTAAGAAAACCCAACGGTAGCATCATACCCGAGACCAACAAACAGGTGCGCGCCCAGCTCCTGAAGCAACTGGAAGTTGCTCAGTACGAAATACATTGTGCATTGCTCCCAGAATTACAAGCAGCAAAGAGTTTCAAGAAAATCTGCTTCTCATTCTGTCTCCCTGCTCCCAGGACGCTGCTGTTTGTCCCGGGCTGTCTCCACTGGTGGATAATTGAACCATTTTGTTTTTACTTGCAAGCTGTGCTAGTGGAAGGCAGAGCCCATTCGCTCTTCTGCTCTCTCTCTCTCACACACACTATTACGTGAGGCAGGAGAAGTCAGTTACAGTCATGCGTAGGAAATGGACAACTTTGAACTTGTTCCAACGGTCTTGTTAATGAAGAGATACAAAGATGCTGTGCTGCTGGCACAGAGAGAAATGGACACCGGAGACTCTTCCCTCAGGTAAATTGATATGAGTGCATTTTTGTGCAGCCTGCTTGGTGTTCAGAATTTGTCTTGACACAGCGATCCTACAGAAAGTCTTTTGTTACACAGGCGTTGGTTTCTTTACTGCAGGAAATGGACAAAAACAGAAAGTCATGTGTTTCAAATTCACCGGTTCATTGCCATCTGAAAGAAGAGGTTTAACACTTGAGATCAGAACACACCGACAGAAAACTGGACAAGACAACTCAGAGCTCCACAAGTGTGCCAGCGCAACTGTATAAATTTGACTTGCGTATCGATGTGACATATTTAACTCAGATACCCGAAGTTTTGGGAAGCAGATGACAAGGCAAGGAACAGAACAGAGCGCCGTTATACGGGAAAGCTGTTATAGACGACATTGAGTGAATAGGAGAAAATGGCTTCGCTTCTGGGTTATGATCCCAGCATGCACCCGCTGTGCCATTCTCCTGCATTGCACGGCAGCTTTTCCAGAGAAGTATTCAGCTTTTCTTCTGGCGTGTGACTTGCACGTTCGAGAATGAGGTCAAAAGATCTTCACTGCTGTAGTGTCATGTGCTGTTGTGCAGACATGTCGCCGATGTGCAAATATAAACTCAGAGAGCAATGTACACTCGAGACTCTGAGCCAGCTGAAACTTGTTCTGTGTGAAATACATTCCACATTGCTCCAAGAATTGCAAGCAGCAGAGTTTCCAGAACATCTGCTTGTCATTCTGTCCCCGAGGCGCTGATGTTTGTCTCATCCCCAGGAACTGGACTCCCTCCACTGGCGGATAATTGAACCCAATTTGTTCCGACTTGCAAGCTGTTCGGGGGGGGGGGGGGCGGAGGGAAGAGTCCATTCGCTCTTCTGCGCTCTCTCTCAATTCCTTGGAGTGAGAGGTATCAGTTACACTAATGCGTGGGAAGTGAACTTTGATTGTGAACTTGCTCCAAAGGTCTGTTATCGGAGAGATAGAAAGATGCTGTGCTGGCAGATCAGAGAGAAATGGACAACAGAGACTCTTCCCTCAGGTAAATTCATATGAATACATTGTTGTGCAGCATGCTTGGTGTTCTGAAATCCTCTTCACGCAGCAATTTACGGAAAGTCTATTGCAAAGTGGGCATCGTTTTCTTTGCTGCGACCGCGCAGCAGTTAACATCTGAGCCCCAAGTGCCCCAGATGAAGAGAATCCGAGTGAAACCTTCACTCACTGAGAGTCATCCCCACGGCTCTGAGCTGAGGGACTGCAGGCAGTCCAACACGGAAGGGACGTTTAAAAATGAACGTTGTTGCTCCCTCAGTCTGTCTGTCCCAGAGACCGGCAGTGGGACGGCATAAACGCGTAGCATCATTCTCCCGCCAACAGAGACGGTTCAGCCCATCGAGTCCCGGCGACTGTCTGTCACTTGTCTCTCTCTCTGAGGTTATTCACAATCGGTGATATCTGTCCTAATAGTAAGGGACTGTGTCTGAGTCGTGATGCGGTTTCTGACATGCTGATCGTCTTGTCATTCACGTCCGAACTGGCGTGGCGAATTACTGCGGGGAATGGACAAAACCGCAAGGCATGCGTTTCAACTTTATCATCTCATTGGCATCTCAGAGAAGTGGTTTTGCGATTCAGTTAAAAGGAAACCGACGAAGAACAGGAGAAGATCACTCAGACCTCCAAAAAGCATGTTACTTGAACCGTGTGAGGCTCGTGAGTGTATCGGTATGATACGGGGCATTCAGATACTCAGGAAGTAGGTGCAAAGGCAAGATACAGAACAGAGCACAGTACCATTACAAATGGAAGCTGCTCAAGGAGACATGGAGCAACAGCAGAGGATGGTTTCAATCCATCGACCGCTGGGTTATGCGCCCAGCACTTTCCCGTTTTCCACAGGTCCCTTCAACCTTTCGTCTGGCACGCGGCAGGCACGTTCGAGACTGATATAAAAGACCTCCACTGCTGTCGTGTAATATGCTGTTTCGCAGACGTATGGAGGCTGTGTAAATATAAACTTTTTTCTCACTTCCCACATTCTGTTGGTCGAACTGTGATTTCATTCTGAATCACAGCATGTGTCACAGCGCAGACGGACGCCATGCGGCCCACCTTCGCTCTGCTGGTTCAACACAGTAAGTAAACATGCGTCTCTATTCGTATCATTCGCTTGCCTTCTCCGTGTATTTCTGCATATTGTTACTTTAATCATGACCACCGCGTTCCCTTATGCGTCTATTGATTCTGCCTCTTTGTCAATGTCAGGGGATTTGCTGACCCTAACCACACCCTTCCTAATGTCACTTTTAGTTCTTTTCCTGATGACATTAAAACTCTGCCGAATCATTGCCGATCCTTTCAGGTGTGGGAGCATTTTAACTGCATTGCTTTCTCTGTCTGGACCCCGCATGACTCAGAAAGCTTCAATCAGGCCAGATATCGAACTTCTGTTCTCCGAGGAGAGCTGTCCTAATTTTTCAATCTAACCTCATCGCTGACATTCCTTGAACACGGCACCACTGGCGTCAACGCAATATTCCATCATTTCACTTCCCTGCTTTCTGCTCAATTTGTATTTTAAGCAGCCCAACCTGGTTTAGCGAAGGTGCTTTTTGAGAAAATTAACCGGGCACTCTTGCACAAACAAGGAAACGCGGGCTCGCGTCGAGATTCGAGCCATGGATCTTTTGCAAGCCTGCGGAGTCGAAAACCCAAAGCGGGAATCATACTCAGAGACCAACACCACACCCCCGCTCTACCTCCACAACCAGCTGAGTCTTGATCAGTGTTAAATACATTTGACATTGCTCTGAGAATTGCAAGCGGCAAAGAGTTTCCAGAACATCTGCTTCTCATTCTGTCTGCCTGCTTCTGTTTGTCCCGGGACCTCTCTACTGGCAGAAAGTTGAACCATTTAGTTTCTAAACTTTTCTCTAACACCGGAGTGACCAGTTACAAGCATTGCCCTCCTCAACACAGGATACAGAGAACAGGTGAAGACCCCGCAGACCTCCACGAGTGTGTCATCTCAACTGTGTACATTGGGCCTGTATATCAATGTGAAATATTTATGTCGAAGTTTTTTTGGAAAGAGATGAGAAGGCGAGGTGCAGAACAGTGCGCCGTTATACGGGAAAGCTGGTAAAGTGGACATTGACTGAACAGGAGAGATGGTTTCCCTTCTGGGTGATGCTTCCATCACGCACCCGCAGACATATCGCCGTCGTGCAAATATAAACTCTGTCTGAATTTCCACATTCTATTTTTTCGAACTGTGATTTCGCTCAAATGCAAAAGATTTCAACACTCGCAACGTTCACACTTTACAAAGTTCTCATAGATATATTTAGCGAACACCTGCAAGAAATTCTTCCAAACTTACCTGGGGAATTTCGGTTTGAGTGCTCTTGAACTTTAAGTGGAAGGACGGGAAGTTTGTCTCGAGGCTGCGTAATGTGGAGATGTGTTCCCCATGTTAACTGGTAGTGGTTGGCCATCCCAGTGCTTCCCGATGCAGGGTTGCCCTGACGCACCGGGAGGTTTATTTGATAAACTGTCCCTGGGGCTTCCAGTCTCACCGTGACGTCATAGTGCCCCTCCCCCCGATGATGGCCTGCAGCTGATATGACACAAAAATGATGTTGGCCCCACAACATGAATACGAATTAGTTCATGAGTCACGTGGTACTGAATCATTCTATGGAATGTTCTTTCAACTTCGCGGATTTATATATGAGAGGAGGGAAATGGGCAGGGTTACATCTCGGGGCCACTCTTCCTTCACTCGCAACACCCCACACCCACCTCCCATTGTCTCAAGGCACTTTCCCCTGCAACCACCGAATGTGTAACACCTGCCCATTTACCTGCTCCCTCCTGAATATCCAAGGGCTCGAACATACCTTCCAGGTAAAGCAGCACTTTACCTGCACATTTGCCACAACCTAGTCTACTGCATTCTTTGCTCACAGTGTGGTTTCCCCAACGTAGCATGAAGCATAAACTGGGTGAATGCTTCGCAGAACATCACGGTTCTGCCCGCAAAAAAAAGGCCTTGAGCTTCTGGTCGCCTGTCACCAAACATGCCACCCTGTTCCCTGGCCAACTTCTCTGTCTCAGGCATGCAGCAGTGTTCCAGCAAAGCTAAGCTCCTGATGGAAGACCAACGCCTCATTTTCCACTTGGAGATCCTCTCGCTCTCCAGTCTTCAACATCGAGTTCAATATTGTTTGAGCCCGAACTCCCCCATGCCCTTGACCACTACCACACCCACACGAGGCCTTGTTATCACTTCGTCTGCCGTTACACACGACTTATTGTTAGCCAGGAAGAGTCTCCATTAACAGTTAGTCACCCTCCTACACAGATCGTTATTCACTCCTTTGTCCCTCCAATGTTCTCCCTCTAAACTGATGGCAAAGAGAGCAATGTGGACTGGTATCCCTGAGCCAGCTGTTTGTCCCATCTCCAGGAACCGGGTTCTCTCCACTGGTGGATAATTAAACCATTTTGCTGTTGCGTTGACGCGAGGAGACTGTGTAAATATAAACTTTTCTAAATTCTCACCTTCCTTTGGTCGAACTGTGAGTTCACTGTTTCACAACACGTGTCACAGCGCATTTGGAGGCCCACCTTAGCTCTGTTGGTTCTTCACAGCAGATAAATTAGAGACTCTATTCGTATCATTCTCTTGCCTTCTCCCTGTAAATCTCCACATTGTTACTTTGAACATGACCACCGAATTCCCTTTTGTGTTCTTGAATCTGCCTCTTTGTCACGGTCAGACAGGGATTTACGGATCCGAACCACTCCCTGTGCGAAAATGTTCTTCCTAATGTCACTTTTACTTTTTTTCCGAATGTCTTGAAATCTCTGCCGATTTTTTGGGAAATTGAAAGGATTCTCATTCCTGCACATGAGGCTGAAATGATTTAATTTCTAACGTAAAGGACTGCGGATGCTGAGAATCCGAGATAGAAAGAGGAACTGCTGGAGAAACTCAGCAGGTTTGGCGGTACCTGTGGGAGAAAACAGAATTCTGAAATATTGTCTCTGATTCTCTTTCCACCGATGGTGCCTGACCTGCTGAGTTGCTCCTGCAATTTCTGTTTTTGCTTTTAACTGAAAGTTCATTTCATCTTTCGTGATGAAACAACCAAACGCTCCATGTGCAGATATTTAACCCTTTCGAAACCTGTGAAGTGATTGGATTCAAACAAACCTAGCAATAATTCACTCTTTCTCAGCTCCACAGGCAGACAGACCTGGGAAGTGATGCTGTCAGTGTGGTTCTGTATTCGTGGGCCGAGTGGTTCATGCGATGGACTTGAAATCCATTGCGGTTTCCCCACGCAGGTGTGAACCCTGCTGACTACAAAATGAGAAATGTCGTCAAAATGGAAGGGAGACTGTTCCCCAGTTTCTTCTTTAAGATTCAAATCAGTGGAGGGTGAAAGATATTTCACTCACATTGGGACTGGTCGGGAATCTGCAACACACTGCCTGTCAGGGTGGTACAAGCACAGAGCTGCTTTTGAGGCAATGAGTCAAGTATTTGGAAATGAGAGTAGAACAGTGAGGGGCGTGAAGTAGTGAAAGATACTGCTTCACAAAGTTGGGACAATGGAAGGGAAGCAGTGACGGTAATTATCTTTGGCTGTTCACCTTGTGAATGTTCCCATTGCTGCGCATGTCCGTGTTAAGGTCAGAATTCTGCAGCATGGCGGTTTCAGGTACGCACAGGGCCGGGGGCGCAATGGATGACGCATCTGACTCCAGCTACCTGTTTGCAATGCAGCTCACAGCTTCTTCACACATCCCAATTAATCTTTCTCATTGTCCTGAAGCCGGTTTGAATTCCTGATCTGCAGGAACGAGACTCTTTTCACTGTCTCGCGTCAGTAAGTGTCCCTGAGAACATCAGCGACAAGTCACAGCGCTGTCAGTGGAGGGGAAGCTGAAAGAGCCCCACACGCTGTTCATGCGCACATTTCACTTTCCCCAACTCACCGCCCCAACCAATGCTCCTGGGAGTGGAAAGGAAACAAACACCAAAACCCAGGCTCATATTTGTGAATCTTCCGAAAATAAGAAAACTTCATCCCTTCGTATCTTCCATCCTGGGATGACAGGGGTGATTGTAAATTGCTGTCCAGTCAGTGTCGATTCGTTTTGGCTGAAAATATCTTCCTTATCTCATCCCAGCATTTCTTGCCACAGAGAACTGTACGGCAGAGTTCATGTTTTTATTTACTTGAATGGTATTTTGTAAATAACATTCGTTTGCTGCTTGTTTGTATCGGATATTTCAGGTTCATTAGCCGCTGTTCAAGTGTGTTGGTAGGTTTGTAGGCTACCATGATGGTGAGAGGGTTGAGTTGTCTGGCCATCATTTAACAGATGTATTTAATGTAAGGTAATGTAGCTTGGGTTTCTGCACACGTTGTTTCAGCTTGTGTCAATTTGTTGATGAGAAATCGGCAGACTGGGTTTATTGGGTCAGCAAAAGTGAGGACTGGAGATGCTGGAAGCCAGAGTTTAGATCAGAATGGTGCTGGAAAAGCACAGCAGGATAGACAGCAGGAAAATCGACGTTTCGGGCAAAAGCCCTTCATCAGGAATAGAGGCAGGACGCCTCCAGGGTGGAGAGATAAATTGGGGTGTGTGGTGTGCTGAGGCGAAGGTAGCAAAGAGTAAAATAGGTGAGTGGTGGTGGGGATGGAGGTGACAGGTCAGAGAAGATGGTTTAGCGGATAGGTGGGAAGGGAGATTGACAGGTAGGACAGGTCATGAGGTCAGTGCTGAGCTGGAAGGTTGGAATTGTGGTAAGATGGGGGGAGGGGAAATGAGGAAACTGGTGAAGTCCACATTGATGCCCTGGGATTGAAGTGCTCCGAGGCGGAAGATGAGGCGTTCTTCCTCCAGGCGTCGGGTAGGGAGGGAGCGGCGGTGAAGGAAGCCCAGGACCTGCATGTCCTCGGGAGAGTGGGAGGGGTGTTGAAATGTTGAACCACGGGGCTTTGGGGTTGATTGGTGCGGGTGTCCCGGAGATGTGACTTGACCCTCCAGTCTCCCTAATGTTGTAGAGATCGCATCGGGAGCCATGGATACAAAAAATGGCATTGGTGGATGGACAGGTGGAAGTCTTCTTCCCACCACGGCCCGTTTCGATTCCCGGGCAGCGAAGCAATTTTCAGTAGAGCATACGACGGTGCATCCGTGTCTCCCTGGTGGTCTAGTGGTTAGGATTCAGCGCTCTCACCGCTGCGGCCCGCGTTCGATTCCCGGCCTGGGAAACCATTTTCAGCGTGACTATTGGCTAACTGTTCTTCCGAAATGCGCTGTACAGTTGTTTATTGATCTTCATAGTTCCTGGGTGCTGCAGTGTGTAGTGGCTCATTGGAATAGTGTCCTGATGCAGAATTGTTTGTATGTGTATGGATGATTGCTTCTGCAGTTAAGTTCTTGGTTCGCGTGCGTTGTTTTCCTGTAGAGGCTGTTTTGAATTTACCATTGACTGTTGGTTCTACTGTGACATCTAGAAATGGCACTTTGTTGTTGTTCTCCTCTTTTGTGAATTTTATGCCAGTAAGGATACTGTTGATGGTGTTGTCGGTTTCCTCTAATTTGTTTCATTTTGTGCTGACAAAAGTGTCATCACTGTGGCGGCCCAAAGTTTGGGTTGGATCGTTGGAAGGGCTGTTTGTTCGAGTCTCTGCATTATTGCTTCTGCGAGGAATCCTGATACTGGTGGTTTCATGGGTGTTCCGTTTAGCTGTTTGTTAGTCTTTGTTACTGAATATGAAGTGGGTTGTAAGGCACAGCTCCGCAGCTCCAGTGTTATCTTTGCTGATGAAGTTGGTGCTGTTTGGTGTTTGTGTCTTTGGTTCTTCCAGTAGTGTCTTCAGTTTTCTTTGGCGACGTTGATGTTAATGGATGTGAACAAGGCTGTATGTCAAAGGACAACATTATTCTATCCTCTTCTACCTTGGTGTCTTTGGTACTCAAGAATTCTTGGATGGAGTAACTGGAGTGGCGTGAATCTTCGACTGGTGTTTTAGTCTTCAGTGGAAGCCTTTGACTAGTCTGTATATTGGTGTTCCAAGTAGTGAGACTATGGCCTGAGGGGGGCTCCTGGTTTGAAGAGGAGGAGAACAACAACAAAGTGCCATTCCTAGATGTCACAGTAGAGCGAACAGTCAATGGGGAACTTCAAACTGGCGTCTACAGAAAAACAACACACACAAACCAAGTACTTAACCGCAGAAGCAATCATCCCAACACCCACAAACGAAGCTGCATCAGGACATTATTTCAACGAGCCACTACACACTGCAGCACAGAGAAACTACGAAGAGCACAAGAGAAATACGTATATAGTGTATTTAAGGAGAACGGGTACCCAATAAACCCAGTCCGCCGATTTCTCATTGATGCTTCCAAGCTGACTCTCAAAAATTCGGTTTGTCCCTCCATTCTTTCCTGTTTGTTTTTTGTGGGTCTCGAAATCTTTCCCAATCCTCTGACTGAGTATTGGAGTTTGGAAGTTATGTTGAGGCTGTACAGGACATTGGAATATTGTGGAATACTTTTGGAATATTGTGTGCAATTCTGGTCTCCCTCATATCTGAAGAATATTGTGAAATTTGAAAGGGTTCTGAAGCACCAATGGATCCACAGAAGATAGAGGCCCTTCTGCTGACCTGAGTGCGGGAAGGCCTTTAGTGATTCCTCTGCCCTGCTGACGGACCAGTTGGTCCACACCTGGAACGGCTGTTCTCCTGCACTGAGTGAGAGATGGCTTTCAGCAGTTCTTCCCACCTGCTGAGACACCAGTGGGTCCACACCGAGGAGAGGCCGTTCTTCTGTCCCGAGTGCAGGAAGGGATTTGCTCTTTCCTCTGACCTGCTGGCCCACTGGTGGGTCCACATGGGGGAGAGGTCGTTCAGTTGCCCTAAGTGAAGGAATGCCTTCAGTAATTCCTCAGCCCTGCTAAGCCACCAATCAGTCAACACTGGGGAGAAGCTATTTTCGTGCCCCGAGTCCGGGAAGGGTTTTTCCTGTTCCTTCGCCTTGCTGAAGCACCAGTGTGTCCACAGAGGGGAGAGGCCCTTCAGCTGGCCCGAGTGTGGGAATTGGTTCATGTTTTCCTGCAACTTGCGGAAGCACCAGCGGGGGCACCAACGCTCCCAGCAATCAGATCCCACCGGTGTTCTGCCTTGGGTCACCCAATGGACTGAACCTCCTGCCAGTTCTGACAGTGGGTGCAGTGGGAGAGTAGGTGAGGTGTTTTTGTTTTCTGCTGGACTGCAATTGCCTCTCCCACCCCCCACAACCACAACCACACGGTGGGTCATGGGCGTCACGGTGACTCAGTGCTTAGCACTGTTGCCTCATGGCACCAGAAACCCAGGATCAATTCCACCTTGGGGGTCTGTGTTCAATTTGTGGAGGGTAGTAAAATGGATCTGACTGGGTTACTCTTCGGAGGATCAGTGCAGATGTGTTGGGCTGAAGGAGCTGTTTCCACACTGTAGGAGTTCTACGATCCTATGAGCTTTGCTTTCAGAGGACACTGCTGCTCATTGGGCCCGGGACTGCACATTGGCAATGAAATGATCCAGAGAGACCTAAGACCGCAAGATCATCGGAGCAGAAGTTAGGCCATTCGGCCCATCGAGTCTACTCTGCCATTCGTTAGAGTCAAAAAAAAAATGCAGATGCGATTAGCTTCAGTGTGGAAACTGGCCATTTGTCCCAACAAGTCCACACTGACCCTCCGAAGAGTAATGCACCCAGACCCATTTCCCTCTGACTAATGTACCTAACTCTATGGGCAATTAAGCATGGCCAATCCACATGACCTGCACATCTTTGGTTCATGGTAGAAAAGAGGATCACCCAGAGAAAACCCATGCAGACACTGGGAGAATATGCAACTCCTCACAGACAGCCACCCACGGCTGGAATTAAACCTGGGTCCCCTGCACTGTGAGGTTTCACAATGAGCCACTAGATTAATTTAGGATTTCAGGTCAGCATGGACAAATTGGACCGAAGGGTCTGTTTACATGCTGTACGTGTCTCTGACTACTGGTCCTGATGTAAGTTTAAAATAGAGTCCAAGTAACTTTGAATAGTTCAATCTTGTTGAGCTCACCTCCTCAAATGTTTCAAATGAATCCCTCCGAGCGATACAGTTTAAACATGCTGAGTTGGACAAAGTATCCCATCAAGTTCAACACAAACCCAGAGTTGAAGAAGTCAGAAGTCACACGATACCATGGGGACCAAAACTGTTCACAATATTCCAGGTGCAGCCTCATCAACGTCCTGTATAACTACACTATAACTTCCCAACATCTATACTCAATTCCCTAACTGATGAAGGTTCGTGTGCCTAAACCTTTCTTCACTGCCTTGTGCAGCGATGTTATCAGAGATATAGGATCTTCTTTACACTGATCCACAATCCAGCTTCTGGGAGCACAGAAGTAGAGTAGTGCTGCGTGCGTGTGCTGGGCACATAACCCAGAGGTCGATGTGTCAAAACCATGTGATGCTATTGCTCAATGTCTCCATAAGCTGCTTTCCTTGGCAAAGGTGCTGTGTTCTGTATCTTGCCTTTGCATCTGCTTCCCAAACCTTCTTCAGTGGAGGAGTGGCAGTGGAAGCTGGAGCCCAGGAGCTCAACAAACTCCTGGAGCTGGAGGAAGGTCCGAGCTCAAAGAAGCCGGGGTCCCAGCTGGAGGCTGAATTTGCTCAAGGTTTGTATCTATTAACTTATTTAAATGGTATCTACTGTATGGGGATATGGTTTACGTTTAAACTGGAGGATCATGTCAGAGTGTTTGTTTATATTTAGCAGTTGTAGTTCGTAAAATACACTCCCTGAAGGAGCACCTTCTGTGATGCTGCATTTCTTGCCTTCTGCCCTTCCCCCAGTTGTTATCTCCCATCTTGATTTTATATTTCTTTGGTCAAATTTAATTTCATATTAATCAGACTTTGTATTCACTGTGTGCTAGTAAATTGTTTGTTCGAATATTGTAAGTCAAAATGAATGGTGTAATTTCATTTCTGATGTCAGAAGATGACATTGAATGTGCAGGTGTGAATACCAGTAAGTTGTGAAAATAAATCAATAACTTGTGATTTTATAGCAAAAAGAGCAGTTCACCGCAATCAATGGCATTGTCTCATTTGAAGGTGATGAGTTGAGCCTGACCAACAAACCGTTTCATGCAGTCACCCAATTTAATTAAAATTTTCTTCAACTTAATTGAAGATAATAACTCTGGCATGCTAAAATTTATACAATTTGTTTATAAGACTTATTTATATGTCCATTGTTCTGCCACATTGGGGAGACTGGATGCCAACTTGCAGAACATTTCAGGGAGCAGCTCTAGGACTCCAAAACTAAACGACCCCACCGCCCCACGGCTGAATACTTTAACTCCCCCTTCCAGTCCGTTAACGGCATGCAAGTCCTGGGCCGCATCCCCTCCAAGATATCGCAAAATGACGCTTGTAGGAAGAACACTTCATCTTCCGCCATGGGACCCATCAACTACATGGGATCAATGTTGATTTCATCACCTTCCATATTTCTCCACACCCTCACTCCCACACCACGCGCCTTGTCCCAGATCCAACCATCCAACTCGGCATTGGCCTCTTGATCTGTCCTACCTTTTTATCTTGCTTCCCACCTATTCGCTCCACCCTCCTGTCTTACCTCTCCTGATCTCTCCCCACCTCCATCGACATATTCCATTAACAGCTACCTCCCCTTCATCCCCATCTCCTTCCCAATTATCTCTCAGCCCCCTTGGACCAACCTTCATTCCTGATGAAGAACTGATGCTCTAAACCAGGACTGTGGTGAAGGAACATCCTTAATAAGGAAGAGCTCCCAATTCAGATGTATTCCCCGTTTGTTTCCCCGTTAGTCTAGAAATAAGAAATGTCCTTTTCTTCCACTAGAAAGTGGTCTTACACTTTGCGGTGTCTGAAGTGTAATACCACTCCACTTCTTTGCCCACCTTTTAAGAATCCTTTCAACCTGATTTTCGGATAATGGTGGCAGTGACCAAAAGCAATCATTTCACTCCTCTTCAATGCCCCATTTCTCCTCCTATGCACCACTTTGACATGTTGTCTGAGTGTGCTTGGTTTTCAAAATGTAATTTGGCCATTGAAGTGAACAGGGTTAATCTTTATCGATCACGAGCTTTGTTTGCACTAACTGTAATTATCCAGCAATTTGCTGTTTTTTGTTCCACCAAAGCTGGAAACAATGATCTGTATTTATGTTGTACTCAGGTGTGAAAAATCAACCCAAGAATCGTCATATTATTATAGTTGACTGAAGCTGTAACAGGGGGCATTTTGTGGCAGTTTGAGACTAAAAACGTGGCTGGAAAGAATGTAGATTGATGAGGAAAGTCAAAAAGCAGAATCTCTGGCCACAATCTATCAGTCTGGCTTGATTAAGTGGTGGCTCTTCAAAAGCACCTTCCAAGCCACCACCTCAACCACAAACAGCAGGTAAGTGTGAACACAGCATTCCAACTGTGAAATATATCGCATTGCTTCTTTGTTATTGATCAAAATCCTGGAATTCGCTCCTGATCATTATTGCAGACCAAATCATAATTGTGAAGCAATTTATGAGGCAGTTCAGCACCACTTTTTCAAGGACAGTTTGGGAAGGGTTGTTGGCAGAGCCAATGATATTCACATCTCATGAAATAATAAGCAAAGAGGCATGGACAGAGGATTGGCTAACCAATGATACAATTGGGATAAGGGGCATGTTCAGCATAGCAAATTGTAACTAGTAGTCTGCCAGAGGGATCAGTGCTGGGGCAAAAATTATTTACAAAATGGATATGAATTCCTTGGACAAGTAAAGTGAATGCACTATTGCCAAGATTGCAGAAAAGATGGTTGATGGGAAGGCAGGTGGTGAGAATGACATGAAATATCTGCAGAGGGATATAGACAGATTAAGCAAATGAGCAAACCCTTGGCAGATGGAATAGAATGTGGGGGAATGAGGTTGTGCACTTTGACAGGAGGAAAAGTGTTGAATGTTAAATGGAGAAAGCTGTTGAATAGAGGGATTTGGAAGCCCATATCCATGCATCTCTTCAGCCACGTTCAGTGAATAATAGGGAAGGCAAATGGGAGGTTGGCCTTTAAATAGAGTATAAACGTAGGGAGGTTATAGTGAACTTATGTCAGGCACCAGTCAAGCCACAACTGAGCACTGGGAGGGTCATTTACCTAAGGAAAGATATACTGGCTTTGGAGGCAGTCCAGAGAAGGTTGACCAGAATGAAAAGAATATCATATGAAGAGAAGTGAATAGGTTGGGCCTGTACTTATTCGAAGTTAGAAGATTTAGAGGTAACCTTATTTTCACATAAAAGATTCTGAGGATACTTGACGGGGTTAATGTGGAAAAGTTTACCTTTGTGGGTGAGTCTCGCACCAGAGGGAATAACCTGCATTTGAGCGATTGCATGTTGAAGACAGATAGGAATTGTTACTGAGGGCAGTAAATCTGTGGAACATGTTACTACAGAGTGTTGTTGAGCTTGGGTCATTAAGTACATTCAAGGCTGTCAGATTTTTTTTAACCAGTGAGGGAATTGAGGATTATGGGGAAATGGCAGGGAATTGGAGTTGATGCTTACCAGAGCAAACGTGATGTGAATAAATGGCAGAATTGATTCAATGGGTGAATTGAATAGTAAGTAATAAAGGGGAAAAGGGTACAACTGGCAACTACAGGCCAGTCAGTGTTGGAAAATTAGAGATTGTACGGAGTTGATGGTATTTTGGCATTGTTACTGGATTTAACATCTGGAGTTTCAAATTGATGCTGCTATGTCCCCGATGCACATTGAAATCAATTAATATATCTGGAATATAAAGCTTATCGCTGCTTTGGTGATCTTAGCAATTGATATAAGGACCTATCTTTTTAAGGAAGGAAATCTTTAGTCCTTACCCAGTGAGCCGATTGTGTCACTCTTGATCCATAGTAATGTGGTTAACTCGTAACTGCCCTCTGAAATGGAACTTGGTTTTTCTGGGAGATAAAGTGCCACATCCCATGAATGAATAAAGGAAAATATTCAGCAGAAAATTGTCACTGAAGTGAAGATTGTGATCTAATGATAATGGTTAAGTAACCCAGAGATCTAGATCTTCTGAGAACAAAACTTCAAATTCCATCATGATCCCAGTAAGGATAAAACATATTTGAAAGCTGTTCTGAAAGTCCAGTCTTCACAATGACACCTTCTGACACTCACTGCTGTCCTTCAGTCCAAATTGTCTGTGCTGACCAGATATCCTAAATTAACACAGTCCTATTTGCCAACACTTCGCCCATATCCCTCTCAATTCTCCCTACTACCAGACGTCTTTTAAAATGCTGTAATTACACCAGCCTCCACCATTATCTGGCAGCTCATTCCATACACTCAGCACCCTCTGCGTGAGAAAGTTGCCCATAAGGTTCCTTTTAAATCTTTCCACTCTCACCTCAAACCTATACCCTCTAGGTTTGGACTCCCCTACTCTGGGGAAAAGATTTTGGCTATTCACCCTATCCATGCTACTTATGAACTTCTAGAAAGTCACTCCTCAGCCTCCAATGTTCCAGGGAAAACAGCCCCAGCCTATTCAGCCTCTCCATAATCGCTCAAACCCTGCAACTCTGGCAATAGCCTTGTAAATCTTTTCCAAACCCTTTCAGAGGTTCATAACACTTTTCCTGTAGCAGCGAAACCAGAACTGAGCGCAATATTCCAAAAGTGGCCGAATCAATGTCGTTTACAGCCGCAACATGACCTCCCAATTTCTGTACTGAAATGCACTGACCTATAAAGGCAAGCATACCAAACACCTTCTTCGCTATCCTGTCTACCTGCAACTCCACTTTGAGGAAACTATGAACTTGCACTCCAAGGTATCTTTATTGAATAATTCCCGTAAACTGTAGATCCTGCCTTGATTTGCCTTTCCAAAACCCAAATTTCAAAATGGGGTTGAGAAATGTATCAGCCGTAATTGAATAGTGGAACAGACCTGATGGGCTGAATTGCCTACTTTCTGCACCAATGTCGTATGTTCTCTTGCTGTCCTACACACAGAGTGTGAGAGTTGGGAGTGGAATAGGTCATTTGGTCTTTCCAGCTGGCACCAGCACTGAGCAGTTCATAGGTGGATATGAATATGCCCGAATCTATGTAGATAAGCTGGAACTTTTTATCACTGGGGCATCAGAGGTTGAGAGGTGACCTTGGAGAGGATTATAAAATCATGAGGGGTAGAGATGAGGTGAACGGCACGTATACTTTCCCTAGGGTGGGCGTTTCAAGAATAGGGAGCAAAGTTTGAAGATGAGAGGGGAAATATTTTTTAAAAACATGACGGGCATCATTTTATTTTAAGACAAACAGTGGTTCGTGTGTGGAATCATGCCCAGAGGAGCTGATGGATGTAGTTACAATTACAATGTTTAAAAGACATTTGGATAAGCACATGAATAGGAAAAGTTCGGAAGGATATGTGCCAATCACTGGCAGGTGAGACTAGTTTAGTTTCAGAACACAGTCAGCATGGACGAGATGCACTGAATGGTCTGTTTCTGTGCTGTATGACTCTGTAACTGTTCTATACTGGTCTTACAACCGTTTTCTTTCCTTCCCCCATAACCATCCACTTCTTTGTTCTTCAAAGTCAAATGATCTCAGCCTTGAGTACATTCAACGACTGACCGAACTGCAAGAAGACATCCCCACTTCTGCACTCAATTCCTCTGGCTAATATACCACTTGCTTTGCTCATGCTTGCTGCGCCCGTTTGACAACTGGCATTGACTTGTTTCGAAGGACGCTGAGGCCCCTTTATCCATCCACACATCATTCCTGATGAAGAGCTCGTGCCCAAAACGTCGACTCTCCTTCTCCTCAGTTGCTGCCTGACCTACTGTGCTTTTTAGCGCCATTCGTTTCAACTCTGATCTCTAGCATCTACAGTCCCCATTGCACCACATCTCAACATATCACATTTAAATAATGCACCTCATATCTGTTTTTTTTTACATATCAAAGGCTGTAACTTCACATTGCGGCACTGCATTTGCCATGTGTTTGCAAATTGAGAAACAGACCTGGATCAACTTTTCCACAGTCCGCCCCCTCCCTCGATTCACTCATTCCTTTCAGTTGCTTCAAGTCAACGATCGAACCCCAGAATGAAAAAAACAATGGAAAAAGTGGTGAGAAAATGACAATTGTACTCACAAATGTTAGACAGAGGAAGGAAGTTACAGTCTGTGGTGAGGATTAATATTATTAAGAGAGAAAGGAACAGCAGCAGCTTCAGAGCTCACGGTCCAACTTCCACATTTTGACAATGACTAATTGGCTGGGCGACCAAACTCCTTCCGGTCCTCCAAGATTCTCCATTGGTCCATGGAAAGGAGCTTACGTGCCATTTATGCAGTCAACCAGGAGTATGCGCAATGCGTTGCTGACACCAGCGGACATGCGCAGTGTTTGCTGACACTGCGGAGCATGCTGAGTATGCTCTGTCGCGATGCTGCTGTTAATGACAAATTTTAAAGTTAAAAATCACACAATACCTGGTTCTAGTCCAACAAACGTTTTTGAAAGCGCTAGCTGTCGGAGTGCTGCTCCTGTGTCAGGCAGTTGTGGAGTATAAGATCACAAGACAGAATTTATGACCTTGAGGAGAAAGCTAGAGCTTCCGAACAAGTCTTTTGGAGTACAACCTGGTATTGTGTGATTATTAACTTTATACACTCCAGCCCAACACTGACACCTCTAAATCATGACAATTTTTTAAGTGTCCAAATGCGAAAACGAGAGAAAATTGCCGAAGCCATTTTTTTTGCTGAAATGTTTTTCCCTGTGCCTGTGCATTTTATTCTTTTTGGATTTTGTCTGGCTGCTCAACGTTTCTGTATTTACCCCAGGGTAGAGGTATTCCAAAGCTGGAGGTAATAGGTTTAGGGTGTGAGGAGTGGGAAGATTTGAAAAGATTTAAAATGCTAGGAATAGAATATTCGCCGCTTCCAGGGCGAAAGTAATGACTGCAGATGCTGGAGATTAGAGCGCGGTGCTGGTAAAGCACAGCAGGTCAGGAAGCATCCGAGGAGCAGGAGAATCGACGTTTCCGACATAAGCCCTTCACCTTGTCCTCTCCAATGTGGGTTGTGTAACCGCTTAATCATTTCTAGTGGCTGAGCAGAGGCTTATAGGCAAGTTTGGAACACATGAGGATGGCCTCAGCCGAGACCTTGATTTCATGTCACACGACAGGAGACCCAGCTACACGATACACACACACTCTCTCTCACACACACACTCTTACACATTGGCACGCTCGCGCAGACCCTCCCTAACAGACACGCTCTCCCTTAGACATACACAAATACACCCCACACACTCACGGCCACGCATACACCCTCTTACATGTTATATTCCATCACACACACACTTTACCCAGCACACACACGCGCGCACACACGCTCTCTCTTATGCATGCACTTACACACAGCAGTCTTTGGGGTGAATTTGCATTTGCAGGATTATATATTTGGAAGTAGAACCCGTCTGACTCAAGATTGGGTTACAGACATACTATAACCTCTCAGCTTTCATGTGTTGTCTGACCTGAGGTGTCACCTCCTTTTATAAAACATTATGTTACCTGGAGAATGTGACTGAAAAGAAGTTCTGGAATTTGCATATTAATGAACCGAAATCTGTAACCGATTTTAAAAGGTGAAAGACTTAACAGCAATCTAGATTTCTTCAATATATCATTTATGTTGCATGGCACTATAATTTTTGCTATATATTCTGTGTCTTATGATCCTATTCCGCAGCTACCTGATGAAGCAGCAGCGTTCCGAAACCCAGTGCTTCCAAATAGACCTGTTGAACTATACCCTGGTGTTTGTGTGATTTTTAAACTTTGTTTCCAGTGAATACAGCCCACACTTCCCACTGTTGCCAGTAAACGTTGCAATGCCAATGAAACAATGAACCTGCAGTACTGAAAATTTGACAATTTCTAACAATATTAGCTACTCATTCACTGCTCCTTCTGAGATATGACATTGGAAACTTAGTGCTGGAAGCTGAAAGCAATGAGCAACTTTAAAACAAAAACCTGTTGGATCTCACGGCTTTCAACAAGCATTTAAGCCTAGCAGTAAGTTCAGGTAATTTCTACATCTCCCCAATTTTGTTACAGCTTCAAATCTCCCAGCAAAAAGGTGCACAAAAAGTAGTTTTTAAAAAAAAGATCAAGCTCAAAGTGCACACACTCCCCCAACTCCCCCCACCCCCACTCTCTTTATTATTGGTCAGCTGAGATGTTGCTTTGGAACTGGATCCCTGGTACAGCCGGGTAAAGCATGCAGCTGGGACGACTGAGTGAACCCTTTCCCACAACAGCAGGCTCCTTCCCTAAAAAGGACATGAGTGAATCAGATGGGGAGTTTTCCCCTGAAACTGGTTTCATCCTTAGAATCTGAAGTCCAGATTACTCACTGAATTCCAATTCTGCCATCTGCCGCGGCAGGATTCTAACCTGGGAGCCCCCAGTGGCATTCAGCCATGACTCGTTCAATTCCCCCTGCGATGGCACGTGAACTCACTGGTGCCTCCGCAGGTGGGAGGAGCAGGTGAAGCCCTTCTGGCATTTACAGCAGGTGAATGGCCTCTCTCCAGTGTGGACCCGCTGGTGGGTCAGCAGTGCAACTGACTGAGTGAACCCTCTCCTGCACATGGGGCACGTAAATAGCTTCTCTCCCTTGTGGACCCACTCGTGCGTCTGCAGATGGCAGATCCGACTGAACCCCTTCCTGCACACTGAGCAGGTGAATGGCCTCTCCCCGGTGTGAATGCATCTGTGGGTTTCCAGCAGGGATGGGGAAGGGAATCCCTTCACACTGTTCCCACATTTCCACGGTTTCCCCGTTGGGGGAGCTTTCCTTGTGTTGCTTTGGATTTGAAATTACAAACAGAACGGGGACATAGTCTTTCCCACCGTGAGGGGTGAGATTTTGATTCCTCCAAGCTGAGTAAATGGTTTGAAGCACTTTTCACAGTCAGCGCACTGAATCTCCCTTATTCGGTGTCTCAGTATTCTTCCTGCCGCACCAGTGTCCAAAATCTTTCAAGCAAACAAAAGCAATCATGCCTTCTTGATTTGAATGGCTGCTGATATTCAAGTCCCAATCAATCAAATGGTGTTTTAAAAAATTCTCAAGGTCAAGGACCAGGCTCGCAGGAAAGTAGTCTGACACAGAACAAACAGCCAAGAGGCGAGTCTGCTAGAATATAAGTGTTTTATTCCCCGCAGTGTCACCACAACCAGTCTCGTACTTACAACGGGTCTGGCTTATACTCACTCTACATGTTACCAAAACTGGGAGCCGTCAGTTCTCGTAGAGCGGTTGCCAACAACCCACGCTCGGCGGTTAAACGTAACCCCGGAGCAGACTCTACCGAACTGGAGACTTCTCCAGCTGATATACTCTTTTCCAGATATAAACATTCATGTGAACAGCAGAGCAAGGCTAAAAAACACATTCCATTCTGGTTACATACAGATAAGAAGATTCACACGGGAAGGTGTATAACAAGATTCACACGGGACTAAGCGACACCTTCCATTTTCGGTTAGAGCAGAGCAAGGCTAAAAAACACATTCCATTCTGGTTATTCACACGGGAAGGTGTATAACAAGATTCACACGGGACTAAGCGACACCTTCCATTTTCGGTTAGATTCACACATGTATTGGGACACAATTTTAACCCTTTCACCACATTCCACTGCTTGGCCCAATACATGTGTTGCATAATGATTCACACATGTATTGGGACATAATTTTACACCACATTCCACTGCTTGACCCAATACATGTGTTACATTATGCCCATATGTATTCTTTCTAACAAGCGCCTACGTACACGCCAAATATACAAGCAAGTCAGGACATTACAGCATGTTAAAATCACCAGGACCGCTACCAGGATCGACAAGGGTGGGAACAGGAATGTCCCCGCAGTGGAGGACATACCACTCAATATGTCCCACCAATGATGAGCTGACTCCACGTCCACTACACGGGCAGCATGTACTACCTCCTGTCCATGTATAAAGGTAGACACCGTAACCTTGGTGACATTGGTTTGATGCTTTCGTAATATCTGCTTAAGCTCCTCGGATCGGTCCAATGCTCGCTTAAACCGATCCAGGGAAATGTTCCAGGGATTCCTCAGCACTTTCCACTGCACCTTGGTAAAGTGGCGAGCACTGCTATAAGTGGTCAACAAATAGGTGTGATTCTGCCAGTGCCACTGATAGACATTTGAGAGGCATCCCGAGAACGGTGCTGAGGGAAGCATAGGATGTGGATTATTGGTAGCCACACAGAGCGTGTGTGGCCCAATCTGCCACATCATGTCCCTTGGAGTCTCAACAGTCCATTCGCACAGGGCCGTTCCCTTAGTCAAGCAAGGGTCCCGATACCTGTCCATCAGTAGGCAAGTTTTCCCCTGATCAGTCTGTTCACAAGTGGACAGATCATAGGTAATATTGGTATCTGGGCTAAACCACTGTCCCCTTGTCTTCAGAAAATAATATCCAGAAGATGTAATCACTGGTAATACATAATATCGACAGACCGTAACAGTGTGGGTTACATTCATGGTAACAAAGTATCCGTTACACATAGTTGCGTTACACCATGTTCGCTCTGGATGGGTTATCATCCACAATTTCTCAGATACATTCCATAGTCCCCTCCACGCCTGTACATTGGGGGATGTTACCACACGCAAAAAGCGTTCTTTCTGTATTTGAGCATGCAACATTTGAATATGACAGGCAGTCCAATTTAACTGAGCCGTAATGTTCTCAAACAGTTCCTGAGTGGCGCCCCAGACATCCAGTTCCCATTGCAGAGATCGTATCATTATTTCAGCTGTCTCTCCTTGAGTCATCATTACGGATGGCATCCACCTTCCAATAGTATGTAGTCCTTGTGAGGTGGCCTGTCCCGCTTTCCATTGGGCTGACCCATCTACGAACCAAGCCGTGGCTTGTTCATCCGGGGTCAGTTCATCATACCGTTTTCCCATCTTAACGGGTGATTCCTTGTATTCAATCACCTCAAACCGCTTTTCCCCTTCCTCAGGGGCCTCCGCCACTTGCTCATGTAGGACTGACACTCCTTTCTGTCCAGTCCGCACTCTCTCCGACACATACCATTTCCATTTAATGATGCTGCTCTCTTGGGCAGTTCCTATTCGGTGGGTAGTGGGGTCACTAAGTACCCACGGAAGAATAGGGATAGCTGTTCTCATGATCACTTCATGTCCAATGGTCAGGGCTTCGGTTTCCACCAAGCCCCAGTAGCATGCTAATAACTGTTTCTCTAAGGGGGTATACCGTTCCCCTGCCGGGGGTAATTTTCGGGACCAAAATCCCAGTGGCTTACGGGTTCTTTCCTGTTTTTGCCATAAGCTCCAATTGGCATAATCCCCCTGTGCTGAGACTTGCAGTTCTACAGGTCCTGACTGTATCTTTCCCAAGGATACAGCTTGCTGTATCGCTTGCTTGGCCATTTCAAATGCAGTTTGATGGACCTCCGTCCATTCGAATGCTGCCTTTTTCCTCGTAACTCGATACAAAGGTTTTAAAATTTGTCCTAAATGGGGAATATGCTGTCTCCAGAATCCGAATAACCCAATAAATTGCTGCACGTCCTTCTGGGTGTGAGGGACGGCAAAGACCTGAATCTTATTTTTAGCTTTCGCAGTGATTTCCCTTTCCCCCTTGTTCCACACGATTCCTAAGAATTTTACCGTTTGTGAGGGACCCTGGATTTTGGCTGGGTTGATCTCCCACCCATATCCTCGCATATGTTGAACCAGTTGGTCCAGCAATTCCTGAACCTGCTTCTGACTTGTCCCCTGTATCATCATATCGTCAATATAGTGCGAGATCATCACTTCGTCAGGCACTTTAAAGGCAGCCAAGTGTTCTGCAACTATCCGGTGGCAGATAGTAGGGCTATGCAGATATCCTTGAGGCAGTCGCGTGAACGTGAATTGTCTACCCTCCCAAGTGAATGCGAACTGTTCCTGCCTATCTTCGGGAATAGGAATTGTGAAGAAGGCATTAGCCAAATCAATTACTCCGTACCACACCCCTGGATGATGTTGGATTCGTCCTATAATAGTGACGGCATCCGGGACCGCTGCCGTCAAGGCCGGAGTGTGACGGTTTAGTTGCCGATAATCTACCGTCATCCGCCATGACCCATCGGCTTTATGTACGGGCCATAAGGGGTTATTCCACGCCGTGGTGCATGTCCTAAGCACTCCCGCTTCCAAATAATCCTTAATTGTGGCGGATATTTCTTTATGTCCGCCGGGAATCCTATACTGTCTAAGACTTATTACGCGATCGGCGATCGGGATGGGGAAGGGGTCCATTTTAACCTTTCCCACTAACACTGTCCTACAGCGCAAATTCATTTTCGTGATTCCAAATTCAAACTTCCCTTGTTGGAGGTGAAGTGTTAAACCGGCCAGAATGTCCATTCCCAGGATCCATTCTCTAACCGGTGTAATGATAATTGAATAAGTTTTAATGGGAATTGTACCTATCTTTAGGGGCAATTGTACTGTTTTTCCTTCAATCAGATTACCTCCCAGCCCAACCAGCGTGACTGGGGTTCCTTTAAACTTATGGGGCGTCCCATAGATTAAGGTGGCCTCCGCCCCTGTGTCCACTAGAGCCATAACGGTTTGGACGGATTTGCGCCAATAGATAGTCAATGATACATGAGGTCGAATGTCGTCTGCTGACCATTGGCTCGTTCGTGGGCAAACCCTTGGGGCTTGGCCCGATTCCTATTGTTCCTCCCATTCATCTTCCCCAGACAGCACTGGGTAAAGACGTTTGCCTCGTCCTTCTTTGTTCTTGCCTTTCTTACTAGGTTTCCGGCCACGCCTATCCACTTTATAACACTCTCGGAGGGGAGGCCGTACCTCCTCCTCCTCCTCGTCCTCCGAGGATTCCCACCGCTGGGAAGTGGAAGTTCTACCCCTTCGAGGCTCATTAACAACCGGACCCCGTGTCTGACATTTTTGTGTTAGTAATTCCACTAGGTCTTCCATAGTGGGTCGGGACTCCGTCTCTACCCGGGACACCTTCAGTCCCTTTCGTCTGCATAAGTCTTTTAATTCCGGTGTAGGTAGGCCATCAATCTCCGATGCTGGGACCTGCGCCCGTATCAAAGCTTGCCACAAAGCACGCCGTGAGGGGCCTTGGTTACTTCCTTGATTAGGGTTTACTTTTCCCCCTGCCCGAGCCTCAGGGCGACGCCCCTCCGTGCCCCCCTGAGAAGCACGGGTTGTGGGTCCCCAATCCCCCAAACCACCCATCTCCCTCATCATACTACGGGCATCTCCTAGGGTTTCTCCCCGTCCACTCAACATTATGGTTAATAACAGTGGTTTATAAGGGGGGGGGGGGGGGGGGAGCAGTCTTCACTAGGTGGTCTCTAGTCTGTCTACTAACATTTGTGTTATCTACCTCGTCCAGCACTCCCAGCAACAGGGCATCCCGCACACACAAACGGGTTAGCCTCTGAACCCCTTCCTTAATTGTTGTCCAAGTTCCTTCCAAGGGGGGCCAATCGGACGGGAAGGGATACTGTTCGGCCACTGCCCTGGCATACATCCCAAATAGGGTCCCCATACTGCGATCTATTACCATATCCTTGGCTTGGTTGCGGTACCCCAGGTCTATGGCAGCATCCTTTGCTAATCCACCAAACTTGGGAGCATCCTGATAGTCTACCTGCACTTGTTGCCCCCCTTCCTCGAGGAGCCGAATTAGCCATAGCTCTAACGGCTCCCCAGGATTACGTCGGGTTTTCTGGGTGATAAACAGCACCTCATCGGTAGTGAAGTCTTCCGTTAATTCAGAGAATTCTGCGGGAGGCTGAGCCCGCGGTAATTCATGCATAATTGCCTCCCCTTGTTCATTCCGTATAGGGTTTCCTTTCTCATCTAACATTACCTCCCGTTGCACTGGGAGACGTCTCTGAACCTGCTTTCTCCTAACCACTGGTTTAGCTTGGAGTACGGGTGGGTCCTCTTCGTACTGATCATCTAAATCTCCCCAAATGTTCCCATCCCAATGATCGATATCCCACCGATCCCCGTTATTTAACTGGGCTACAAACGCCCGTACTTGTACCGGGTCCGGGGTTCGAGGGACCTTCCTTTTCTCTTTCCGTTTCTTAGCAGACAGATACATAATAGTTCGTCCTGCTAGTTCAGTTAATGCTGTCAATTCAGCTTTTAACTTCATAATTTCCTGCCTCAACATAGAGGCATCTCCCGAACTGAGTCCCTGCTCATGTTTCAGGAGGGCTAATTCTGCTTCAGCTTTTTGGCGCTTGTCTGACTGTTGTCTACAAGCCGCCGCACAGGCCCACATCCTCCGCTGTACCCCAGGCAAGGGGTTCTTCGGCAGGACTGGGATCCTCTCAAGGGTGGACAGCAGCGACCCTGGGGTTCCTACGCCCTCGGCCTCCCAGTCCTCCGGTCGCCCCCCACCATTTCTCAAACAAACTGCCACGCCATGCCACGGCCCATGCCATCCCGGGACGGTCGGGACCTCCACAGTTTGTTCCTCTGGTTTCTTAGCCTTTTTCCAAAACATTGTTCTGTATCAAAATCTTTCCTCAATTGCGATTGATCCTGCCGACTACGCCAAAATGTTTTTAAAAATTCTCAAGGTCAAGGACCAGGCTCGCAGGAAAGTAGTCTGACACAGAACAAACAGCCAAGAGGCGAGTCTGCTAGAATATAAGTGTTTTATTCCCCGCAGTGTCACCACAACCAGTCTCGTACTTACAACGGGTCTGGCTTATACTCACTCTACATGTTACCAAAACTGGGAGCCGTCAGTTCTCGTAGAGCGGTTGCCAACAACCCACGCTCGGCGGTTAAACGTAACCCCGGAGCAGACTCTACCGAACTGGAGACTTCTCCAGCTGATATACTCTTTTCCAGATATAAACATTCATGTGAACAGCAGAGCAAGGCTAAAAAACACATTCCATTCTGGTTACATACAGATAAGAAGATTCACACGGGAAGGTGTATAACAAGATTCACACGGGACTAAGCGACACCTTCCATTTTCGGTTAGAGCAGAGCAAGGCTAAAAAACACATTCCATTCTGGTTATTCACACGGGAAGGTGTATAACAAGATTCACACGGGACCAAGCGACACCTTCCATTTTCGGTTAGATTCACACATGTATTGGGACACAATTTTAACCCTTTCACCACATTCCACTGCTTGGCCCAATACACGTGTTGCATAATGATTCACACATGTATTGGGACATAATTTTACACCACAAATGGCTCTGTCAGAAGTTGATGGATCATTTGCTTTCAGATTTCTTTCTGCACATATTCCTGCAAAATAAATCACAAAATAAGTGATCATGGTCAGTACAGTTAAATGAACATAACAAAGGTGGCAATTTCGGTCGATTTCCAGATGCCTGCTGATCACACATTATCCAGCACACAGAAACCTGAAAACACTTATGCAACCAGATAGCCTTAAGTGTGTTTGGAGGAAAACTTCATTTCAGTGACAATAGCATGGAATAAAGTGCCTAAAAAGGTGCTGGAAATGGAGCTGAATCAAGGATATGAAAATGAAATGTCAAGGCTGCTTGAGAAAAGAAAGCCAGTTAGATACTGAATGACTTCCTGCTGTCGGAGTAAATAAAAAAATGATGACAAAAAAGGACGTGACCCCATTACTACATTAGAAGGTGAATAATAATTGCAAAGAAACTTTTACAACAGCCAACAATATCAGATATACAAATGAAGCATCATACGTCTACATTTTATATCAATGCCCTCATCCCTTAAAGGCTGCTCAGTTCCATAAGAAATTACCCTTTTAACTGTGAACATGAGGAAAGAAGCAATCCTTTTCTCGGGTGCAAACTGTAAACCTGCCAAACTGAAGGAATACACTAGGAAAACGCTCTTACGAGAAAAAAAGAGTAGCTGAGCACCTTTGGAGACTCTGCTCCCTCCCTGGATTCAATCCAGTTGCTACAAGTGAACAGTGTTTCATCCACCCCATCTCCCCCTCCCTCCCCCTGTCCCACTCTCGGAGGATGGGGAATGGAAAGGGGGTGACATTGCTTTGCTCCAAGATGTTGCCCAGAGAGAGGGAGTTTCATTCTGAAACTGACAGGGCTGATCCCCGTTGTGACGTCAACAATGGAGGGCGTGCCGGACATCTGCCCTGCAGTTGAGGCACGTGTGGAGGGTAGTAAACTTTGCAAACTCCTACTCTCCTCGAAGTCAAGCAGTTTGAGTTCAAGCAATGGCTTTAATTTTAGGCTAGAAAACCTCCTCTGTGCCATGGGAACCCTCCTCCCATGGGGAATGCAGGTTTACAGATTCATAGTAACAGGAGGAGTCGGCCATTTAGGCCAAATCCTCCAACCCTGGCAACATCCTTGTAAATCATTTTGGAACCATTTCCAGTTTCACAACATCTTTCCGATAGGAAGCAGACCAAAATTACATGCAATATTCCAAAAGTGGCCTGACCAATGTTCTGTACAGTGGCAACATGAGCTCTCAATGTTTTTACTCGATACTCTGAACAATAAAGCAAAGCATAACAAACTCCTACTTCACTATCCTATCTGCATGCGATTCTACTTTTAAGGAGCTATCAACCTGCACTCCAAGGTCTCTTTGTTCAGCAACACTCCCGGGGACTTTACCAATAAGTGTAAAAGACCTGTACTGATTTGCTTTTCCAAAATGCAGAACCCCACATTTATCTACATTAACCTCAATCTGCCACTCAGCTCATTGGCCCATCTGATCAAAATCCCGTTGTAATCTGAGGTAATCTTCTTTGCATCCACTACACCTCCAATTTTGGTGTCATCTACAAACTTGGTAACTATACCTCCAATGTTTAGATCCAAATCATTTGTATAAATGACAAAAAGTAGTGGACCCAGCACCGATCCGTATTATGCACCACTGGTCACAGGCCTCCAGTCTGATAAGCAACCCTTCATCACCACCCTCTGTCTTCTGCCTTCGAGCCAGTTCTGTATCCAAATGGCTAGTTCTCCCTATATTCCATGAGATAAAACCTTGCTCACCTGTCTCCCATGAGGAACCTTGTTGACTGCCTTCCTGAAGTTAATATAGATCACGTCCACCGCTCTGCCTTCATCAATCCACTTTCTTACTGAGAGTCATAGAGATGTAGAGCATGTAAACAGACCCTTCTGTCCAACCCGTCCATGCCGTACTGATGTCCCAATCCAATCTAATCCCACCTGCCAGCACCCAGCCCATATTCCTCCAAATCCTTCCTATTCATATACCCATCCAAATGCTTCTTAAATGTTGCAATTGTACCAGCCTCCACCACTTCTTCTAGCAGCTCATTCCATACACGTATCATCCTCTGCGTGAAAAAGATGCTCCTTAGAGCCCTTTTATATCTTGCCTCTCTCACTCTAAACCTATGCCCTCTAGTCCTGGACTCCACCATCCCAGAGAAAAGCCTTTGTCTATTTGTCCGATCCATGCCTCTCATAATTATGTTAAACCTCTATAAGGTCACCCCTCAGCCTCCGACGCTTCAGGGAAAACAGCCCCAGCCTGTTCAGCATCTTCCTGTAGCTCAGATCCTCCAACCCTGGCACATCCTTGTAAATCTTTTCTGAACCCTTTCAAGTTTCACATCTTTTGGATAGGAAGGAGACCAGAATTGCACGCAATATTCCAACAGTGGCCTAACCAATGTCCTGTACAGCCGCAACATGACCGCCCAACTCCTGTACTCAATACTCTGACCAATAAACGAAAGCATACCAAACGCCTTCTTCACTATCCTATCAACCTGTGACTCCACTTTCAAGGAGCTATGAACCTGCACTCCAAGCTCTCTTTGTTCAGCAACACTCCTTAGGACCTTACCATTAAGTGTATAAGTTCTGCTAAGATTTGCTATCCCAACATGCAGCACCTCGCATTTATCTGAATCAAACTCCTTCTTCAGAAAACTCAATCAAGTTTGTCAGACATGATTTCCCACGGACAAAACCATGCTGACAATCGCTAATCAATTCTTGCTTTTCCAAATGCATGTAATCCTATCTGCCAGGATTCTCTCCAACAACTTGTCTCCCACGGATGTTAGGCTTTCTGGTCTTACGTTCCCTGGCTTTTCATTACCACTTTCTTAAATAGTGGCACCACATTAGCCACCCTCCAGTCCTCTGACACCTCACCTGTTACTATCGATGATACAAATATCTCAGTAAGAGGCCGAGCAATGATTTCCCTGGCTTCCCACAGAGTTCTAGGGTACACCTGATCAGGTCCTGGGGATTTATCCATTTTTATGCATTTCAATACCTCCTCCTCTGTAATATGAACATTTTCCAACATGTCACAGTCTATTTCCCCACAGTCTATATCTTCCATGCCCTTCTCCACGGTAAACACAAATGCAAAATAATCATTCAGCATCTCCTCCATCTACTGAAGTTCCACATATAAGCCGCCTTGCTGATCTTTAAGGGACAATATTCTCTCCCTTATTTCCTTTTTGTCCTTAATGTATTTTTAAGAACACTGGATTCTCCTTAACTCTATTTGCCAAAGCTATCTCATGTCCCTTTTTTGCCCTCATGATTTCTCTCTTAAGTATGCTCGTACTGCCTATATACTCTAAGGATTCACTCAATCTCTCTGACGTATGCTTCCTTGTTTTTCTTAACCAAAATCTTATTTTCTCTAGTCATCCAGCATTCCCCAACCTACTCGCTTTTCCTTTCACCCTAATTGGAATAAACTGTGTCTGGACTCTTGTTATCTCATGTCTGAAGGCTTCCCATTTTCCAGCAGTCCCTTAACCTGCGAACATCTGCCGCCAATCAGCTTTTGAAAGATTTTGCTTAATACCTGAATCTTCCTCCAATTTAGAACTTCAACTTTTAGGTCTGATATATTATTTTCAATCACTATTTTAATGTTAATAGAATTGGGGTTGTTGGCCGTTAGGTTTTGCACCCTCTCCAGTATGTACATCCTCATTGTGAATTAGAAAAATTCCTTGTACACACTTAACAAATTCCTCTATTTGGCAGATAGGTAAATGGGCAGGAGTTATGCCTTGGGTCCAATCTTCCTTCATTCCCATCACCCAACCCCCAATCCCACCCCAATAGTCCAATGGCATTTACCCCTGCAACTGGCGAATGTGTGACACCAGTCCATTTATCTATTCCCTCCTCGCTATACAAGGGGCCAAACTTACCTTCCAGGTGAAGCGGCACTTTACCTGCACTACCCACAACCCAGTGTACTGCATTTGCTGCTCACAATATGGGCTCATCGACATTGGGGAAAACCAAGCATAAACTGGGTGACTACTTCGCAGAACATTTACGTTCTGCCCGCAAAAAAGACCCTGACCTTCCAATTCCACACCCCACCCTGTCCCTGGCCAACATCTCTCTCAGGTTTGCTGTATTGTCCCAGCGATGCTCAGCAGTAGAACGAAGAGCACCGAATATGACACTTGGGTACCATACATCCCTCCGGTCCCAATATCGAATTCAATAATTCTAGGGCCTGAACCTCATAGTATCCTCGTCCCTACCACACACACCAAGCCTTGTTATCACACAGTCTGTCATTCCACACTACTTAGCCACGAACAGTCACCATTAACAGTCATTCACCCTCCCACGCAGATCGTTATCAACTCCTTTTTCTGTCCAACAGTTCTTCCCTCGCTTTGGGCTCTGTCCTGATCTCCGCCTTCCTCCCACAATATCTCCTGCATATAAACCGACATTTTCCCAATCACCATCAGTTCTGTGGAAGGGTCACCGGCAACTCCTGTTTTTTGTTTCTGATATACAGCATCCACAGTTCTTTCAGCTTTTTATTGAGAGAGAGTTGGAAATTTTTTCGAGAGACAGAAAGAGAGGGGTGAGAGACAGACCAGATATGAACTGTTGTTCTCCATTCTTACTCATAACGGAAAATCATTGTAGTGCTATCACTTCCCTTCAGCATGAATGGAGGTCACGGCGCATCCGTGAGCTGGTTGCGCAGCAGTAACACGTCTGACACCAGATCAGAAGGTTCCTTGTTCAAATCACGGCAGGCTCACTTAAATCAACTTCTTACATTCCAAATCAAGAAAGGAACACTTTCACTCCGTGCATCTCTTCAGCCAAATCTTCTTTGCGGAAACTTTCGATCACATGTGAAGCTTTGCTGTCGCTTTGATTTGTGAACCCTGTGTCAGGGAGGTGGTGTGCCCATTGTCTGGGTAAATGCTCAGCTCCCCGCAATGTGAGAAGTAAAACACAAACTGTTCATCACGGGATTTAAACACACAGCCGCTTCGTTCAGTTGGTGACCACGCGGTGTGAATAACATTATACCGATATTTTTACAATAAAATCTAGAAATTGCCAACTTTGTGTTTCCATCTATCAGGAGGTCCCAGCTCCTTCTGTCATAGCAGAGTGACAGCGAGTTCAGATAGAAATGTTTCCCACCAACAGCAAAACCTTTCCTCTCACTGGACACAGTTAAAATTATCTTTATTCAACAGAAGGAGCGGAAACTACAGTCTGACGGCCCCTCTCCATATTAACGGTGAGCCTGAATTTCATAAACGGTGTCAGTAAAATCCAGTGGCGGACACTGATTTAGTTCAATCTGTTTTTTTCCCAAGCGTAATTCACCGAGAGGATGCTGCTGTGTGAAACAGCGTGGGGAATTAATGCAGGGGCTCCTGCGCATGGGACACACCGCAACTGATGTGTTTCACCTTCACCAGTTTATTCCTATCTCGGAGAAGAGAGGTTTGATGATTCGGATCATAGCAGGCCGACAGAAAACAGGAGAAGAGCACGCAGACCTTCACAAGCTTGTCTCCACAGCTGGGTCATCGTGGCCCGTGTATCAGTATGGGATAGTAATCTGCATCTACTGACAGGAAGCACAGCAAATTGGAGTGCTGGTGGGACTATCACACAGGAGAAAACGGCTTCGACCTATCAACTGGAGTGGCTCACAATGCGCAACTCCGCTCACCTCAACTGAATAACTGTAAACAAATTACTCAGTGATTCAAAGGAATACTCGGTTTTGAATCTGCATTGTGGAATGGACCTTCGAGAATGACGTCAACACACCTTCATTGCTGTGATGGAGTATCCTGTTGGGCAGAATATATCTGTTGTCAAATTTCCTACGTTCTGTTGGTCCAATTCTGATTTCACTGAGAATCATGAAATGTGGGACAGCGCAGACTGAGGCTACGCAGCCCACCTTTGCTCTGCTGGTTTAAAACAATATGTAATTAAGTGTCTCATTCTGTCGCCTTCTCCCTGTAAATCTGCATATTGTTACATTGAACATGCCCACCGAATTCCCTTTTGTGTCCATTGAATCTGCCTCTTCGTAACTGTCAGACAAAGACTTACTGACCCCACTCCCTGTGTGAAAACGGTCTTCCTAATGTCACTTTTACTTATTTTCCTGATGACTTTAAATCTCTGCCAAATCATTCTCGATCCTTTCAGGCCTGGGAGCATTTTCACTGCATTATTTCCTCTGTCTAAAACCCTCATGACGTGGAAAACTTCAATCAGGCCAGCTTTCAGCCCTCTGTTCTCCAAAGAGAGCTGCCACAAACTTTCCAATCTCCCTTCATTGCTGACATTCCTCAGGACGGTAACATTCACGTTAACCTGTTCAGCGCTTCCTGAAGTATCATCCTCAGAATTGAGCGTAATACAGGTGGAGGATTCATTCAGACTCGGATTGCGCGGGCGAAAAATCTGCAATACTTGTTTTCACTTTCAACAAATGTTTCCCTTCGCCATGTTCACTGCAATGGCAGCTCTGCGCCGTCCCTAATTCAGGCCGTCCGATCTTATTTGACGAAGCGGCTTTTTGAGAAAATTCGTCGGGCATTTTTGCTCAGGTCAATTTAAGGAATGATGGTTCGCCTGGGTTGGGAACACGGGAACTCTCACACGGCAAATATAAACTCAGAGAGTAATGTACACTGGAGACTCTGAGCCAGCTGAAACTTGCTCAGTGCGAAATACATTCCAGTTTTCTCCAAGAATTTCAAGCAGCAAAGAGTTTCCAGAGCATCTGCTTGTCATTCTGTCCCCGGGGCGCTGATGTTTGTCTCATCCCCAGGAAGTGATATGTCTCCGCTGGCGGATAATTAAACCAATTTGTTTCTACTCGTACGCTTTTCTGGAGGGAGTGTAGAGTCCATTCGCACTTCTGCTCTTTATCTCCCAATCCTTTAGGGTGAGAGGTGTCACTTACACTAATGCGTGGGAAGTGAGTAACTTTGATTGTGAATTTCCTCCAAAGATGCTGTGCTGACGGGGCAGAGAGAAATGGACATCGAAGACTCTTCCCTGAAGTAAATTCATATGAGCACATTGTTGTGCAGCCTGCTTGGTGTTCAGAATTTGTCTTCAAGCAGCAATCTTACGGAAAGTCTATTGCAAAGTGGACATCGCTTTCATCGCTGCGACCACGCAGCATTTAACATCTGAGCCCCAAGTGCCTCAGATGAAAAGAATCCGAGTGAAACCTTCACTCACTGAGAGTCATCCCACGGCCTTGAGCTGCGGAACTGCAGACAGTTCAACACGGAAGGGATGATTAAAAATGAACCATTGTTGCTCCCTCAGCCTCTCTGTCCCAGAGACAGGCAGCGGGACGGCATAAACACGTAGCATCATTCTCCCGCCGAGAGAGGCGGTCCAGTCCATCGTGTCCACGACGACTCTCTGCCACTTTGCTCTCTCTGAAATGATTCACAATCGGTGATATCTGTCCGAATACTAAGGGACTGTGTCTGAATGGTGATACAGTTTCTGACATGCTGATCGTCTTGTCATCCACATCCGAACCGGCGAGGCGAATAACGGCAGGCAAGGCACGAAAGCACAAGGTATGCGTCTCAGCTCATTGGCATCTCAGACAAGTGGTTTTGCGATTCAATTCAGAGGAAACCGACGAAGAACAGGAGAAGACCACTCAGACCTCCAAAAGCAAGTTACTTGAACGGTGTGAGTTTCGCGAGAGTATCGGTATGATTCGGGGCATTCAGACACACAGGAAGTCGTTGAAAGGCAAGATGCTGAACGGAGTACCATCACTCTGGAAAGTCGCTCCAGGAGACATTGAACAAAAAGAGAGGATGGTTCCGAACCAACGACCTCTGGGTTATGGGCACAGCACGCTCCCGCTGCGCCACCCTGCTCCTGCATACAGTGCCGTTTTCCACAGGTCCCTTCAGCCGTTCGTCTGGCGCGTGGCATGCACGTTCGAGACTGATGTCAAAGTTCTCCACTGCTGTCGTCTTATATGGTGTTGCGCAGACGTATGGAGGCTGTGTAAATATAAACTTTTTCTAACTTCCCACATTGTGTTGGTCGAACTGTGATTTCACTCTGAATAGATGCCATGCGGCCCACCTTCGCTCTGCTGGGTCGACACAGTAAGTAAATGTGGGTCTCTATTCGTTTCATTCTCTTGCCTTCTCCATGTAATTCTGCACATTGTTACTTTAAGCATGACCACCGGATTCCCGTTTGCGTCTAATGAATCTGCCTCTTTGTCAGTGTCAGTTAGGGATTGACTGACCCCAACCACTCCCTGTACGAAAGCGTTCTTCCTAATGTCACTTTTGGTTCTTTTCCCCATGACTTTAAAACTCTGCCGAATCGTTGCCGATGCTTTCAGGCGTGGGACATTTTGACTACATTACTTTCTCTGTCTCGACTTCGCATGACTTGGAAAGCTTCAATCGGGCCAGATTTCAAACTTCTGTTCTCCCAGGAGAGCTGTCCTAAATTTCCAATCGACCCTCATCGCTGACATCCATCAAACACCGCACCATTCAACCTCTTCAACGCTATCTCCAATCATTTCGCTTCGCTGCTTTCTGTCCCATTGGTACGCCAGGGAACCCAACCTCGTTTAACGAAGGTGCTTTTCTGAGAAAATTAAACAGGCACTTTTGCACAAGTCATGAAACGCGGGCCCGTCGGGCATTTAAACCCGGAGGTCTCGCATGTCTGCGTCGATGCAAACCCAAAGGTTGAATCACACCCCTAGACCAACAAGCCAAACAGAATGCCTTCCTGCGCCCCCGCTCTTCCTCTTGAACCAGCTGAGTCTTGCTCAGAGTGAAGTATAGTTGACATTGAACAGGCTTGGGCTATTTTCTCGGGAACGTCGGAGGCTGAAGGGTGACTTTAAGGAGGTTTCCAAAATTATGAGGGGCATGGATAGGATAAATAGGCAAAGTCTTTTCCCTGGGGTCGGGGAGTCAAGAACTAGAGGGCATAGATTTAGGGTGAGAGGGGAAAGATATAAAAGAGACCTAAGGGGCAACATTTTCACGCAGAGGGTGGTGCGTGCATGGAATGAGCTGCCAGAGAAAGTGGCGGAGGCTAGTACAATTGCAACATTTAAGAGGCTTTTGGATGGATATATGAATAGGAAGGGTCTGGAGGGATATGGGCCGGGTGCTGGCAGGTGGGACTAGATTGGGGTGGGATATCTGATCAGCATGGACGGGTTGGACCGAAGGGTCTGTTTCCACGCTGGACATCTCTATGACTCTATGAACAGCTGCTTCTCATTCTGTATCTCTGCTGCCATTTGCCCGTCCCCAGGAACCGGGCCCTCTCTATTGGCAGAAAATTAAACCGTTTTCTTTCTAAACTTTTCTCTGACACCGGAGTGACCAGTGACAAGCATTGCCCTCCTCAACATAGGGTACAGAGAACAGGAGAAGACCCCGCAGACCTCCACGAGTGTGTCATCTCAACTGTGCACATTGGGCCTGTGCATCAATGTGAAATATTTACGTCGAAGTTTTTTGGGAAGCAAATGAGAAGGCGAGGTGCACAACAGTGCGCCGTTGTACGGGAAAGCTGCTAAAGACGACATTGAGTGAATAGGAAAGATGGTTTCCCTTCTGGGTTATGCTCCCATCACGCCCCGGCAGACATATCGCCGGCAAGCAAATATTAACTCTGTCTAAATTGCCACATTCTGTTTTTATGATCCGTGACTTCACACAGACGCACAATTGACGTGCTCCCTCCTGAATATCCTTCCAGGCTCGAACATACCTTCCAGGTGAAGCAGCACTTTACCTGCACATTTGCCGCAGCCTCGTCTACTGCATTCGCTGCTCAGTGTCGTTTCCCCAACGGAGCATGAAGTATAAACTGGATGACTGCTTCGCAGAACATCTCGGTTCTGCCCGCAAAAAAAGGCCCTGAGCTTCTGTTTTCCTGCCACTTTAACACGCCACCCTGTTCCCTGGCCAAAATCTCTGTCTCAGGCTTGCAGCAGTGTTCGAGCAAAGCTCAGCTCCAGATGGAAGAACAACGCCTCATATTCCACTTCAAACCTCTACAGCCCTCCGGTCTTCAAGATCGAGTTGCATGACTTTAGGGCCTGAAATCCCCCATGTCCTTGACCCCCACCACACACATACGAGCCCTTGTTATCACATAGTCTGCTACGACAGACTACTTATTGTTAGCCACTAACGGTCTCCATTAACAGTTATTCACCCTCCCTCACGGATCGTTATTCACTTCTTTGTCCCTCCTATTGTTCTCTCTCTGAGCTGGTAGGAAACAGAGCAATGTACACTGGAGACTCTGAGCCAGCTGAAACTTGCTCAGTGTGAAATACATTCCACTTTGCTCCAAGAATTGCCAGCAGCAAAGAGTTTCCAAAACATCTGCTTGTCATTCTGTCCCTGGGATGCGGTTTCTGACATGCGGATCGTCTTGTCATTCACGTCGGCGTGGCGAATTACTGCAGGGTAGGCACGAAACCACAAGGTATGCGTTTCAACTTTATCGGCTCATTGGCATCTCAGAGAAATGGTTCTGCAATTCAGTTCATAGGAAACCGACGAAGAACAGGAGAAGACCACTCAGACCTCAAAAATCAAGCTGCTTGAACTGTGTGCGTTTCGCGAGAGTATTGGTCTGAGATACGGGGCACTTAGACACTCAGGAAGTCGTTTGAAAGGGAATAGGCTGAACAGAGTACCATCACAAAGTAAAGTCGCTCAAGGCGACATTGAGCAATAGCAGAGAATGATTTCGATCCATCGACCTCTGGGTTATGGGCCCAGCACGCTCCCGCTGCGCCACAATGCTTCTATGCGCAGCAACTTTTCCCACAGGTCCCTTCAGCCTTTCGTCTGGCGCGTGGCATGCACGTTCGAGACTGTTGTCAAAGATCTCCACTGCTGTCGTCTTATATGGTGTTGCGCAGACGTATGGAGGCTGTGTAAATATAAACGTTTTCTAACTTCCCACATTCTGTTGGTCGAACTGTGATTTCACACTGAATAGACGCCATGCGGCCCACCTTCACTCTGCTGGGTCGACACAGTAAGTGAACGTGGGTCTCTATTCGTATCATTCTCTTGCCTTCTCCATGTAATTCTGCACATTGTAACCTTAAACATGACCACCATTCCCGTTTGCATCTCATGAATCTGCTTCTTTGTCAGTGTCAGTTAGGGATTTACTGATCCCAACCACTCCCTGTACGAAAGCATTCTTCCTAATGTCACTTTTGGTTCTTTTCCTCATGACTTTAAAAGTCTGCAGAATCGTTGCCGATCCTTTCAGGCGTGGGAGCATTTTGATGACATTACTTTCTCTGTCTAGACTTCGCATGACTTGGAAAGCTTCAATCGGGCCAGATTTCAAACTTCTGTTCTCCGAAGAGAATTGTCCCAATTTTTCAATCTACCTTTCTCGCTGACATTCCTCAAACACCGCACCACTCACGTCAACCTGTTCAACGCGATCTTCAATCATTTCACTTCCCTGTTTTCTGCCTCATTCGTACTCCAGGCAGCCCAACCTCGTTTCCCGAAGGTGCTTTTTGAGAAAATTAATGGGGCATTTTTGCTCAAATCAAGTTAAGAGACGCAGTCTGGTCTCGGATTTGAATCCAGGACCGCGCACAAGTCTGCACAGTTAAACACTCTACCTAGAGAGTCATGCCATGAGACCAAAAAGCCAAACAGCGGCTATTTCCCCACCCACCACACACCTCTTGAGCCAGCTGAGACTTCCTTAGTGTGAAATACATTTGACATTGCTCTAAGAAATGCAAGTGACGAAGAGTTTCCAGAACACGGACGGCACGGTGGCACAGTGGTTCGCACTGCTGCCTCACAGCGCCAGAGACCTGGGTTCTATTCCCACCTCAGGCGACTGACTGTGTGGAGTTTGCACGTTCTCCCCGTGTCTGCGTGGGTTTCCTCCGGGTGCTCCGGTTTCCTCCCACAGTCCAAAGAT